>NC_137226.1:15446323-15508823 GCF_949987685.1 Ammodytes marinus | reverse complement strand
TGGGACACATTTCTCTGTAATATAATGAGTGCATTTAAATTATTTAAAAATTAAAAGCGCCATATTACATTATATTTTTAAAATGTGCCACGGGCCAATCAATCAGTGTTTGACACCCCTGCACTAGTGGGTTAACTAAGAAATGCAAAAAAATAAAAAATTCAAAAAATTCAAAGGGCCATATTACATTATCTTTTTAAAATCGGCCGCGGGCCAATAAAAAGCGGGCCGCATTTGGCCCGCGGGCCGTAGTTTGAGGACCCCTGCTCTATAGCGTTTAAGTCTGGTGATTGACTTAGCCAGTCTAAAACCTTCCACTTCTTGCCCCTGATTAACTCCTTTGTTGTGTTTTGGGTCATTATCTTGCTGCATGATGAAGGATCTTCCAATCAGTTTGGTTGCATCTTTCCTTAAATTGTCAGACAAAATGTTTCTGTAAACTTCTGAGTTCATTTAGCTGTTGCCATCATGTGTTACATCATCAATGAAGAATAATGAGCCCGTCCCAGAAGAAGCCATGCAAGCCCAAGCCATGACATTGCCTCCACCGTGTTTCACAGATGAGCCTGTATGTTTGGGATCATGAGTAGATCCTTTCTTTCTCCAAACTTTAGCCTTTCCATCACTTTGGTAAAGGTTCATATTGACAACAACACAGTAACACATGATGGCAGCAGCAAAATGAACTTAGAAGTCTACAGAAACATTCGGTCTGTCAATTTAAAGAAAGATGCAACCAAACTGATTGGAAGATGCTCCATCATGCAGCAAGATAATGATTTAAAAAAACTGCAAAAACAACAAAGGAGTTAATCAGGGGCAAGAAATAAAAAATAAATAAAGTCAATCTCCAGACTTAAACGCTATAGAGCATGCATTTTACCTGCTAAAGAGGAGACCGAAGGGAGTAACACCCCAAAACAAACAGCAACTGAATGAGGCTGCGGTGAAAGCCTGGAAAAGCACCACAAAAGAAGAATGCAAACGTTTTGTGATGTCAATGGGTCACAGGCTTGATGCAGTTATTGCAAGCAAAGTATTTGCGACAAAATATTACGGTTTATTCACTTTAATTTATTTAAAGTCTATCTGTTCCAATACTTTTGCTTGCCTAAAAATGTTGTGTTCCTTTTCAAAAAATTATATCTTTTCAGTTGTGTATCAGATCCAGATGTGAATACCTGGAAATGAAAGCTGAAATGTTGAGCTATTGTCTCATATTCATCTTTTGGTGTCAAACCCAAATGTTTCCAGTCTACAGCTAAAATAAAGGAATTGGCCTCACTGTTCCGATACTTATGGAGGGGACTGTATGTCCATGGTGAGGACGAGGACGAGGAGCCCGAGCCAGTGTGAACTGGTGGATTTGCGGCGTTCACTGTTAGAAATGTCACCGTAGCTTTGCTCCACATGGACAGAGGGACCCTGGAGATATATTCCAGTATTGAGAAGTTCAACTGGAGGCGCCAGCCACAGCCCGCAGGGAGAGACGGACGTTGACCACAACACAGTAAGTTTTTATTTTTACTCATTCACCTCCACACATCTTGCGTTTGCGTCTGCCTTTCTCCCCCCCTGGCACTTGTGTTAGCAGATCAGAGCAGCCACACAGCGCTTTATTAATGGGAATTATCAAAGATAAACTCTATGTAGCATCAGGCTGGTAAAAGCAGCGCTGCAGCAGTGATACACTGACTGTGTGAGAAAAAAAACTGTGTGCTAGATGCACTGCACAGACGTAGGATGTGTGACCTGGGCGTAAACATGGCACAATACTTTATAGTTTTGAATCCTGTTCTAAAATGTCTTATTGGCACGTTTCCCTATTTTTGGTAACATGGGCAGCAAAGCTAACGTGACGTAACCTTGCAGTTCTTTTTCATGTATGCGCTGTAAGCTACTGCATGCTAAATTAGCTTGCCTTACTAATGTTTTGCTCAATGTTTTTTAGACTACATCGCCGATTCATGCCATTTCCTCGCGTGAATCATGCAAAGAGAGACCCGCACCTGACCATGCACCTGATGAGCAGTACCGTGGCTATCAAGAAACAAGAGCAGCTGTGACTAGAATGACCTGAGCCAACACACTACACATTTTATTTTTATAAATAGTTGTTCATATTTTTGCGATTAAAACCTTGAATTCAAGTTGGTTGATGTGGTTTGTCTACTAACCAGAGTGCTGTTCAACTAGAGTACTATTAGAGAAATACTCATTTCTACTGGGGAAACTTCAGATGCTGAGCTACTGTATTTAATAAATAAGCAAATCTTTTTTAATGCTATCAATATAGAAATGTGACCTGAACTACTTCATTGTAATATATTCCGGCTAGCTTTAGTAGCAAAACTGATAGCTTAGTTATTTTTCTGTTTATCTGTGTTTTTTCCTATGATAGTGGTGAACATGGGTGTAGACAGGAGTCCAAGGTAAGGTAACAACAACATAATATATTTTATTGTTTACAAAGGAAAATCTTGTGGCATCATGCTCAATGCTATAGAAACCAGGTAACGCACAATGAGACAATTCTTAAAAGTAAAATGTCCAATATACGAACATGATAAAGATAAGATATAAAGGATGAGCTATAAACAAAACATATTTACAATAGGTCTAAGGTGTGAGAACATATTAGCAGAGCTAGAGTTAAATGGGAGGCTGCTGAATTTGATGTAGGGGACAGATGTCCTCTCAGAAACGTCACTGCAGCCTCCTTGGTGTGGGCACTAGTTGCAGCTGAGTGGGAGACAGCTATTGATCAGGGCCCGGTTTCCCGATAACGTCCTCTATTAGCGAGTTACGAAGACTCCTACGTTATGACTTACCAAAGTTGTTTACCTCTGTAGTCGTGGTTCCCGAACGGTGTCTTAGGAGAAACACTCCTTACGTCGTTCGTACACTGCTGAAATCGGTTGCTCCGAGTTCGATTATCCATTTCCTGCTCATTTCATGCGCAGCTGCATCTGTATGCTGTCTAATCAAATCTACCCGTGCATTTCTAGTGTAATATAAAGTCATAAATTAGTTTGTTGAATCATCATCTGTGTTTTTGAACTCTTGTTTTATAATCTAAGTATCTTTAAGAACACTAATCACGTTACTTGGTGGGTCAGTAATGAAACTGAAAGTAGATATAATATCGCCAATAGCCTATATAAATAAAAACAGACGGCCCAAACAGCGTCCAAATGAGCTAAAATCCTAAATACAATAAACAGTAACATGGCACACTTATTTTAAGGTAAGCTCTAATTGATTATTCATTCATTTTTTCGCACGTTTACATGTTTTGAGGCGGAGGATCCGACGCACTCTGCCCGGGGCTGAGCCGGTGTGGAACACAGTGCGGGCGGAGGTTCTAGTGTTAACCATGTCGAACATACTACCATAGCCTATACTAATTGTTTACAGCAATTATTTTCATCATGAATGACTTGTGGCAGTTCCATGCGCAACAGGGATGTCACTCGTGTCCGTTTTACGCATGGTGCTTTACGGAAGGAAATGTGGGGGTTTGTATCTCTGGCGATGCCACAGCGATCGCAGGGACTTTCACTTGTGTCATTAAACTTATAAATCTGACTGTATTTCATATCACAGGGACACAGCGATGACTGTATTTAATAACAAACTGATAAAAACGATCCGACTGTAGGCTATAGTGTATCACGTATAAAGTATTTTCATATTGACGGACATCGCATCCATTCAGTTAATGCTGATTGTCAAGTCAGTTAGATGACTAAAAAGTAGGCTACTTGTTCATATAGTTTGAACACTTTGTGAATCAGAGTTAATGGTATTCTGCTAAAATATATAATAGCCTAAGCCTACTTTAAATATACGTGATATACACTATATACAGTTGGATCGTTTTGAACAGTTTGTTATTAAATACAGTCATCGCTGTGTCCGTTTAATATGAAATAGCCTACAGTCAGATTTATTAGTTAAATGACACAAGTGAGAGCTGAAACATCCCTACGGTAGAGCTAAGAAGGCTCTGAGGGCGCTCCAGACCAACCTTACCAACGTATGACGTACGAAAGAGATTCGTAGCAAAGAACGTTTCGGGAAACAGGCGAAACGTTAAGTAGGAACTCTACGTAGGGGTTACGAATGACGTAGCGTTAAGAAGGCTCTAAGAAGGCTTCGGGAAACCGGCCCCAGATTGATCAACTTTTTACCCCACTATCACAGCTGACATGGAGGCTGTAGACATCGGATTCTGAAATGTCACCATAAAATACAACAGTTAGGCTACTATAAGTGAAACGTTAGCTTTGAGCACTCACTGAAAATGATTGTCGGATTAAAACTTTTTTCTTTAGTTGCCTTACAAACACACAAATGGTTGTTACATTAGTTTATTTCTGAAACAGTTTAGCAAGCCCCCCCCCCCCTGACAGCAGCTATAATTGCATACTGTGTGAACAGAAATATAGTCAAATCCGTTGAAAGTCTTACCTGTGCGCGAGTGCGTTTTGCAGGAGGTGCATTAGTATCTCTATAGGACAGGGTTCCGGTCCGCATACGTCCCTCCCGTCCAGAGTTTCCTCTTCTTGCCCAGAATATTTAGTTTCAGAGTCCTCCGGTTTGAAGCTGAAGGCTAGGCTAGTTTTGTTGAAGCGTGCAGCCTGTGGGTCTAGCCGCAGGCATGTTGAAAAACTATCTTGAAAACTGTAGCAAACTTAGCCGAGTGCGCATTTCCTTCCCTCTGTTTTACAGTCAAACCGGAAACTATACATTCATACTTCAGAAAAAATCATTCATTGTGAAATCTTAATAGTGTCTGTATTTGTCAAGGTATCGCCCACAGCTGTATTTGGAAGTAGGCTAACGGTAGTATGTTTACCAACTCTCATCCGAGTCACACGAGACTACAATAAATGTGGGCGGGGCCTTGGAGAGCTGCGAGCGCAGTGCATTGTGGTAGTAGGAGGATTTCTGACTTTTGAGCCAAAGACAGCCAGAGAGACCAGAAAAACACTATTTTTGCCTTTTCTCAGGCTAGGATGAACCGATTTCTAAAATGTTTGCACATTTATACTACATAGGAGTATAGAGTTCAATACACCTTAATGTTTCCACCGGGGGAGTAATTCTTTAAATCTATTTTTTGTATTCAGACATTTTGGGGATATTTTGTCTGGGAAATGTTCAGCCATGATGACAAATGGGTTGATACTTTTTATACCACCCCTAAAATTCAGACAAGAGACCCTTGTGTCTTTTGAAAGGTTAAATAATTTACCCTCTCTGCGTGTGTGTGTGTGTGTGTGTGTGTGTTAATGTGTGCTGGTATGTGTGTTCTGCACCTGAGGTCTTGCTGCTGTAGTTAATGAAAGCCCCATCTCCTCATGCAAATGAGGCTGCTGTTAACCCCAATCAGAGGGGTCGACCAGTGCGCATCAATCCCACATCTCCCTGAGTGCTACGCAGGCGGCACACAATGGTTCCCACCCCCTTCATAGGCCCACAGGTAATTACTGGGAGCCAGAAAAGGGAGAGGGCCGGCGGGAGTCAGGGTTCCTTGGATAGGTGTGTGTGGTCCGCCGGTGTTTAAAAAAAAATCATTTATGGAGAAACACAGGGTTGGTTTGCATGTTGGGTCAAGTGCAGGTGCCGTCTCCTACCACACCCCTTCCTCACAAACACACACAGATACACAGTGTGACAGATAATTACAGCATGAGAGTGGCTGTGCTGTTTGTACGATATGAAGGTCAGGTCTGCTGTCTGCTCCCTGTTGGCCACAGAGCATCACCTACTTGACTACATCCACAATCAGCTCCATTAGCACTCACTTTGCTTGTCCCTCCACCTGAAGTATAACTGTTGGCATTTTGTACTGGGTATGTAAAAAAAGGGGGCCCAACTTAGCTAACATGGCCATTTACAGAGCATAGGGTGTGTATACACAGTAGACTAGATTTTTTTTCAGCGCACACAGTACAGACAGGTAGCGGATTGTGAGGAGATATTCACTGAATTTGACTACAAGCTTTTTCTACTGACTCCACCTTTAACCATCTAATGTTCATCTAATTTTTTTTCACCTGACAGTTGTAGATCGTACCTTTTTTTTCTAACAGCAATGTGAAAATGGCAATGAAATTACAGGGGGCGCCCTTAGCTCAGTTGGTAGGGCATCCCCCCATGGGCCTCGGCCAGCAGCGGACCCGGGTTCGATTCCAGCCCGCGGTCGTTCTCTGCATGTCACTCCCCTCTCTGCCCCATTTCAACTCTGTCTCTACACTATCAATAAAGCAAAAAAATAGAAAATTGCAATGAAATTACATTGAAATAACCACACAGCATTGACAGTGTCTCCCCATTAATACCAACCTTCATATCAACAGTGGCTGTCAGAGTTGACAGTAGTGACAAGGGTGTATGAGTTTAATTCATTCATTTAAAAAAAGAAAACACTGAGAAATTCTGACAAAAATGATTGTTGGCATGGTAAGCTAAGCACAGTGTCAGGTGTCCGTTAAAATAATGACTTAATCTAAGACCTTTACTGAGAAATGATTGTGTGTTTAAGGAGAGAATCCTCTATTGGGGGATTTCCAGTCTCTTTTGAGGCATGAGATGTGAGTATCTGCATGTTCCTCCGTGTGTGTGTGTGTGTGTGTTTTTGTGTGAACAGGTTTAACTGTTATACCATTGATGCGTTGGCAATGAGATGTAGTTGCCTTCGACTGAAGAGCAATTGACTATCAAAATAATATCAGAGCAATCTTTTCCAGAGGGCCAATAATGGTCACCTTAACATCATCACGCGCTCCATCCTGTGGGCAATAACTCCTCCTGCTTGAATCCCATTGGAAGACAACCATTTTTCTGTGGCTTGAATAACAATGCCAATCCCTGTTCCTCCCTTGTCTCGCAATAAACGGGTTAAAGGCCTCCAGTAGCCTCTGTATTCGATCCATTTTAAACGATTAGGTTTGCCAAGCCAAATTAGCTTTGTGGATCATCAGCCTTTGTGTCCCAAGTAGCCCGAAGGTGCTGGTTCCCTCTTCACTTATGAACTGGTTTCTGTGCAGAGGCATTCTGAGATTCTTGCCTGCGTGTGAAACTGTGAAACCCACATATCTAATCATTAGCAAAAAAGAACATTCTACTGTTCATGGTCTTTTCTTCTTAACAAGCAGTCTATATGATATGTGACTTTGTGAATGAGACATTGTGCTTTCTGGTAAAAAAAACAAAGCCAGCTCTATATTAGAATGACGCTGTCTCATAATGGCTTGTCCGATTAGGTGTGAACACGGTAGGGGATTAATACATTTCTGCAAAATATTAATTAATTTGACATACTTTGGAATGTCTAGTCTATAGATTAAACAAATCTAGGAAAATATGTACTATCACTTATTGATCCAGTCACAAAGTCTAAAAGAAGACTTGAATTTTTTTTTATTTGGTAAATATTTTGCTATATGTAATTAATTAATGATAAACACTTCACAAATGCAAAACAAAACTAATTCTAGTTTGATCAAACAACATAGATGTATGCCTCAATATGCAAATGTTCCTTACCACATAATTACATGTGATGCATACTTTTTTTATTTTTCCTTACAATCTGCTACCTGTCCATACTGTATGTGCACTGGAAAGATATCTGTTGTTGATACACAACCTAGGCTCTGTACAAAGGGGGCCCACCGTAGCTAGCAACATGCCTGTTTACAGAGCCTAGGCTGTGTAATGACACCAGATTTCTTATCAGCATACTGAGATATTCACTGATTTTGTCAAAAACGTTTCAACAATAAGCGTTCTCCAAGCAAATACACAGTGTTTTAAGTATACATGTTTGGGTTTTATTCTTTTAACAACTGATAAAATGAATTATCCAGCCCTAACTCGCTGTCCTTTCCAAAACAGTGTCAAAGACGTTTAAGGAGCGTCACAAACAGTACACTTAGGACACACAGGACACTGCAAAAAAAGAAAAGAAAAAGAAGATAAAATAGGATCCTGTTCTTAAACAAACCACTTCCTGTTGAACTATACATTCTCCCTCAAAGACAAAAGCTGGTGGGTGGAGCGGGTGTGAGGCGTTGAGCAGAGAAGATGAGAAGGTGCCCATTGAGAAGAGCCAGAGAGAGTGAGCTCCTCTTCTCTGAAAAACGGGCCCCAGAACAGCCTGGGTGAGCCGGGGGTTTCATTATCCCCCATCCCTCTGTGATGAGGAGAAGAAAGGCGGACGTGAGAGAAAGAAAGAGAAAGAACAGAGCAGAGGAGGGGAAGAAGAAAAGAAAGAGGCGTTTGATAGAGCTGTGTGGAGACCGTGTGTGAATGAGCCAGTGAAGGGCAGCCATTGTCTTGCCGCGACCTCAATTTGGTACTGTACGCTCCTCTTTTTACTGCACTGTCTCGGGCCACAATGCCTCCTTTCTCCTCCGCTCTACTCCCTCTCTCTCTTAAAGAAATAGGGGGATTAGGGCCCGCCGAGGGGAAACTGCGTGTCCAGATTGCCAACTATCATGACTTCGCAACGTGACGAGAAGGCAGCGGGATATTCTTGACGGCGTTTGTCAATAACTGTGCGTTTCACTTCTTTTTTTTTTTGGTCGTTCTCTTCTTTCCCCATCAACTTTTGTCAACTATTGTTCTCCCCGGTTCGTCCAGCAGATAAGGAAAATGTAATAGTGTTCTAAGTGGAACAGGAATGCAGTGTATTTTTGGACGGGCTTAAGGAGGGAGAGAGGTGCAGGCGCTGAAAGAAAGAACGAAAGAAAGAGAGAAAAAGACAAGAGAGTCACAGGGACAGAGACGGAGAGCGCAGCTGTACTTCCTGTTTACCCAGGCCTTGTTTGAGACAGTGGGAAGGAACAGGGGCTGCATTCATCTCTTCTTTTCTACCTCCGCTGACCCCCTCCATCCTCCTTCCTTCCCCTCCTCCTCTATTCTCCTTCAATTCCTTATTCCTCTCTCTTTCCTTGAAGCCCTCATTTTCTTCTCCATCATTATCTCTTGCTGATAAACTGTATTGGACTGAGCTAGGATGAGCCTAGATAAGGCAGTGTGTAGCGCTATTTGGTAGGCATTGGTTTAGTACCGGTGGTGATTTGGAAGTAGAAACTATTCTTAAATGTTCAAATTGGCGGCCATTATCATAGATAGTAGGGAGCCCATATATGATGGGAATAAAGAGACATATAAAGAAAGAAGCAACTGATAGGTGACTGATAGTTGGAGAATGAAAGATTTCTGTGAACTTCTTAAGGAAGTTGGTCAGCTTTCTCCTGATGCAGTTCGGTCTATTAGGAGGTTACAACCTCGCTACCCTCCATCCTTCTTTTGTTTCTATCCATGTAGCGCACACACTTAAACAAACACACACAAACACACACACACGTACACACACACACGTACAACTCTATTAGAGAACTCGGATGTTTGGGTTTGCTTTGATAGCGAATAAACTAACTGTAACTGTACGCCAAAGCAGACCTTGAAACCTCACTGAGAGAAAGAGAGAGAGAGTTTGTTGTTTGTTCCACCCACCCAGAGCTGAGCCCTCCCTGACCTCTCTTTGTGCAGTCGGACATCAGACTGAGACACCGCGCAAGATGCACTAGATTAAAAGGATAGTTTCTGTTTGCTGCCATAGTCCCCTATTGTATAGAGGGATGGCTATAGACATACGGCTACAGTCAATAGATCACACGTGTATTTATGCACAAACACACACTCCCACACACCGACACAAACAGGCCTTCTTTTACATGCACAGTTTCGGTGTCAAAATATGTTCCGGACACGGCGGGACCCCTTTAGATCTGCATGCGTTGTCTGCTACAATGACGGCCTGTCTATTTGCAGTCAATCATTAGGCGTCCATAGAAAACTGTCTGAATGTCACTGAAAGAAGAATATAGGGAACGGGCGCAAAGGGGATGGGTGGCAACGGGGACGCAAATATTATAGCTATATTCCTTTTTATATGATACTGTGTACGTTTAACTTGGGAAAACAGACTGTTTCCGTTGGCATATTCACTTGCTATTGTGAGGTCCTATGTATATAACGTTTAAATTAGGGTGTAAGTGAATCACCATTTTTATACCTTTTACTGTTTTTTGGAGTTTGACAAAGAAAAAATACATACATATGCTTTATTCTGTCATTGCTTACATTTCATTGCCTTAGTGTTGAATTTAAATGATTTTTCTTAAATCTTTTAGAGCCCTTGAATTGAAGGGACTCAACGTGTCCTTGAGCAAGGTGCTGAACCCCTGTCAGCCTGTCTGAGAGGGCTGCTCTCCAGCTGACCCTGTGTTCTAACCTCCCTGTACTTTAAGAAGCCAAAAGCGGAACGTACTGTCTTTTTTTCCTCATCGTATTGATCACCCAAAGGAAGGAATTTAATGTTGGCTTATCTGCTGACCGGGAGGTCAGTGTGCAGGGTCAGCTTTGGAACAGCACCTCTGGTTCATTGGTTTGCTTAGGGAACCTCAACCCATAACAGGAGAAAGACTAAAACCTGTGCCCCTTTAAAACCCTTTACTTATTTTCTTTTTTCTTTTTCTTTTTTTTTACAAAATAACGAAAGATCGGTGCACTTTCTCATCCCACTATAGGAGGTTATAGGGCAATTATCCTAACAGCATATAAACATTGTTCTCCAACTACTCTCAAACAAGTCCTAAACCTTCTGGGGAAAATGTAAATCGTTGCTGTCTTTTGACAATTCTCTTTCTCCAAAACACAACTCTTTCCAAATCGTTATAGGGAATTTTTTTTTCGTAATTTGTCTTCATTCTTTTGAAATAGTAACTTTGAAAAGAGTTACCAGGTCTCCAAGGTCATGGGAACAAACTAAATCCATAACCCTGTGTGAATCATCAGCAAAATGAATATCACAACTGTAATAATATGCACAAGAGTGTCTTGTTTGTGTCCCTAATTACACTGTGGATAAATAGCTGCAACAAATGCTCTGAATTCCACAGAATTACCTTCAAATTTCTAAACAATCTTTTTTTCAAGACGACAGCCCTAATGCATTCCCAAAACCCTCTTTTGGACTTTCAATTACAATTCATTTTGATTAAACAAATATGCCATCCTTGATAGTGTTTCCTTTTGTTAGCGCGGCCTTCTTTTGGCTAAAACCCATACTCTCTTGAGTCTCCCTCATGTAATGAAGATTGAAGATTAAACAACAGGAAGGAGCCATTATTTTTGTCAGGGAATTAAAGTACCATCAATCTCACTTAATCACATCCCTAATATCTCCTTAGATGCCTGCAGAAAGCTGTAACGCTGCTCAAGGTTAACATGCTTTGTTCTCTAAAAGCAAAGGGAAAGAGAAGAATGATAGACAGAGAATGGATGTATGAAGCTCCTATCAACATGCGTTGGATCAGGCGGTCCACACGGTAGAAGTGCGGCAAAACTGTGTTATGTTGTTGAGAGGGCAAGGCCAGGAGGTCGACGTAGAATGAAATGACAGCTATTGTTTGCTCTCTAATTATCTCTGTCTGCTTCTGCGCCCGCTCATTTCCTGTACAGTACAGAGACAAGGGGGCTGAGGGGAGAAGGGCCAGCCAGTGGCTTTACTGCTGTATAGCTTTGTAACAGGTGGTACAGTTTGTCCTTGATGAGCGACAACAAAAGCTGCTCTGCTACTGTGCGTTTGTAAATGTACTAATTGGTGCAACCCGAACCACATGTTTCAGCTTTTACACACACAAACCTATGCGTCACATGATTATATAGATGTTGTTTATCTCATATGAGTAAGTTCCGCCTTGCCATTTGAAGGGGCACACATTTGAAAGCAACAGTTGCTTAACGCCTGCATTCATAGTTTAATTTTCCTATTCTTTAGAACAAAAAGTGCACTGGACTGAAGTTTGAGAAGCTTGATGGAAAATTTGATGGCGTGATTATCTTAGAATGTCTCACAATGTCTCAAGTACAGATATCTGTAGAACAATATTTGAGTTTCAAGGCAGAGTCAGTCCGACACACAATAATCAACTTTGATGGTGTGTGTGTGTATGAGCCGATGATGGATCTGACCGAAACCTGTGATTCACTAGCATAAGAACCACTTCCCCTCCGCAGAGGGGGCTCACGTAACCACGGAAACCATCAGTAAAGACGCACAAAAGAGTGAAAACGGATGGCGATCGAACGCTCCAGTTGACTCCCATTGATTTACTTTCTGGAGAGCGAGAGAAAGACCGCGAGGGTGACGTGGGCAGAGGTTAGATTGAGTGTCTCTAGGCTCAGTTCACTGACCAAACTCAGTCCTCTCAGATTCCCTTGCTCACTGCAACACACAAACTCATACACACAGGTACACACACAGATACACACAAAGGCACACACACACACACACACACACACACACACACACACACACACAGACACATTTTCTCCCACTGACAAGCAAACAGTTCACAATGCACCTGTCCCTTTCACCTCACACAGTTTCTTTACCTCATATCTCTCCCTCCGCACCCTCCCTTCATTTTGTCCTATTACCCCCACGAGAGGGACTCTTCACAGTTTGAAACAGGTTCAATGTTTTACTAATTAATATATTCAGTATGTTGAATATGTATGTTAGGAATCTGCAAAATATGTAATGTGCACAAACACATTCCAGTATAAATGATCCATCACATTTTGGTAAAAAATAAATAAAAATCAGGTCCCATCATCCAGCTTCATCAAATTAGTTAAATTTCCTGGCAGTTTCTGACTGAAGATTTTTTTTTAAAGATTTTTATGCTTTATTGATAGTGTAGAGACAGAGGTGAAATGGGGCAGAGAGGGGAGTGACATGCATAGAACGGCTGCGGGCTGGAATCGAACCCGGGTCCGCTGCTGGCCGAGGCCCATGGGGGGGATGCCCTACCAACTGAGCTAAGGCGCCCCTTCTGACTGTTTTTGCTATGTTTTGGTGGCCAGCTTCTTCTCAATGTGTGGTATTATCGATTGTGTCATCGTTTTACTTTTCTAAATCGGAGACGCAAAAAGCAACCTGTCTGAAACAAAAACCGAACATATGTCGGCATGTCCTAAAACTGAAAGCCTCAAATGACCCTAGGTCTTGTTTTTGCGATTGCCTATCCAATACTAATTATGCCCATCTGACCAATAACATGTGAGTGTGAGAAGAATTGGCATAAATGTTCCCCTATAATGCCTTTTATTAACACACACAGACGGGCTTTTCTTTGCTGTTATTAAGTTTGTATTCTTCAATCTGTGCCTTCTGGGGTGAACAGTTTGCAAGGCAGGAATAATAAGGGATGGCCCTGTCACAGGAGCCCTTCTGATTTGGCGCTCACTTGTACCCAAATGTAACACACACACCAGACATCACACACAGACATGGACACACACGCCTGAGGACCAGGTTCAAGGCATTCGTCATTTTAACCCCCCACCCTCCTGCAGTTTTAAGTGTGCTGGAAATCTTGTGTTGGGCCATCAAAGCTAGCTCCCTAACTGTTAATGGCTTTATGGCTTGTTAGTTAGTTTTAGCCCGCTCAGGAGGAGGGTGTGGGCTTATGCATGTCTGGTGCATCTGTGTCGAATGGAGGGTTGTTGTTTTGGCTAAAGAATGAGGAGGACAGTATCTCAGGAGTGTCTGAAAACACACAATTGTAGAAACAGGAGACACACACACACACACACACACACACACACACACACACACACACACACAACCAGACAGGAGACAAATATACATAGTGCGGATTGAGTCAGATACACAAACACACACAAACAGTGGACGGGCATGTCGATAGGCATCTCTCTTTCTGCCTCTCTCACTGGGAGTCCGGTGAGGCCTGGCCTAATTGAGCTGGCCTCAGGAAGCCCATCATTAGCCCTGCTGCTCCGGTCACACATGGCCACCAGATGTGAGTCCAGCCACAATGGAGTGCCACTCTTTCTGTCTATCATGCTCCTTCTCTCCATGTATCTCCCTCTCTACCTCTCTCTCTCTCCCCCAGTATGTCTCTCTCTCTCTCTCTCTCTCTCTCTCTCTCTCTCTCTCTCTCTCTCTCTCTCTCTCTCTCTCTCTCCCCCAGTATGTCTCTCTGTCCCTCTCCAGCCTAATAAACTGGCTTTTGTTTCCGCTGAGCCATTGTTCGCTAAGCCTACTGCTGCCCCGTCGTAAGAGAAGTCATCGGGCCTGAATGGGATGCTTTGTTCTGGCCAATAGACAGAAATAGGAGAGGGGGACAGGCGATGGAGAGAGGGAGGAAAAGAGGGATGGGGACGGAGAAGGAGGGGGAGAGGAAGGGTGGCCATTGCACCCTCTGGAATTTTTATGGCTTGTTTTTGTAGTTTCAGAATTCTGTGTGGGGGCCACGACATATACATTGCACCTCTCTCGCCTCCCTGTACCTTGCTGTCCACAACTAGATGCTGCTCATGACTGGATGACTGTGTGTGTATTAGTATGCTTTTGTATTCCTATTCTTATAAGAACCCAATGAAGGACGGAAAGAGGATAAAATTGTGGGTTGTAGTTAGGAAGTTTATAATCAGGGCTCAGCTCAGGTTTAAGGTGTTAAAAAAGGTTAGAATAAGGGTCAGGTTTTGGACTCACTTTATAAGGATTATAAGCTACAGTGCAAACGTATGTGGACACCAAAACACAGTATGTGGAACATTATACCGATATGCAAGGATCATGAATATCCTACATTCCACAAAAACCTAGCAGCTTGGTCCTATGCAGCATTATCGAGGTCATCCGCTGATGCTGAACTATAACCCCTGCTGTATCGCATTCCAGTTGCTTTCTGTTCCGTTCAGTCGCGTCCCTGTCGGGGTTCCGATGTCCACTGGTAACGTTACAAGAGCAGAGCAGCCCTACTACAAATTTGGTTTTGTGATGCTGAGTTGCTGAATTGTTTTGTGTTTTACAAGCATATTAAATACCTGTTTGCTGATCATTTAGATGTGGCAACAGATGTCTTGTAGCTGTGGCCCACTCGCACCACCTTTTGTCACCTCTTACTTCCCCTTTGATCACTCATTTTGAGTGTTCATATTGCAGAATACACGGCACAGCTGTTGTTGTCACAGCTGTAGTATTTATGATCTGCAGCAGAATCACTATTTCATTTTCCTCGTGTTGTCTGACAACAGATGTCAACAACACCAATCTTTCACGAAAAAGTGGAAACACTTTCATGGTTATGTTCTAATCATTTCATTTTTATTTCTAATTCCCAATAAATAAAGGCATTATTGGTTTTGTAAAGGCATTCTACACTGGCTAGAATGGCATCTTTATCCGCTACTACGATGCCTGACTGCAACACACTCGTACTGAGTGCATATTGGTTGTAAGTTAACACCTGGTGGTTGGCCTATTCAGTTGATGTCTTTATGTTTTCTTGCTCGGTGCGCGGTAAACTATTTCTTGTTGAAACAGGAAAAGGCATCCCCAAACCATTATCTCACCATAATAAACATGTACAGTATGTAGAACAATAGTGTCTGCATACTGTTGGCCATATATTGTAAAATACTTTATTTTTTGTTAATTGATAAAATCCCCCATATACAAAGTTATCAAATTTAAAGCTGAAGCAGTGTTTCCATCACTATTTCTCTGAGTTTTCTAATTGTAAATGTCTTTATCTCTCAGCCACAAAGGGTTTGGTGTCCGTGTCTATGTGTGTGCATAAGGGTGTGTGGGTTAAACTGTGGACGCATGGCAATGCATGATATACTTCGACGGTTGGCCCCATTTGAGACAAATGCAATTATCACGCATGGCTGAGTTTTTTCTTATTATTGAAAAGTTAAGTCGCTAATCTGTGAAGTTGTTCCCACAGCTGAATTAATTCAATTATCTGGCAGCATGAGTAGATATCAAGGTCTGTGTGTGTGTGTGTGTGTGTGTGTGTGTGTGTGTGTGTGTGTGTGTGTGTGTGTGTGTGTGTGTGTGTGTGTGTGTGTGTGTGTGTGTGTGTGTGTGTGTGTGTGTGTGTGTGTGTGTGTGCATGCGCTTGTATAATATACATGTGCATGTGTTTTTCTGTTAGGGTACACTAATGATTGCGTCTGATATATTTTAATGGTAATGTGCATGCATTTGTGTATGAACTGTATTGTTGTGTATGGCTGTGCGTGTGAAAATGTGCAAGGACGGAAGCCATGTTTTTTCAACTCCCACTGGATCAAGGCCTTTTATAATCCACTGAGCCGACATAATTCCACCTCACTTACAATGGATTTGTCTCTGCTTTGTCTCCCCATTATTGTTCTCATTCACATGATAAGCTGCTTCATGATTCTATTAGCATTCTTTCGTAGCCACCATGTTATAGGCACTATTATTTAAACTTCAGTGCTGTGGAATTACAACTTTTTACCCGGTAAATCTTTTCTGAAAATCTAATAAATGTACATAGGTATAGCCACAGAAGACTATATCTGACTGTTTGTACGCCGCAGTCATGCTTTATAATTAGAACCAATTATCAAGACATCTTTGAGGTGCATCATTCTGTAACATCAAATTTTTTTTTACAGTTATTTACAGTTAAATCAGTGATTCTTGAGAACAAGGACAGAAGGCCGTCTTCCATATGTAACTGCTGTTATGTTTAAAACTAAAAAAATATTTAAAATTAGGGCTGTCAAATTAACGCGTTAATTTCGATTAATTAATCACAGAAAAATTAACGCGATTAAAAAAATTAACGCAGATTAATCGCACTTCTATAATGCCTTTTGACCCGGTGCAAAAGTGGTGCGGAGCTGCACCTGTAGCTCGCCGGGCCGGGCGCGTGGGTTAAAGGGAGAAAGGTAAAGAGAGAAGCAAGGGAAAGGGGCCGACTCGAGGGCTCTATGGACGGTTTATGGGATGCATGAAGGTAGAAAGACATCTTACTTAATTCTCCGCAGTGTCCGTGCATTATTTATTTAGTGGGTGCAACAATGTAGGCTAGGTTCAAAACAGTGAGTAGGCCATATCTCTCAATCTTCCTCCAATTTTGTTTGCTAGCTGTCTAGCACCCGCCCCGTGTGTGTGTGTGTGTGTGTGTGTGTCAATATTTTTGCCTATGAGTAGGCTACGAAATGGTGGCAGTGCAGCGCTGTCTGTTGTGGGAGATGGAAAGTCGTAATTTTGTCTGCTTGTTTTTTTGAGAAAATTTGGCGCTAGTTCATGTATAAAGCTGGCTGAGGGGAGGAGACAGAAGTTACGAGAGACGGAGAGCGAGCGCGCGCGCGAGAGAGAGAGAGAGAGACAGAGAAACAAACTGTATTAGGCTATACAGCTGTTTACAAACAGGTATAAAAGTGTCATATAAGTATGCGATTAATTTAGATTAATTAATCACAGAGCCTGTAATTAATTAGATTAATTTTTTTAATCGCTTGACAGCCCTATTTAAAATTGTAGATGTAGTTAGGGATTAAGAATAGAATGTCTGGAGCACGATTATCCCCTTAAATTTAATTTTATCATTATTATGTCAAATATATGACACTTGTTATCTTCTCACAACGTCCAAAACAGTGGGTCCTCAGTGAAGGTTTCAATCTTTCATATGCAATTAAACCTATTAAAAATTTACTTTAATTATAAAAAATTGCTTTTTTCATCAAAAGCAACACTAAATAATCTCTCATATCAATAAAAACTGTTTTTCTACAACACATTCATGTTTTATAAGGATTCTAAGTGGTGGGACCACTTTACTGAAAGTCAGCACCGTCAGACATTTCATTATGTAAAATGTAATAAAATCAGGTGAAATAAGGGGCAGCTGTCACTTTGAAGAAACTATTGTCAAATTCTACCTCTGCAGAGTACATTAGAGTCAGACAGGCTCTAATAAGTGTTGTAGTTTTAGAATATTTTACATTCCGAATCATGAAAGTCCTGTGTAACAACCATCATATGTCAACACCGACTAACAATTTCTGAAGAAGTTATTTGAAATGTTTTGATCATTTTATTTTCCTGAAGTAGTTCATACTAGCACCTAACATCAACAGAAAAACCAAATGGCTACTAGATAAATTCCATTTGTTATGTTTAAGAAATGTTGAATATGTCAGACAGGAAATCTGACGGAGTTGACATCTGACGGTGGTGATATGCCAATGACAAAAAAAAAAAAAAAGCTGGGAGGTTGTGTCAAAGCTTAGCTCAGTAGCTTAGTATATGTTGGATAGATACATGTAATTTAATTTGCCGAAACATAGGGTTTGTATTTTTTCAACATTGCACAGGTTGTTGAATGTACTTGTTTTCCTACAATGGTTTTAATGGTTTTGATTTATGATACAGTAAATTACACTTTATCTTCCACATAGTTGAAAACAGTAAAAATAGGAAAATATTTCGTCAACAGTATTTGGTCTTGAATGTACTCTAAGAAAAATGGTAAATGGACTTGACTTATATAGCGCTTTTTAGCCGATTTTCTCAGCCCCAAAGCGCTTTACATTTCTTACCACATTCACCCATTAACACACACATTCTTTTTTTGAATACACAAAATAATTGGAACCAATCATTAAACAAAGAATAAAACAAGTGTGCTTCCAGTGCAGCTTTAACAGCTCAGTTGAGCGCAAGTTATACTTTCAGCTTCTGTACAGCAGCAAAGAAGAGGTTATAAACACTATGTGCAAGAATTAATCAATTAAGACTCAATATCTACATTGAATTATTATCTGGTAAATGGTAGTCCCTCCTATATTCCTGGTTCTCATGATCTGATATTTACAATAGGATTTTCTCCTCTCTGGCACGATTGGCACCACGGCCAAAGGTCTCAGCTGTGGTAATCATTTCTTTCTCTGTCTTTGTCTCGCCGCCTCTCTCTCTCTCTCTCTCTCTCTCTCTCTCTCTCTCTCTCTCTCTCTCTCTGTCAGACATGCTGATGCCATTGATCCTTTTTGGAAAGAGGACAGAAGCATCTACAGATGAGAAGACAATGCAATAGATTTCCTCCTGGTGAGGTGTGTTGAGGGCTGTATTGAAGTTCACAGGGTTCTCACAATCTGTTGTCTTACCGACTGTATCGACAGCCTCCTCTGGGCCTCTGTCTGACGGTCTGTGTTTATCAAAGAGAAAGGCAAATTGTAGGGTACAGGCTCAATGTATCTGTAGTGTGTGTAGACGATTGCTATTGGTTCTGTGTACCTACAGATGGCATTGCTCAAACAGTCATTTCTGGATTTTTCTTTCTATATAATAGTATATTATTATTTTTGCATTCGTACATACATGTTTGTGTTCCATGTTTTCGACAAAGGTTGTGTCATGCATTTATCTAATGTCAGGATCCCCCCAGACAATGCAACTCCAGTGTCAAGGTTGGCAGAGAGGGTTGCCATGGTGACGCTGGCAAACAATCTCTCAGATCTGGCCTCCCTTCTCTCCTCTGCTCTCTGAGAGGAGAGGGAAAGGGCTTTGGGAAACCGAAGAGCAGAGAGGCGCCCCTTTTATTTTCATTTTTTTTTTGCCATTAGAGTGGTGGTTATCGATCAAGAATGGAACCCATGTCGCTCCGTAATGCATTTAGACCCAAACTAGAAAGAGATGCAGTGCTAGGGAGGAGAAAAAAAGCATGAGATGAGAAGAGAAATTAATATGAGTGGTGGAGTAAAGAGCCAATATGTTCTTTAGGAGCGAATCAATTTGGTCTAAAACTGATACTGTGTGAGCTGAGAGGAGCAGGTGTACATACATTTTTTTAAATAAGCGCACATTAAATCAAGCAATCGAATACACACATTTGGTGTATGCACGTGAGCCCTACCTGCTCAGTGTAGGTCTGTCATACAGGAGGGAGAGCGGTTAAGTGAAACGTGTTGAGCCCTCTCAGGTAATTACAACTCCATGCTAATGTCTAATTAGACAGCTCCGAGGGGACTCATCTGCACTGCATTAATTAATGCAGTCAATCTAAGAGTTACACACACACACACACACATTCACACACACAAACACACACAAACACGTACAATGGCAAATAAACAACAACAGGTATACACACACACACACACACACACAAACACACACACACAGACAGCCCACTCCCATCGACCCACATTAGATAGCAGGTGGGCATACAGTATATGTGTTTTTGTGTGAGGGAAATGTGGTCAGGGCTCCAGCACGGACTTTGACAAACAAACACAAGCTCAAATACACGTAAACACCTGGAGCAAGGATCATTTGTCTGCTTATGTTGTCTGTCATGGCTATTCAAATTTAGGTCTAAAGAGAGATGGGTGAAGACGTCAAACTTAATGGAAGCAAAATATGACAACCAGGCATTTACCATAAATCTTCTAATACATGCTCAATACCTTTTAATTGTGGTTTGTAGTTGTTTCTATAGGGCAACATTTCCCAACCAGAGGAAAGGTATCATTCTGCTTCACATTTATTGGAGGTTAATTTCTTAAAGCTGCATTTTGATGATTGATTCATCATTTTAAACAATAATTAAAAATGTATCACTTCAGCACTTATGTGAACATCTCCTTTTTTCCTGTTTTTAAAAAGAGGGTGAGCTGAATTTCTGGGTTTGTTGTTTGCAAAAAACAAGCATACAAAAAAATCACCTTTGGTTCAGAACGCCTGTTTCTGGAATTGTATTGATTTTTTTGGAGACCTTTCTCTTTGTGAAACAGCAACTACTGTTGAAGTAAAACAATGTGAGATTTTTACAGGGGAAAATCACTCTGTGGTAGAAATGCTCACAACCAGGGTTGCCAGATTGGTTCTGATAATTTGGGCTACATTTTGTACAATTTGGCAACAAAAGGTTTGTCTCTATTCTTATAAATCAGCCCCTCTTCTCATCTTTAGTACTGTGTGATTGCAACTTAAAAGACACTGATTCAGTAAGTTCAGCTCATCACGTGATGACTGATAACTAATCACTGTCATTTGGATTTATTACTAGTAATTTCAAACGTGTTATACTTTTATACTACTGTTCTCTACTTCTTGAATATGCCGCGTCAAATTACACCATGTGGTTTTCCATGCTTTACTTTCATGAGAAATACATATTTTTTTATATAAAGATGTGAAACCTCTCTCTCAATGAGAGAAACCTCAATGACTGACCAGGACGGATCCTCTCAGCCTGGAGCACAAATGCGTTGAATAAATGAGCCAACATCAAAGAACTGTTTTATTTATTCAGCCCCTGTCACAAAATATATTTGAACTTGCTGAGCTGTCAGGACATCCCCAGTCTCCCTATGACACTGTTTGGTGCCTTTCTGCTGTAGCTGGTTCAGCACAGAGATTAACTTTGACCCTCATTTCACCCCACATCACCCAGGGAGCTGCTAAGATTGGCTGACGGCACCCTGCATCGGCTGTATTTGCATGTGTCTGTACAGTATGCGTTTGTGTGTGTGTGTGTGTGTGTGTGTGTGTGTGTGTGTGTGTGTGTGTGTGCGGTAATCTACTGACCCCGGGGTCGTACACTAGTCTTGAGAGGTAACCGCACTAATTCACTTTCCCACTGTGAAACGTCTGCAGTAATTAAGGCCAACTTGTAAGACATGGGGGATGCCTGTGTGTGTTGCCCTAACGCTCCTGTTCTTTCACTCAAACGCACTCCATCAACTGTGAGCACTTCATTTAGACGATGGAAGTGTTTGTTAGTGTGTTCATTTTGAAGAATCTTTCATTTTTAACAACTGGGAATTTGCCGCTTTCCCTTTGGGCTCAAACGCACACATAAATGACATACTCCAGAATTCCTAAAAAGCAGACATACTTAAAATATAAAGATTATAGTTTCCTCTTTTTGATCAAATGTTTGCAAGCTGAGAGTCACAGAAGCTAAAATCTTAGGTGTCTGGAATGAACGCATTCACCATTGGAGGCAGCTTACAAAGGTGAATGTGTGAATCATTTTGCAGTACATTATTATGTATGTAGGTTGTATGTGTCTGGGCTGCATATGGTCATTTTATTCATGTATTCATTTTCTACCTCCTTGTGTAGTGTGTGTGCGCCTCTTTGACGTCCCGTGCGTGTTTGGACCTATACAGTGTGAGGGAATCTCTTCTCATGGGTTAGATCCAGCGGTGTATCTCCATCAGACCACAACGTGCAAGAAAAAAATCTGCTCTGCTAATTACAACCATATAAATCAGCCCGTCGTAATTATGCTAATTAGACGGCTAACTTCCTCTCAGAAGCCTACACAAACAAAGGGCGCCGGTATCGGATGATGCGGCGTGTTAACGAGCTTGTCAACTTATCTGACGCGCGCTAATTACTCGACGGGACTCCTCTTGTGTTTCGGGAGGAGAAAGTAGTGTTTGACTTGCTGGTTTTGAAAGGTTGGGAGCCTTGTGAGCCCCCTTAACACCATCCAGATTAATACCTATGTCTTTCCATTAGATTACACTCACACTTCACATCATCACACACTTGAAACAGTTGAATCATTCCAGCTGTCAGAATGAGAGCTGGGAGATGTAATGGGCTGTGATGCAGGTGTCGCATACAAGCCGAACTGCTCCTGCACACACAAAAACAAAATCAGTGCTGCTTTTCTGAAATCCTTTCATCAGTCAATTAGAGTAAAACCCATTTAAGTGTAAATGCGACTCTAGTTAGCCATGGCTGATCTGGTTCTAATTTAAATGGTTGAGCCAAAGCATCCCTCACATATAGGAGTCAACCTGCCGTAAATACATTACAGATCATATGGGATACTTTGATGAATGAACTCCCAACATTTTGTATGCTATCAAAGCATTCCCTCATGCATCACCTGGGCCGACCTTTACAATCAATCCACACTTTCAAACACGTTACATCCCAGCTATAATGTAGCTCATCAAAACACTACACCTGCAAGCAATTCGTAACTCGAGTCAAGTTGACAAGCTACCAGCCGCAGAAGCATTACACACACCAACTAGTAAATACACATACACCCAAACCTTCATGCATGCCTTGACACGCTCTCAGAAACTCACAAATGTCCATCTCTCGTCCCCTCACCGAACCTTTGGCTTTCTGTCCATCTGTCTGTCCGTCCGTCCCTCCGTATGCTTGTTTGTCCCTCTGTCTCTCTGCCAATATGTCAGCCTGGCTGTGTGTTTACGTGTCAAATAGACTGCTTCCGAGCCCTGGAGCTGCTAGAAGTCCAGGGCTATGGAGAGAGCGTGGCCTTACGACCAATAGTAGATAGTTAGATCAATATATTTATTATTTGATTCATTAGTTATATCTTGTATTTGAATTGAGACACAGACCTGAATCTTTCGCAGCACTGCCTTAACCAAAACACAAACTGAATATTTTCCCCCCTAATAGGTCACATGGAAATCCCAAAAGAATTGCTTATGATTCAATTAGAAAGACAGGCACACACACATCAGACAGGCAAGGAAGGCATTTTGACATCTAGACAGTGGGATGGGCACAGTACTTCTGACTGGTTAAAAGTTGTGCGTCCCCAGTTTGCTGATGTTTCAGTGAACAGACCCCTCTATTCCCCACCACATGCACACACGGGAGAAAACAGCTTCACAGTCCCCTGGATGCTGATCAGTTGAGTTTCTAAAGATGTTTGCTCTGTGCATGACTACCACCTGCTGTCTACCTCAGCTCTGTCTCATCCCTCCCTCCATCTTCCATCCTCCTCCCCTCCTCCCTCCCTCCCTCCCTCCTTCCCTCCCTCCCTCACTCCCTTCCCTACTCTACTTCCGTCTCCAATTCTCTGACTGCCTGCCTTTCAGTCATGTTTGATTTGGAACTCTGACACTATTAAAAGTCAACAATTTTGTCAGCAATTCTGGAGAACGCCTGTTACCAAAATCACTTTTTGTCAAAATCATTGAATATTTCCTCACAATACGCTACCTGTACTGTGTGTGGACTATACGATACACACAACAGTACGGAGGTAGTGGATTGCGAGGAGATATTCACTGATTTTTGAGAAAAAATATTATGACAACAAGCTTTCTCCAGAATCACTGACTCCACCTTTTAATATGATCTATCAAGCCTGGATGAAAACGACTGTATAGCAGCATCAATTCCTCTGTGGTCTCCATTCACTCCCCGTTATTTCCTTGTGATTTTCCGAGGCCTCTGTTGGGATATTTGATGATTTAGGCCTTTTTCCCAACCCTCCCTCGTAATTATTTTACCTCTCGTTACATGTCACACGGTTAGCTCCTCTCCTCTTCCCTCTTGTTGTTCTCCTCTCCTCTTTCTCCCACAATCTGTCCCTCTGTTCACTATATGCGCTGCTGAGAGGGCCATCATTATGGAGCCTGTATTTGAGTCATTTTGATTTAAGCAGCCCAGACAATGGCCTGTTGATTGAAGCAACCAGAAGGCAGACAATAGGGTTCAATGCTACATAATGTGCCACCATTTTTTCCGAGCTCCACGTTTTCAGAAAAGGGCCCCGGCTCTCCATTGTGCCTCTCCCCGGAGGGGAAGAAAAAAACCGGTGCTTGGGGAGGAGGAATATTTTCCCGTGGTATGTCATTATTTTGCAAATTTCTATTATCTCATCATGTTGTCTTCATTGTAATTGCAGCTAATTAGGAGGCTAGTTAGGAGCCCGGGCTTTGAGGGCCGGGCTCGGCTTGCTGAAAGGAGCCCACCGATTATGGCCCCAGACAAGAGAGGAAGCGGGAGAAAAGGGGAGATTAATGCTGTTACCCAGGAGACACTGGCTTCCATCTGCGGGGAACAATGCAGTTTTGTTTTCTCCGGGATCCTGCTCAGATCAACAGAATGGGCTCAGCTCTGCTGGGCGACAATGCCCAATTCTGTCTTATATCGGGTGCTCTGTGGACTCCCCCCCCTGTTCCCCCCTTTCCTCACCTACCCTGCCCCCCCCCCCCCCCCCCCACAACCCTCCACCCCTAGCCACTCCAGTCACTTCACCTTCCCTCCCCTCCGTCATTCTTGCCACCTTTTTTTTTCTTCCTCCGTTCAGCCGGCCCTGACTAAAAAGCTTAGTGTCCTCGGCGAGGGCCAGCCAAGCGCCAGTGACTGAAAGCTCTCACACACCCCCAGGATCAGATGAAAGCAGGCACGATGTGTGGATAGAGTTCCCAGGTTGCGGGAGGTCGTGCCCTTGTCACACACAGAGCTGCGAAGGTTTTTACTCCCCAATCCCCGCCGAGCACCAAAGCACTTAATGAAATAATATACTCTGTCGCTTTTGCTCTTTCTTCTCCCCCCCCCCGTTCCCTCACTCACTCACCACCACCGACCCTCCCTCACCGGGGCTAAGGCAGGCAGGGCCCCCTTGGCTCAGAGCAGGGGCCTGCCAGGGCCCCTAGACACCTTCTTTGCAAAGAGAAGGAGGGAATACAATGAGAGAGGGAGCCTAGTTTGGTACAGTACAAACACATGCAACTCCAAGCAGGCTAGGAGAAATGAAAGGCCTTTGTCTACCTTTGTCAGGGGGAAAGGACACTGGGAACGAGGGAGAGCCAGCGCTTATGGATAGATAGAGACAAAGAGAAAAAGACATAGAGAGGGAGGAGATGGGAAGGCAGGATCACATGACTTGGAGCATTGTGATCCTGAGTGAGAAAGGTTTGGAGTGGATCTCTCCATCTGGTCAAAAGCAACAAAAAAAGAAGAGGGAGAGAACGATAGCAAAACAGGCTCGTTGATGGAGGGAGAGAGGGAACAACACAGCCAGGGAGCAAACAGAGAGAGAGAGAATGAGAGAAAGTATTGAGTAAGTGCCAGCGACATCTGCTCCCGTGGGCACAACAATAAAACTCCCTCAAGATCAGCCTCACACCATATATGCATTGCACAATGCATCGGTCTCAAAAGGCACAAATAAATATGTGTGCGTGCGCTTGTGTGAACCAAGAATGCTCTTATGTTCACGGAGCCGGCCCACTAATGTGTTCAACATTCACCTACACACTATCCAAATGAGCTCAATGCATAGACAGTCTGCCCGCACATATCGCACGTTTATGGATATTTTTACTATTATTTTTAATACGATGCTTCGTCAAGCTTTGAGTAATTATTGTAAATTGCTGGATTGACAAATAAGTAGTGGATGAGAATAACTTTCTCCCATGCGACTTAAACGTATCGTCTTTTATTGTAAACACGCTTCCACTCAGGACTCTGAGTCCAGATGCTTATTTAATACCTCCATGTGCTCTCACTTTATCAATGCTGTTTTGATTATTCACATATTCTGTTTTCATGCAATCTGCCCATTTTATTAGCCTGCAAGTCCAAACAGAGAAAAGTGTTGCGTGGTATTGTAAGAAACAGCCTACTTAAGCATCTTGTCTGGAAGTAATAATTACTGCTGAAGTTGTCTCTTAATGAACTCTGTTTAAGCCATACCATAGTATATAGAAAATAGCAGTTTTTTAAACTAGAGAATAAGGAAACTGAATGGCTCTGATATGGTGCCATATAGGATGAAGACGAATAGACAGTCGTACAGGAACTGAGCATGGCTCTACATAGCAGCCACACATACTGTGATTACGAGCCAGAGAAGAAAAACTACTGGTTCAATTAAACATTCCCCCTGTTAGATAGCGCACAATGAAAGAAATCCCTGTATAAATCCTAGCTATTTCCTTTCTTAGATATCTCACCTTTTGTACACACAGCAAATGCTTTGTATATATTTTGTCTGTAAAGTGTGTTTTGGCTAAGGACCTGTTTTTGATTGGCTGGGAGATGACTGGAGAGAAAATGACTTTGTTTTCTTCCTTCGCCTTCTAGATGGGCTTTTGAAAAGTTGGACCTGAATAGTTGGAAACTTATATGTACCTGCATTTAGGGGGGAAAAAAGCAAACAAAACTTTAATCAAACAGCTTGAAATCCTAACAGATTCTGAAAGCGTGCAGACAAGGTAATCTGTGTTGTTTAGGGACCGCGGCGTGGCCCTGTGCGCCATTTATATTTGTGTGCGAAGAAATTTCTCCCTGTTGCGTTTAATGTGTGTATAGTCAAAGTGGAGAGAGCGAAAAACGCTACTCTCTAATTTTGCATGTCATCTCCCTCCAAATCACTTCAAAGATGAGGCCCTTGCCAAAAGATTTCCTCCCCGTCTTTTTTCCCTTTCTCTCCCTTCTCTTTTCTTCTTCCGCCTCTTTTCTTGTTTCCCCAAGTTGCAGTAGTCACCGTGGCTTTGGCGCCAGCAAATCGCGGGCATCTAAACAGCAGCACACAGTGTCGTAAAAAGGGCTCTAGAGTTTTTACTTTCAGATGTCACTCCAATAGCACACATCTGCTACGTGCCGTGCATCTGCTGCTAGGCTCTCCCATCTCTGAGTGCTGATTGAACTGAAGACAGAAAACATCCTCATTATCGCCGGCAGTGAGCGAAGCAGGACTCCCCCAACAGCCCTTTTTTTTGCGCATTCACTCACTTAACTGCAGCCCGGTGTGGTGAATACACACATGTACATTCTCATCCAGATACAAAGGCAAACAGACACACACAGTATACACATGCCTCTTCAGTGCCAATCAACCCCTGTGTCATAGACAATAGTATTACACAGCCATTGTCTCAGTGCTTACTGAGAGGTTTTTGCTCTCCAGCTTGTCTGTCTGTACTAGATATTCCAGCGGCACTGGGTCTGAATGATTACTCTGCTTCAGAAGTCACATCTGACAAACAGTTTCAATTATATAAATGGCACTTAACAATTTGTATATATACAGTATATATGTCATGATATGATACACATTTACCACTGTTACCTATGACACATCGCTATTGCTCACCTTTTAAACAACAGTATATTGTATTCATGTTATAGCATAAACCGTGAAAATACCAGAAATGTAATAACAATGTACTGGAGTTCAGACAATCTGAGGTCTTTAACCCATTGATGACTATGGCAATCTAGGATGCATGTCCTTAATGCCTGAGGGTTTTCTGAAAAAATAGTACGAATTGTCAAGTCTACCAAAACCTTAATATCTAAGCCTGTGTAGCACATAGAAACATGAAATAAAATACATTTAAAAGTTAAGGTTCACAGGTTTTATTTAAACATGCTCACTTAGCACTTACAAACCAACAAATATTTCTAAAAATCGTCAAAATTAGATGAATTAGAAAATTATTAAATATTGTTAATAAATAGATGCAAAGTGTTGTGTGATTTTCGTCAGTAGTCTATAGTAGACCTTGATTCTGCGCACCAAACGCCACTAACTGTTCTGTCGCCGACATAGCCGGCGTATTTTTTTTTATTATTTTGTTTTATTTTTTTATTTTTTATTTTTTTGATTGACAACTTTTGGGTGGTCACGTGGTCTTAAAAAATCAACAAAACCCACCTTATGTGTATTTGAACCAATGACAGTGCATTCTATGCTGGGAATGCCATGAAAATTAGATAAAGTAATAATGCTGCGCGACGCAGCATCAGGCAGGAGAGCCAATGTGGCATCGCGCAGCAGCCGTCATCAATGGGTTAAGACAGTTTGGTGTGCAAGGACTTTGTAGTATATGTGTAGCTTGGTAGCTTATTTGTAAGTATACTAATATGTATTGATACAGGCAGGGAAATAATTTTGGAAGAGTTTTGATGTGTAAAACTCAAACACTTCTCAACAATAGAACAACTTACTTGACGTTTGTTGGAAAGAGTTTTATATATAATTTGGTAGCTTCAGTAAAAGGGGCCGGCTTTTCTTGAAGAGAACTAGTTAGTTCAACCTGCTGTTAGGTTGGCAATATGCAAAGGCAGGGTGATAAGCCGGCTGTCAGAGAGAAGGTAGGGATGAAAGATATCGTTTATATATATATGGGAATAACGGTGCATATTTTTACACAGTCTCTCCTGGCATTCATGGTATTGCACATGGTTGGTCACATGAGAAATGACAGAAATAGCCATGTAACGGATAACCAAATAGAGCCAGAGAGAGAGAGAGGGACTAACGCGCCCCACACACATCCTGCGTCTACCTCTGGAGCGCGTCGCGTTACCTTACTGCTGCCTCTCTCGGACTTTTCTCGGACACACATGCAACGTCTCAGCAGCTGCTGCTGCAGCGCTGCTTCTAAAAGCCCTATCTTTCTACATAGAGTTTTCATAGATAATTCCCATTAAAAATGAAGTTCTTTCATGTCATCTATGATGCATATGATTTATATTGAGTCTGGACAGTAATCCGTGCGCCCCATTGCCATTTTTTTTCTTTTTTTTTGCCATATTTTCGCTTGTTGGAAGTTTTATTTTGAAGGGGACACACCAGGAAATGGTGAAACTACAGCGAAAGCTGCCAGTATGAAGTCAATATGACTCTCAGCAGAGTATTTCAAAAATCACTTTACTGATTTATACGGGAGAGAGAGAGGGGGGTGTGGTCGGGGAAGAAGAAGGCCGTAGACACAGATAGAGCAACGGAAAACTGTTGCGCTCATCATGATCTTTTTTATTTCTTCACTATATTGGATCTCTATATGTGTAATTTATCCAAAAATGAAATGCCAGAACTAATTGAAAATTAGGTTTTAAATCCCTCGGATTTTGATTGCACAATTAAATCGTGAAATAAAAGGATTATTTGCGTATACGACTGAGGGATGTTTTATTTTGAAATGAACACACCGGGTAAACGTGTAACTAGAGTGAATGCTGCTGGTATGACTGTCAGCAGAGTATTTCTCTATCAGTTAAAGCACAGAGACGCGAGAGAGACGCGCTGCTCTCAGAAAAAAAATAGGCGAGCCTCCTGAGGTGAAGGGGAGCGTCGCTGCAGACGTGCCTCCGACGCGCCTCAGCAGTGCGTCTGAGGTTGGATGTGTGCTCGCTCTACGTTGATTTCACAGTCTGTGACAAAAAGTCAGACGCAGACGCGAGGTAGACGCGCAGTAGAGGTAGGATGTGTGTGGGGGCCGTTACAAATTCTGACTCCTGTTCCTGGCCAATCAAGGTATGAAGTAGGTGTGAATGTCAAATTGTCAATCATGTAAATGCATGTACTGCAGCTAGTTGCTACCAAGTGATTTATTGTCGATACGTCGAGAAATCTTTCTAGAAATATTTTGAAACACACTTGACATTTTGAGGTGATGTCAGCTTCTGGATACAAGCTGAGCAATCAGTAGCCCGTTTTACACAGCCAGTGAAAGCCGGGAATATGCCGGAATTTCGGCCCTCCGCCCTGCTGTTTAAATGCGACCGTTGCGGAACGAGGGAAGAATGGTGCGAGAGATTGTTCCGGGAATTTTACTACCTCGGGGGTAGTAAGATTCCCGACACAATCCGTTCCGCCTCTCTGCTTAAATGCTCCTGCTTGTTGTTGCGGAACAGGGGGGCGTTTGACGTTCCATAGCCTACGTTCTAAACATGCGACCATGTTAGCAGTTGAAGGACGTGTATTTAACATTAATCACGGCGGCCTGATGTCCAGTAAAAATCACCAAATAAAAGGAACGGCGTATAATCTAGCTGATCATAAGGTCCGTTGCTCAATCCAAACCCCCGTGCTTCATTTTGCAGAGTGTATGAGTCTATTTCTGCCCAGGAGAAGTTGTACAATGGGAAAGCTAGGCTAGGCTAAGTAAGGGATAAAGTATAGCGAACGGGTCACCTTCAAGCTGAACAAGAGCCCTCCTGCTTCAGCTTGTCGGTCTTTATTTCTAGCAAGTGACCCGTTCGCTATACTTTATCCCGCTTATTACATGGCTACTACAAAAAATAAAGCAATTCATTGAAGCAACATGTTGTTTTAACAGCCAAAAACAGTCTGCTACACGGTCGGAACTCACTCAGTAGCAACGGTTACTATGTCAAGCTGCGGCCAACCTAGAAGAGTTTAACAAAAAATAACTTGTTTCCCCAGCAACCCTGAGACCTTGTCTAATAACTGGAATAGTCATTGCAAACCCATTAGGTTCTTATGTAACTAAAACATAGTTCAGTACGCCAGTAAATAGGAACGACCAAGGATACGACCTAGTAACGGGGAATAATCTGCTCGCCCCGCTAGACTGTCTGCTTCAGCTGACTGAAGGCTCCGGCACAGCTGTTAGCCACAGAGCTACTGTTTTGCTAACACAACTCAAGACTCGCACACTCTACAAATAATAATTCTAATCGGCCAATATGTTTAACAAGAGCTCCATCTAGCTAACAAAGCATTATCAACCAACATAAATAACACAATTCACGGAGAAAATTACTGCGGAACATTTACATTGTGGGCTGCAGCCTGAAGTTACTGTCTAACTGTCAATATGCGGCCAAACCTACTCACGTCGTCTTGACTGGATTCCTGTCGGACATTAACCATGACTCCTGTGTTCCCTGCTCTCCTGATACATGCAAAGTCATGTTGAAAAAGTATTCCATTGTTTTCTGAACGAGTAGTAGCCCTGTTTGTAGACATCTATCCATCAAAACTACGACGTAGATCCTTAGCAACGGTCATTATACCCTTGACAGCGGTCTGTCTTGCTGGAAATAACAGACCTGTAGAATGCTGTGATTTACATAGGATTCTCAAAGTGCCATGTAATAAGCTAGGCAAAGCTAGGCGGCGACCGGATCGCCGCCGCTATTATTATCCTAAGTCTGAGCGTATATCCACACTTTATTTCTGCCTACAGTAACGTGACTTCACACACTGTGTGTATGTGTATGTTTATGTCTGATTGGCAAACGCACACACACAGACACAGAGGTGAAGCACAGAGGTGAAGCGGATTGATTTTGTCAGTTTGGTTGATGTTGGACTCAGCGCGTAGCGACATCAACTGGCACATCGTGGGGACAGTAAAATACGGCCCTCTTACTGCAAGCTCCAGCACTTCTGCTCTCAATTGACCGGCCAGTGTTGTTGTTGTAAAGCAGCTGACCGGCGCGGCGCTAAATGTTTACGTCACACCTGACAAAGCCGGCATTTTGGAGTGATGTTGTTCCGTCAATATGCCGCAATCTCTGTGTAAAAGGGGCTAGTGACTGTCAAGGAGGTATTTAGAGTGGCTCTGAGGGTGGCCAATCATATTCCACTATATGACTGTCTTCCCCCAGTCTCTGCCCCCAATCAAGAATCAGTTTGGTCTGGAGCCTTGGCTTCTCACTCTGACCTACTGACGCAGCGGCGATTGGTGGTAACTGTGGCAACCGTCGCTAGTGTCAGACATTAATGGCCACATTTCCAGGCCTGTTGTCAGTCACTAACAAACAAAGCCTTTCCACTTAAAGCAGCCCAGCCTTCTCTGACTCAGTGTCACTATTCAACCTGATACACCATCGCTTCACTTGGAGCACAATCTGCTGATCTGGACGTTTTGTTTCATGCCTATTTATTCAGAAGCTATTCAGTAAGTGTGCTACTGTTCAAATGCACACTCTTAAGTTTATGTAACTTTGATCACCTTACAACTCCAATATAAGTTCAGAGGCTCTTATAGTGCCTCCATGTTGACATATATCAGCCTTTCCCCCTGCTTTATCCCCACTGTAGACAGGAAGGGAGAGAGAGGATGGATGGGCAAAAAGAAGGAAATAAATCAATGTGTAACGACAGAGGTGAGGGCCCAGTAATAAAGTTAAAGGAGGGCGACTGATACGTTAGAAATTATAAGGAAATGTAGGAGAGGGAATAATCAGCGGAAAAGGGTTTTTCTCACAGCTCGGCACTGAACACGGCGTCCTGTAATCATTTACACTGCATGTCTTAGGCTTGGGAGAGGCATTTAGTTAAATGTGAAAACTGGCACTCCACCAATTGTACATGTCAAAGTCAGTTTAGTCGTTATGGGGAAGCACTACTCAGCCCGTGGAAACGAAATGCCTTATGTTGCTCTGGAGGAGCTCTGTCGAATCTGAGAGAATTACTAAAGTGGCATCACTTGAGTAATCTCAGATCGGGCTTGAAGGCTACAAATGTATAACCCCAAAGCCTGCGTTAAACACGACAGCCATTGGGTTTAAAAGATGCTGGTGTTTACTAGTTTGAGAGGGCAAAACAGGATTGAATTGCATTGTGGGAAGAGGTAGTGGACTGAAAGTCATAATATAAAAACCTGCACTCCTTCAGTTTTGCTTAAAAATTGTAATCTGATCATCAAAATAGTGACTATTTGACCAATCGAATCGTTTTGAGCTCTTCTTCATTATTTATTCATGTTGGGTTGGGGCAGAGAAAAACTGACACTGTCTAAAATGAAATGTAATACTTATTATACAAAAATATGAGGAGCAGATAACCAGACATGCTATAATACATCATAATAAACACCACAAAAGCTGCTTATTTTAGTTGATTATGTCTGGAGACACATTGAAATGCCATAACATGTTATCATTCAAAGTACAGACCAGACCATATAGTTTCACTCATATTTCTTTGCACCAACAAAGGTAGTTGCTTGTGTTGCAGTGGTGAATGCACACTGTCTATCCTCACTTTTTTTTTTAAAGTAGGTGCATTTGAATGTTTGGATTTCTCTGCCTCATTATGGTGCTGGATTGATGTCAGAATAACTTATGCATACAAGACAAACAGTGCAACCAGGCAAATTAGGCTTCACCTTATTGCCTTAAAAAGCATTCCACATCAAGAAGAGACATTTTTAATGATAAATTCAAATGTTTTTATGTAAATATTGTTCTATTTACATTACAAGTGAGGGAAGCGGGTCCCCCGGTAGACGATTCCAAGTGTTAAGGTGAAGACAGATGAGAATCAGAACCTCTGGACGGGTTAAATGATTAGACTTCCTGCTCACAACACAACTGTTTGTGTGTGTGTGTGTGTGTCCGTGTCCGCGGTCTAATGACTGCGCCGTCTGCAGAGAGTGGAACACAGGAGGGAATTAGTCATCATTGCATATCAAAGGCTTAGCCATAAGAGACACAGGGCAGGGTCTTCCTAATGAGAGTGGGTTACCGATGTGTGTGTGTGTGTGTGTGTGTGTGTGTGTGTGTGTGTGTGTGTGTGTGTGTGTGTGTGTGTGTGTGTGTGTGTGTGCTGTTTGGTTGGGTCACATTAGTACATGCATACTTAGACACACACCTTCAAAAGCAGCCTACATATGGAACTCTGTCAAATGTTTGTAGGAAAGGTACTGATCACTGATATGCATGCACATAAACACACACAAGCACACACACACACAAACACACACACACACACACACACACACAGACACATACACACATTTGTTTCAGCATGCATCATTTACTATGTACGCATGCTCCTCAAAGACGCGTTTCTAAGATGTAGACAGAGTCAGAGAGCCACACAGTGTGTTGCCAGGCCCCTCTGGCAGGCCCTGGCCGTGCCTCTCAGTGTGGCTCGGCGTGGGCAGAGGTGCCAGCGAGATGCCAGGGCTTTGTGTGCCACGCTAGATCAACACGCCAGCCATCGCACGTATACACACAGCACACACAACGCGCCCTGGGGGTAAAGGGACTAGCACACCCACCTACACCTTCCGTCCATACATGCATGCATCCATCTCTATACTCTCTGTTTCCTCCATTTGTTTGCCTCATTCTTTCTTCTGTGTGTATGTGTGTGTGTGTGTGTGTGTGTGTGTGTGTGTGTGTGTGTGTGTGTGTGTGTGTGTGTGTGTGTGTGTGTGTGTGTGTGTGTGTTGTGTTTGTGTAGGCTGATTGGCGATGCCCTCTGTGCCATCTGCAGCCCCCCCTGCTCACCTCCCACCCTTCCCACTCATCACAAGGGTGGGCTTAACCATCTGTGTGCCAGTGTGTTCCCACAGTGAGAAAAAAGGGCATTTGGTGGGGCAGGGGGGTCTTAGTGGTGGTGATGGTAACGGGGGTTGCCACAACAGACACACACACACACACACACACACACACACACACACACACACACACACACACACACACATACATACACACACACTCAAAATAGAAATCAGCACACTGTACTCAGGTAAAAATGAAAAAGTGACATGCGAGTGCCCCACAACATAAGGTTGCCCTGCGCACCGTGCAGACAAGCATGGGCAATATCATCTAAAGTACAGCTTGCTAGTTGACTCTCTTTAATTCAAACAAACGTAGAAGCATATAGCACACTGTATTTGCTGGTGGAATATTTTATTAAGCTGCAGTCCAGAGGGATTCAGGGAGCGCAGCAGCTGGATAAGTGTCAACAACTCAACATTGTAAAAAGCCAGCAGCTATAGGGTCAGGGGTCAAAGCCAAGAGCCCTGGCAGAATTCCTGTGGGCAAATATGGCTCATGGAGGGTGAAATGAAATGAGAAACTTAGTCCGGATATCTTCCTTCACTTACTGTATTTAAATCCTTTATGTTTATGTACCTAGTACATAAACATAAAGGATTTAAATGTGTTCATATAATCATGCATTATTATCTCAGTGCTTCTGTTGTTATTGTCCAGACAATACCACACACACACACAAATACAGAAACATCCGGATTGAGGCCATCTAGAAAAGTAAGGTCTTGATCCGTCTTTAGTCTTAAGCGGTTCATTGTGAAATTAAACCTATATGAAAGAATGCATTTTATAATAGTAGTTATATGATTTGATTCTATGGTTTTGAAACAAAAAGATAAGCTTTGAGACGGTTTGTAAGCTGGGCCTGATCACTTCGCGTAACGGTATGCAAGTACTAGTGTATCAAGGCGAATTAGGGCAGCCATTGGTAACCAGTGAAGGGAGCGGAACAGCGGCGTAGTGTGTTGTGCTTCGGTCCCACTCAATTTTAAATGTGTGCATAAGACACAGAACATTTGAAAATAACTCGAAACATTGCAAAAAGTTTTTACATTTGGCTGAGATGGAAAGGTTTGTGTAAATACAAATGTGACAAATGTCAATGGGAATAAATCATGACACCTTCAAGCTAAAACCTGGCAATAGTGGAAATATGAGACGTGTGTAACTCTGAGGAGACCGTAACATTCAAACAGAAATTCCGTAATACCATCATATTTTCCACATTGTTTCCAAACCTTTTAGGTTCAGTCTCCTTACGCCATCTTTGTCTGCAATGGTTTAAATGCACTTGACTTGGGACTGCAGAATTAGTGCCACCAGCAGTTCATTTCAATAAACCAACTTGTAAAATATTTGCATTTTTGCAGATTTCCCTTGAATTTCTGTTAAAATGTTCACTAGGTTTGGACGACAATCCATCCTAGTGTCAACAAGAAGCAGACCAAAACTAAAAATACAGCCATGTATAATTCTTATCCTCAGTCTGGACCAAATAAAATCAAGCTACAGTTGTTAAAAACTGACCCTAGACACATACCAAGCTGTGATAAGACTCATCTGTTCTACAAATCATCCAAATTATTTTTACATAAAAAATAAGTAAAAATTAAACAGACATTTTTCAAAGCACTTGCTTAATGTGTGGCAGGCCTGTGGTGATGTTCCGTGGTCTTCGGTCAAACTGGCAGCCCGCAAACACATAGAACCAATATTGAAATGTGATGTAAATGCCCTCTATAAAAAAGGTGGTGAGTTGTGGTCTGGTAATGACGGTGTGTAGGTGTAAGGCCGCATGCTGCTTAACAGAGGCTGCTGGGTCGGAAGATGTTTAGGAAGCGCGCCACATCTGGGGGGTGGCCACGGGCCAGCTGGCCAGTAGTCCTAAACCTCAAGCGGCACTCTTTTTCTTCTGTTTTCGTTTCTTTTTTTCTTTTTTTTCTATCCGAATCCTCAACTAGCTGTACTCATCTTTCTTACTCTCCCTTCACTATGTCACTGCCCTACTTTGGCGTCTTGTTTGGCAAACACGCATATCACAAAAACACACAGTTGCACACACACACATGTAAAAATACCATGAAACGCATAAAGCGGGCACATCGCCAACACTTTTTTTGCCCTACCTGCCCTTCTTTAAACTACACACACACACACACACACACACACACACACACACACACACACACACACACACACACACACACACTTCTGACTATTGTTTTCTTAAATCACACACGGCCTTGATGATGAAAAAGCGGGGGGGAGAAACCAAAGAAAAACTCTTAAGATTCAAAACCTCACACCCAGTCTGCTATGCGATAAGATTAGATTTATTTCGCCAGCTGTGACATAGAAAATGGAAAGTGGATTATTTAGTGAAAAAATAAAAATGACAGAATTAAATTAAAACTAGTAGGCGTTATTGTTGAGCAAGGAACAGAGGGGGCTTAAATATATAGGCTCAGCATAGCCCTCAGGCAGTGGATAGCACAATCTCCTCTCCTCTTGTTCTTCACCAATGGACTTAAAAAACACACATATATAAACAGCCTTCCAGGACCACAAAGCCTGTGTAGAAAATCAGAAAATCATTTCCTCCTCACTCTAGATTTCCTCATGCTCTCTCTCTCTCCCTTTTATTCTCTTCTCACTGTTGTCCCCCCTCTCCCTCAGAGCAAGTATACAGGGTGGGGGCTGCCAGTACACATCAATCCAGGGTTGAGCTTGTGCCTTGACGTGGAGAAACACAAAATGCAAAGATTTGGTGCATAAGTGTGTGTGTGTGTGTGTGTGTGTGTGTGTGTGTGTGTGTGTGTGTGTGTGTGTGTGTGTGTGTGTGTGTGTGTGTGTGTGCTCTTAAAGAAGCGGCTGCAGCGAGGGGAACGGTGCCAAATCCCCCCATTCAGCCTCAGATAGAAAGACCAACATTCTGACAGCTTTGAGGTGTGTGTGTCAGAGGGGGGGATGAAGAATGAAAAAGAGTGAGAGAGCGATACCAACTGAGGAAGAGATTGTGATGGAGGAGGAGAGAGGGAGGTGAAGAGGTAGAGAGAGAGAACATCAGCTCTCGGGGATAAGAACAAAGCTTGGGGAGTAATAATCTGCACCGTTTTCATATTTAAAAGTTTTCCAAATCTCTGAGAAGTAATGAGACTGGGAATCCACTGTTAGTTCTGTCCACTTGCCTATGCGGAGGCACAAATCTATGATGCACAGGCAATCATTCATATGTAGCTATTGGTGGTGTGAACTGAGACATCAAACACATGGCACCTTTCAAAGTGCAATAAAGGGAATTTTCTAGATTAATCTAAGAGTGCAATTAAAGATTTAACACACAGTTGCTTTCCTGGCGCTTTTGATCTATGCCTCGTCTTCACCAGCAGAATATCTGAAGTTGTAATGAAATTGTATGATCAAATTGTCTGATCAAATTTTCTTTTTTCCTGAGTACTCCAATGACTTTTTTTAACATGTTGGCTCAAGAGTTTTGGCTCGACGTTCATTCTTGACCTTTGAAATATACCAGGATTGATAGATAGTTGAGTTTGTTTCAAGATAATTACTGTTTGGGCCTCTTTTTTTATGTAGTTTTGATCGTAATTTCTATCGTTTTTGACAACATTATGATTAACATTATGCCAACCAAAGTGATTGCAAGTGGGAAAGAACCACAAGCAATCAGATGGTTGTAAATTAGCCAGATTATCTTTCATTTGGAGGGAGAACCTGAAATATTAGTAATGGTGTAATTTTTTTTAAACATTTAGCTGCATTGCAATTCAGTACATCAAATCAAATCAAATTAGTTTTATTTGTATAGCCCAAAATCACAAATACACATTTGCCTCAGTGGGCTTCACATTCCATGCAGTATGACACCCTGCCCTTCGACCCTTGGCTCGGCTGAGAAAAAACTCCCAGTAAAAACTCTTTATCGGGATTAAAACATTGAGAAATCTCAGGGAGAGTTGACAGAGTAAGGGATCCCTCAAAACAAGAGCAATGGCACACAAGCAGCAGGTAGACACTTATCATTCTAGTTTGTCTTTGGGGCTCCACCTCTTATTATGTAAAGACTGATCGCCCTCACAGACTCCACTGGGAATTGTGGGTCTATGCTCCTTTGCAGCTTCACCCCTCTATCACCCTACCACTACCAGTGTCAAGACCCCTGTCAATAGCTCCCTAGGGACATCTCCAATTGGCTGCTACATTCAGGTCCTTGTAAATCTAATCTAATCGGTGAGGTTAACGTAAATGTCTTTTATCATTTGTAGTTCCTGCTTCAGCCTTGTTCACTTCTATGAGCAAGACGGGGATCCCCACATTGCTCCCGATTAGCTAAATTGCCCTCTGAGAACAAATAAAATGATTGAATTGAATTGACATATTCATTTCTGCGCGTGAGTGAATTTGCAGCGTAGAAAAGCACGTTTCAGGGGTCGAAAAGTGCCCTATAAGCTTAGTCGAATTGGCCACCTATACCATTAAGGCAATTTTGTTGTCACTCAAGACACATATTAACTATGTCTTTTTTTCACCAAGTAGTGTGACCTCTGACATTCACAGCAAGTGCACAGAAAATAGTGAAAGAAACCAGACCATACTGGATACATGCTAGAGACATTTGTAAGGAGAGTATTGCTTTTATCTTTTTCAAACGGACCTATCCATACAAACTGACCACCATCATGTATCGAACTGTCTTACTTATCCGGTTGCTTGGGAGTGAATTCTATTGCTGTGTCTTTCTGCCATTCATTCGAGCACTTGGAGGCAACAGATTTTTCCCCCCTAAAGAAAACATTTGATTCATTCTCGTTCTTTTCTCTCTGCAGGTGGATTTTAGTCAGTAAAAACCCTTTAGTTAACAGTTAGGAAAGGAGGAAGAGTTCAAGGGAAAGCCTCCACCATCTGTGATGCAGTCAGGTAGCAGGACAATTGCATTGTGAGTGGGAGTTTGTGTGCTCATCTATAATTATTTTAATTTTATTTTTGTACTTGTTGGTGTTTGCGAGAGAGTGTGTGTGTGTGTGTGTGTGTGTGTGTGTGTGTGTGTGTGTGTGTGTGTGTGTGTGTGTGTGTGTGTGTGTGTGTGTGTGTGTGGTTTCCGAAGATGTCTGGACCGGTCATTTAATTTTTTGTAAATCATTCACTTTTTATTTATCTTCCCAGGCTAGTGTTTCATTAACCCCACTGTGACACAGACTCCCTTTCATTCACTTGTTGCATTGTCCGCTCCAGTCACTGGCTCTCTCTCTCACACTGCACCAGAGATTACAGTACTAATAAATAAGTGACACTAGAAACAGTCTATTTTCTATCAGCCTTAATTAACTGACTTGATGTTTTCAAGGAGAGGAGAGGGAAAAAAATCCAGCTAATTAGGAATGAGTTAAGATTTGCACAAAGAGCGCAGATCGTTAATTAATTTTCCACGATGCCATTGTCGGAGGAAGAAAACAGCTTTGTTTACAGTGTGTGGTGTGCCACAGCGCTCTTGCTGTAAAAACCTCGGCACACACACACACACACACACAGCAGTCCATGTCCGGTAACCTTGGGCAGCAGCCAGAGAGAATAATTCTAATATAGACTGTGTCTAAACATGTTTTGTCAAAATCAGTGAATATCAATTACAAACATTCTCCAGACTCCACCTTTAATTGCTAACAGGAAGATGAAAAGATAAATACTCTCATAGTTTATGTTCAAGTATGGCATTGGATTTAGGGAGCGAAAATTAGCTTAGTCTCCCCAAGCACGAGGTTTGCTTTCTCTGAAATTCAAAAAGAAATACTAGCTCCTCTAAAGCTCACTGATTAACATGTTGTTTCTTCATTGTTCAAATCATACACAAACAAAAAATGCAATTAAGCTACTATTCTCCTTGTGCGAGGGATGCATGCTGTAACTATTTCTATGGCGAACAGCAGCTGGGTGAAGGGACTCCCTGGAGTGTCAGCTGATTGCCCGACAACCTCATGGCCATGACAAAGATTCCTGACGCTAACTGTTTTCCACTGCTTCTCTCTGTATGTGAAGCTAAGCTAATCACCCCCTGGCTTCAGCTCCACATACAGCATGAAGACATTGGAGTGGTATATCGATTTTCTCATCTAACCGTCCAACACTACTGATTTTTGTCATTTGGGTTCGTCATGTGGGGATCTCATCCAATGTATCTCAATACAGGTACCAAAGGTTACCTCAAAACGAGACAAAGTTGGATCAACCGGGAGCATGTGAATATTTCTTTTAGATAAACAGAATCGTGCCCAATCTCAATGGCAGTGTATTTACACTGCCGACACAGTGGACATTTGTCTATGACCGTGACGTTAAATCACCTTCACAGCGAGTGGAATGCTGTGATGGTGAAATTCACCGGGAGACCTCGCCAGTGTGTGCAAGTGAGCCGCTGTGCAGAAAAACTCTGTGGTTTGACAGCTACAATGATAGTTGGGGATATCCTACCCGTTAACGTTGTCTAGGGGAACGGCTTCCTCGATCAGTTTGTAGGTCTCGAGCCCGAATACAAAGAGCCATGTCGGCAAACTGACTGCACTGTACAGTGAGCAGCATCCCTCCTAATCGTGATTATCATGTTTGCCATAATCGAGCAGCCCTAACACACAGTACGTACAGGGAGCCAAGCAGTCTCCAGAATCACTGACTCCACCTTTAAGAGAGATACAGTACATTTAGAGAAACATTTACACTAATATTTCAGTAAGGGTTTGCATTAGTTATATTCATACTCAGATATCATAAAAAACCTGGTGTGTACTGTTCCTCTTATTACTGACACAACCATATTTGAGTATGTTGGTAGAAGTGGCAGGGGGGGCAATTTGTTTGTCTGTCTTTTGGCTTCTACCTGTCCACCTGAACCATTTATCCGTGCAGTCATCCTGTCAAGGCCAGCAGGGCTGGATGGGTTTGGGAGGTGGCACTCACTCTAGAGAAAGACAGAGTTGCTTGCAAGTTGTAAAATGAACATGCGCATCTCTACACCCATGTCACTACACGTCAGTTCCAAATACCACAGGGTAGAAGGTGTATGTGTGTGTGTCTGTGTGTGTGTGTGTGTGTGTGTGTGTGTGTGTGGATGAGAGCGGCCTGAGCCCCCGTCTGTATTAAGAGGGCCCTGGCAGTGAGAGATAGCGGCTCTATCTTAATGGCTTCTGCCGCCTGCCACTCAGCCTTCAGACGGGGTCCTCTGCCCGCACGTGTCTCCCCACGATAAAGCCACTTCACAGGGGCTAACTCCTCTGCGCTGGCCTCTCCTCTCTCCTCCTCTACCAGGTAAGAGAAGAGAGGGATAGAGAGAGAGAAAGAGAGAGAGAGAGAGAAGAAAAGATGCCGGAGGCCTTGATATTTGAGCTAACCCTGAGACTAAGACGAGCTCCGAGCGAAACAGACAGGAAGAAGTAGCATTCACACCGCAGTCCTTCACTTCTAAATTGTTCAACCTTTCTGATATTTAAAAAAAACCTATCTTGTGATGTAACTTAAAATATGAAGACACTTTTTTTGGTTTTTGACTAGTCCATTGAAGTGAGGCGGCCCCCTTCAGACACTAGTCAAGTTTTCCATCTGGCTTTCTTTCCATTGTTGTGTCTCTGTGTCACTCATGTATTAATGCTGGCTCAACCGAGCTGCTTTGGGTGCCAAAGTTATAACTGTCAGGCGAATGATGTAAGCTTTACTCAGTTTCGCTGTTATTTCACTGGTGGCTTATCCGGAGGGAGCAGCGCAAATTGCCAGAACACCAGCAGCAGCAGCAATTGGAACTGGAGTACTCTGCCACAGATCGATCCTGAGCTGCTTGAACTGACTCCATTGTGTGTGAACTTGCTTATTACATGCTATCTAAGCTATATAATGCTATATAGTAAAGCTATGAAGCTCACTATTTAATTGGATGCCTAAACACGGCCTATGCAGTAAAGGTAGGCAAAGGTAGACCTCGATTGCAAATTATCTAAGTAGTCAAGTTACTTGAGATATTAAAGGAAACTTTTCAGGTCAAGGGACCAGACTCTGGTGCACACCTTTCCATCACTTACTTTCAACGCCATATTTTCAGTCAACCTAAAAGGTCTCATGCCTTCCTATCGTGGCACGGAACCCTGGCATGGTCGTCAATTGTGTTTTGCAGAACCCTACAATATGAAGCTAATTCCTTTGGATACCGGGATGAATAATCAGTCCTCAATATCAGTCATTCATAACGCAATTGTTATTGTTATTCTGAAGTGAATGGCTACCCTTGAAATTCAAAATAAAAGTTGCCAAAATTTGAGCTGCTCAGTCATAGAATTTTGAATCGCTGCATTACAACACTGCAATATTCCACGAAACCATTGCACGCTCATTTCTCTCCGATTTAAATGCAAACTATGCCATTTCCTAGATGTGATCTTGCTCCTTTGCCGAAAACCCTCTCAGGTCCATAACTACTGATTTCCCACATTGTGTCCCGTGTGTGTGTCTCCGCATTTGCATAGTATGGCGCATGAATGTTTGTGAAAATGTGTGGATGGTGTGTGTGTATGTGTATGTGTGTGTGTATCTTCAGGCTTTGGGGATTGTTTACTGCCGGTTTCTCCCTGCCCCTGCTCACGCTCGGCCCCTAATGCACTACAGCTGTTAGGGTCCCGACACAGGGGCCTCCCATCAACGGTTTCATTGTAATGGACTCTGTGTTTGTGTGTGTTTGAGAGTGTGTGTTGTGTGTACATGCTGGCTTCACCATGTGTTTTTTCCTTTGTTTGTGAACGAGATTGTGTGTGTCGGTGTTTTTTTTTTTTTTTTCGAACATGAACGTGTGTGTTCTTGCAGCATTGGGAACTTTTGCCGTTCCTTCTGGGCATTTTGTCCCCCCTGTCTTTCGATTATTGTGCTCTTGATTGTGTGCTCTTGATTGTGTGTGTGTGTGCGTGCGTGCGTACTGTGCATATCCTTATTCCTTCTCATTCCGTCTTCAAAAACATATCTCAGATTATGAACCTCATTAACCCACGAATCACTTTACAAGCCCCTTTTTGTTTCTCTCTTTTTCATTTTCTCTTGTCACTGTTCTCTCGGCGAACACAATACACTTTGGTGGCCTTGATCATTCATAGCCCTCAGCAATATGTATTAACTACATCCAATGTCTTTTACCTGAGAGCTGTGTGCCCCGGCCTATTTACATTGCTGCCCCTTTATCCCGTCTATCTATCTATTTATCTAGCCATCTATCTATCTATCTATACGCCTTTGAACACTCCTTCTCGGTTGCTTATAGAAACCCTGACCTCAGGCTGATTGACAGGCTCATTAGAAAAAAGATTCCATACACCATCGCTTGGCTACATTCATTGTCGCGCGGTTGCATTATCCTGTCTGTATCTGTATCAACTATATAATCCATTGTCCAGTCAGACTAAATCATAGCCAAGTTCATGGCTAAGTAAATTCTAAAAAGTGCACTGTTAGCCTTAGCACACTGTGAAAGATGGTAAAATACAGGAACATCTATTCAGGAACATGAAAGGGCCAAGGGGTGTGCCCAGGTCGGCGCTGCGCCGTTATGTTGAATGATTTGCCGCCGAGTCAGCCGCATAATGGAGAAATGAAGTTTCTGTAATGCTCAAACGAGGTTATCATTGGTTTTGCAGCTGTCTGCGGGGTCAAGGAGAGATGCCGTTTCCAATCGGGGCTCAATTTAGTCGGGCAATGCGATTAGATTTAGCCCTCTCCTAGTGTATTCTCTCCATTTTGACCATGAATTAGATTAGGTAAATAGAAAAACTAATGCTATTGATTGTTGTTGACATTGACATGCTCATATTGCTGGGCAGGGAGAGGGGGGGCTGTGTGTGTGTAAATGCATTTCTGTCTGTAAGAAAGAAAACAAGTGAGCACATTAGGGGAAACATTGGAGAATTATTAACTAGGTCTGTCAAGCGATTAAAAAAATGTATCTAATTAATTACAGGCTCTGTGATTAATTAATCTAAATTAATCGCATACTTATATGACACTTTTCTGCCTGTTTATAAACAGCTGTAGACTATCCTACAGTTTGTTTCTCTCTCTCTCTCTCTCTCTCTCTCTCTCTCTCTCTCTCGTTCTCTCCGTCTCTCGTAGCTCTGTCTCCTCTCCTTAGCCACAGGTTTCTAGGCTACATGGAATAAAATTAGGAACTTGGGGCGAATTTTCTAGTTAAAACCACAAAAAAAAACAGCTGGCTAAATGAAGACTGTCTATCTCAGACAGCGCTGCACTGTCACAACTGTGCATAGCGCCGACTCATTCGCCATAGTACTACTCAAAGCCAAAAATATTGAGACACACACACGCGCAGCTAGCAAACGAAAGTGAGACACGGAGGAAGATTGAGAGATACTTGAGTTTTGAACCTACATTGTTGGCGCCCACTAAATGAATAATTCACAGACACTGCGGAGAATGTAATAAGCTGTCTTCTTACCCTCATGCTTATTTGCCCAAAACATCCCATAACACATCCATAGAGACCTCGGCCCCTTTCCCCTGCTTCTTTCTTTACTGTTTAATCCCGTGCGGGCCGCGTCCGCAAGCTGCGCTCTCGTCTCACCCATTTTGCACCGGGTCAAAGGGCAATATAGAAGTGCGATTAATCTGCGTTAATTTTTTTTTATTGCGTACATTTTTCTGTGATTAATTAATCGAAATTAACGCGTTCATTTGACAGCCCTATTATTAACCTTAAATTTTATAAATTAGGATTGGATCACATTAGTACAAAGTTGGTTTCCCGACATGTCGGGCTCTGTCTTTGGCTACAAGTACACTTGGCAAGAACGTAGGCCAAGTTCTAACAGTATTAGATGTTGTAATGAGTGTAACCATATATCTAAAAAGAGCTTACACTGATTAAACATTACTAACATTACGTCTAATGATTGATTGATGGTTTGAGGGATGTCATGAATGTGGGATGGTGGATTTAAGGATTATTTGGCTACTGTAATGAGAGCTGGGGTGAGGTTTCCTTAGTATAACCCTTTAACATCTAGTTTTACCTGTTTATGTCCCTTAAACTTAAGGTCAGGTCTGGTACACTTCAGTCAGTGGGCTTTGATGAAAGAAAAACTTCCTCTTTAGTTGTTTTTCAGATTTAGCAGTAAACGTTTCAAATAATTAAAGTAATTGTTTTCAAGACATAAGGACGAATTTATGAAACAATCTGTAGTGGTACATTTTCCACATTTTTAAATGGACCTTGTTATGGGATAGTTTGAATACGGTTTCCACGATCATGAAGGAACCTTGAATTTCAACTTTGATAACTCAACTTTGATTACTAATTTAGTAAATACAGTATCTGTGTGCAGCATGTTGATGTGTTCTCACTTAGTAAACACCCCGCAAAATGTTTGTGTGTGTGTGTGAGTGCACATTAAATGTGTGTTAGTTTACACTAGGTACAGCACAGCGTCAGGGCTTTCTTTCTCTTCTTCCTGTGTGTGTGTGTGTGTGTGTGTGTGTGTGTGTGTGTGTGTGTGTGTGTGTGTGTGTGTGTGTGTGTGTGTGTGTGTGTGTGTGTGTGTTTGTGTGTGTGTGTGTGTGTCACTGTCTGAGTGTGTGTGTTAAAGTATCACAGAAGTGGCAGTCTGTCAGCTCTGCTTTTCTCTGCGTCTCCAGAACAATAGCTGGATTGGCCGTATGTGTGACACCTAGACCACACACCCCTAATAGTGACTGGCAGCACTAAGGGCTGAAAGCAGCATGCACTCTGCTTACACACACACACACACACACACACAGTACGTACACCTGAGGATACAAGCGATTGGTGAAGGTTTCAGATGGATTGTAAATGTGTATTTGTATTTTAGCCTGTGTGTGTGTGTGTGTGTGCGTGTGTGTGTGTTTGTGTTCATTCATGCATGTGAGCCTCAGCATATGTTCTGGTGAAAGTGTTCAGCTGTCTTCTTGTAACAAAACTGTTCCATGTCGCAGAATCTAAAGTCTGCTTCTTACTGCAACAAAACAAAAGAAATTGGAAGTCAAACCCTTTATCTTTTTATATAATTTGTCTTGAGAGACAATATGGCCACATAAAATAACAGATTCTGATTAGCTTTGTATGGATGTACATAATTTCAAAGTGAATGTAAAACGCCTGCAATACTCGTCCTTGCCATTGTTCTGCATTAATACCTAAAAGGATATTCAAATCAATGGCTACATTGTTTGAATAATTATATTGAAACATGGAGGGAATATGTATATACTGTAAAGAGATTGATGGAGCAGTAAAGTATATAGTAAGCTGCTGCATCTCAATTGTTGAAGTTATAACATAACCTTTAGTTCAACAATAATTTTTTTTATATTTTCTTCTCGAAAACATTTCCCTACACATTGTTGTCTGATCACAACGGTAATAAGTAGTAGAGATTGCATTATTAATATTTTTTAATGCATCAGAAAAGGGCGATTTTGCCTTTTGGACTGCGCAGCAAAGCTTGTCTTAAGGTTTGTTTTTTCACTTAATTCTGCTGGCGAGGCCTATTGTATGAAAAACAAAGACGTGTGTCAAAGTGGATCACCAAACGGCTTGACTTTACTAACATGGCGGAACCAAAGGGACAGTAAAACAGGCTGGAACAACTCGAGCTAACCAATTAAGCACGGGGTAGTGCGGGGCATTCCAAATATGTAGTAAAAATTTTTACTTTAAAGCTTCTCTATTCTTGGTTCGGACCGTGAAAGCTACAAGATTATCACTTTTTACAGCTGTTTCCAGGCTTGCACTTGAAATTGTGTTACGATACAGAGCCACCACTCTGTACAACATTATGTCAGGTTGTGTAAGTGTTTCAGAAATCCAATAACTGACGTAAGCACCCGTTTTATTTGTAATGGAATTACATTTGTCACAAGCTAGAGGCAATCTGAAACACTTTCAGGCAATCATATGAGATAACTTTGGTCTGTTTTGTAATGTAAAGCCCCTAGAAGTACATCATTAACCCACTGGAAAACTTGAAAGGGTGATAACTTGAGAAAATATTGTAGCCTACCTTAAAATGCATACATCCAATAAGATAAATGGGAGTGCTTTTTATGCTCAGCTGTTGTTCTGTTGACAATGGATGTCCACCTAAACTAACTTTGGACTTTTTTTTGCGACTCATAGAACAGTCCTATTCCAACGCAATTCTTCATTCAGATTTTGAATCAATTGGAATAAATCAGCCAAGAAGTTTGTAGCAAAATTAACATCAATCTAAACAAAATATTCGATTTGTCGATCGACAGGAAATCATATGTTAGAAATGTTCATGGGTCAACTCTTTTAAAGTTGTGTATCAAAAAATTGCTTTTTATGTGCATTTTAAAAGTAAAGAATTGGCTACTCAGCACACCTTTGTGTGATTGCAAGTTTAATGTCTCTGGGTTTGGAAGTTATGTTATGTCAAAATATTAATTTTCACATTGTCGCCAAGTTGCAGCTGTAATACAAAATGTATTTATCTTCTATTTTAATTGTTGTTGATGCACAAGAATTTATCTTTTGTGTTGGAGAAAAACTTTTAATTACTTTTAAACTAACTTGTCAGTGAAACCATGTATCCGGTCTAGTCAAAAAACAGAGAAAAGACAGGAAACATGTGTTTACCAAGGTTTCATACAGTTCACTGTAGTTCAACTCATATTGATTATTTGCCTTCATGTTGCACAATAACGTATATGCGGGGCTTGCAGTGGCCTTACCACTTTGAAGTGTGTCTACATGATCTGTGGCTGTTGTCTGAGTGTGTGAAAACCATGTGTGTGTGTGTTAGTACAGATGCTAATGAGATGACACGCGCACAAGCAAGCGCACAGGCGGCGTTCCTGACGTGAATTTATTAAGGATGCATTGTCCGTTAACGTCCGCTGCCTTTCTAGTCGGCACCAGAATTGCCCACCACTTGGACTGTAGCTACATAAAATGTGTGAGAATTAACGTGTGTGTAGGCCTAGGTGTGGGCTAATAAAAGAGGGAGAGAGCTAAATAGGTGAGTGCAGAAAGCAAAGCAAAAAGGTTTTCGTGTTTACTCACGTTCGGCAGATGATTTTTTTCTTTTTCCTCCCGTCAGCTGTCATAATGCATGGCGGTGGAGACGAACACAAAACAACACACAACGGGACTCCGCGGCCCGGTGATAAGGAAACAGTAGCCTACACTAAGGTTTAACAAGAAACTTTATAAAGACACTTAAAAAAACTATCTCTGCCCATACAAAAAGTTCTGATTTTGATTACTTGATGGAGCGATCGATGTGTATAAAACGGTACGTATGGTCTGATGACGGGCCGTTATATTAATAATAAACAGCGTGCTGCACAAATATGAGACTGTCCATCGCGACCTATTACGTCAAGGCTACATTTTAAAAAAAACAATAGATTAAGGATTCTCGTTGCTCTAATTTGGAAGTGGAATATTTGATGCAAATTTGGCCGGATGAAAATATTCACAAACAGTCGTATAGCCTACAAGTAGACTACGCTCCGAATCCTAAACGCGCACAGTGACGTAGGCAAGGTGCAATCGTGCCCAGGCCACGAGCAGTGTGACCACGGGCCAGCGGGGGGAGGGGGGGAATCGTGCTGAATCTTCCTGCAGCACGGAACAGGCAAACGGCCCTAGTGTGAGTGGGCCCTAAGCGAGAGAGAGAGAGAAAGGGTCTCTGTGCTGCTGGCCCTTTAAGAGCTGAGCCTAGATCTCACAGTTTACAGCGAGGGAGGGAGAAGAGGAGGGACACAGGCAGAGAGAGAGAGAGAGTGAGGGAGGGTGTTAGGCAGAAAGTGTGTGAGTAGAGAGACAGAGAGGAACACAGAGAGAAAGAGCGAGAGAGAGAGAGAGAATCAGCAGTGTGTGTGTGTGTGTGAGTGAGAGAGAGGTTGAAGGATCACTTGTTCCCGTCTTGTTTTTTGGTGGGAGACTTACCTTGTTCATCTGAGCATTGTGGGACTGTTTTATGTTGTTGTTGACGAGAGAGACGGACCCTTACTCCAGCATGCTCACTGAGCCTGAGCTACCTCAGGAGTGTAACAGGTACGTGACGCTTTCACACACACACACACACACACACACACACATACAGATGACAGAGACATGAGAGGACAGGACAGATCGGGACACAGAGGCAGGGGTGGGGAAGGTGACGGGAGGATAGGAGTAGAGAGTAGAAAGGCATGTGTGTGAAAGGAACGCTCCGTGTGTGTGTGTGTGTGTGTGTGTGTGTGTGTGTGTGTGTGTGTGTGTGTGTGTGTGTGTGTGTGTGTGTAAAGCATGTGAACTGTCTTGGAGAGTCGGCTGAGTTTGAGACCCGTGTGTGTGTGTGACAGAGTCAGAGATGGCAAAGTATAGAGTTGATGATTGACCCCTATGCTTTTGTGAGAGATACCATATGCAAAGCTGGGACAAAGCAGGCTTTAGATGTATGTATGTGTGCGTGAGTGTGTGTGTGTTTGTACATGTTTGCCCCAGCAGTAACATACCCTCTTGACTGAAGTTGCGTTGACTCAGTTCAATACCTCCATAGATGAACTGCTGAAACAGGCAAACAGTGTTGGAGTTTGTGTGAAAAAGAGACACTTAAAGAGAGAGAGAGAGATGTGTGTGTGTGTGTGTGTGTGTGCGTGTGTGTCAAAGTCCTCTCAGCATCTCATCTCCAGTGCTCACCACAACTTTTATTTACTTCTGCTATAGCCCATCAGCTATCCCTGTGTGTATTTCTGTAACAGCCTAACACATTAAGGTGCTGTCAACAAGTCCAAAATAGAAGTTCTTCTTTTTTCTGAACGCTGAAACAAAATGAAATATTTTTGTAACAATTCTGAATGATCTGAATTTGAGATGTTTACAAGCTGCCCTCCTGCTCAACTTTGCTTTCCAAAAAAAATATAAATACTTATTTATTTTGCGACTTATTTCAATTAATCCAAATCCAAACACATGCAAAACCCTCATTAATCCTATTGTCAATCTGCACGGTGTTGTTGTTATTTTTTTCTTCCTTGCCTTATGTTAATCTCACTGTGTTTCCTCTGATGTTTTTGCGCGGGCCTGCTCCCATTTAAGAGGTGCGAACCCTCCACCCTTGCCCCTCTCTCCCCGACACTGTCAACACAAGTGTGCTTTTTGCCTTGTGTGGAATAATGGCTGTTTGATGCTAATGCTGCGAGAGACAGATTATGTTATAATACCCCGGCCGTTTAATACCTACACACAAACACACACACCCTCTCTCTCCCTTGTACTTTTATTGCATTAAAGTAGCGCTCTTGTTTTGCACCGATGAAACTAATCTTTTGTTAGGAGATAAACTACGGGTCGGTGGGGTTGGAAGGTGGGATTTCAGGGGCCCCCCCTTGAATTAACAACACATTTATAAAAAATTGTTTTTAATAAATCGTTCAATCCGGCAAAGTGGTGGAAGGGAGAGAGAGAGAGAGAAGATAACAACAGCTATGGAGGAATTAAAAATTTAAAGGATTACAACCAAAAGCAGAATGTATGGAGATAAATGCAGGGATTACAATGATTTAGGAGGAGAGCGCTTAAAAAACTCTTGCTTTCCAGTAATGCACTCCATCACTGTGGCTCTGGCCGTGTGTGTGTGTGTGCGTGTTCATATGTGGATGTATGCGTCTGTGTGTTAGTGAACGAAAAAGGGGTATCCTCCATTCCGTGTGTGTGTGTGTGTTACGAGAGTGTGTGTGTGTTTGTGTGTGTTGAGCGCTATAGTCTCTCAGCGGAGCGGAGTGTGTGTGAGTTGCCAGTGTGTGTGCGCTCCAGCCTCGGTGGTCGCGATGCTCTCCGTTCCTGCGTCTCTGTAAGTGTCCGCTCCCTTACTTTCACCCAGCTCTGCTCCTTCTTTTTCTTAATCATTTCATCACGCTTCCTCTTTTCATCGCTTTCTACACTTCTTCCCCCTTCCTTCTCCTTTTTCTTCTCTTCCTCTTAAATCACACTGGTTAAAATTCCCTTGAAAATAGCCAGGGAAGAAGAGTTTTCTCAGAGTTCCTAGAATAGGGTTTTATTCTGAAAATCAAATTGTTTTGAAAGAGGTGATAAATCATGACTGACATGTTTGTTTTGTATTGGTTGCTTAAAATGGTTTATCTATTAAGGTTAAACGCATGCTATTTTCCTCTTATCTTATTTAAACCAACACAAGTCTTGTGATGTGTGTGGCTTTTTTGAAAATCTCTTCTTGCTTGTTACAAAAAAGCATTTCACGCTTTGTCAATGTTTGAATATTCTGTGATTTCTACTATTTTTATAATCGGTATTTATGTATTGAGTAATTATGCTTTTCATGATTGGAATTAATTATTTCTGCTTCGCGGAGCACTCGGCGGTGTATCAACATTTCCAGTCAAATGCTGGAAGTAGTGGAAACAGATCTGCCTTTCGCTATAACACGGCCCTCGTCTGTTCACACTAACAGAACAGAAATATACAGACGGGGAGAGAAAACGGAGAAAAGCCAAAATCGACCAAGGAGAAAAAATCTTGTGTGGCAGTGAATATAGTGTAGACATGAAAGGGAAAGAAATGATGTGGACAAACTGACACATTCCTCGTAGATGGACAAGAGAAAAGAGTTGGAAAAGGAGGTGAAGAAGGAGGAGAAGACGGGTCAGAGAAAAGTGAGAGTGGCAGGGATTTTAGGGGGGGCAAGTTTAGGTTGTTGAGGTGGTGGAGGAGGCGGGGAGGACAGCAAAGGTGGTGGATTTTCACACCCCTCCATTTGTCCTCCTGCGTTTATTGAGGTGTTTGTCTGTGTGTCAATGTGTTTGAAGGAGGGGTGAGGAGGGGGGAGACAGTCAGCACTGGATGTGTCAACACTTTGAGCGCTTTTAAGCAGGGGGGCAACTCAGATGAAATCTGACATTAGTAGCGACAAGGACGGCGTCAGCAGCAGCCTCAGGGATTTTACTTCATTTCTCAGAGACGTGTCATTAGTAAATTTGATTTACTTAAGAAGACGGAGAAGTAAATATAAGTGCAATTCAATCCAGGAGGCTTCATTTAGTTTGATTTTAAGGTGCTTACATCTACTCAACTTCCTTTTTAAGGGAAAATGTTCTACATAAAGTAGTTCAAATTATCTACGTGTTGATCCCGCTTGTACATGAATACTGCAGTAATAAAATTCTAATAATATACTATACATAATAATAAAAAACATTCAGTTAAAGGCTATTATGCATAATGACCACTTTCATTTTTTTACATTGTGTACTTAATACTTTTACAAACGTGACATTTAGATTTATTTTTGCCAAAGTATAGCACCATTGCTTATTTGTATTTATTTGAATAATTATTGAGTTTTGTTTTGCAATTAAAGATGCATTGACAGTTTTTTAGGAGAGAAATTCTTGCGGCTGATGATTAAAAACTTGTTTCCAATTTAAGTGAGCAGGCATTACCGCTTCCAGTGTAAGTGTCTCTGTACTCCATTTAAAAGGGGCGAGATTAAATAATTGTGTGTGTGTGTGTGTGTGTGTGTGTGTGTGTGTGTGTGTGTGTGTGTGTGTGTGTGTGTGTGTGTGTGTGTGTGTGTGTGTGTGTGTGTGTGTGTGTGTGTGTGTGTGTGTGTGTGTGTTTGAGGAAACAGAGAATGTGTGTGTCTGCGAAGAAGAGAAAGAGAGAGTAGAGTAATTGAGTAGAGTGTCCGTGCTCTGCAAACTAATGCGCTATTCTGCCCCTCTCTTCCCCTGTGGCCCTGTTCCGGCCTCTCTCTCTCTCTCTCTCTCTCTCTCTCCCTCTCTCTCCCACCACCACCTCGAACTGGAGGCCATTGTCTGGGCCATATTGTCTGTCCCCAGAGAGCCTTGATAACCGTGTCTCCATCCACGGAGCGAGAGAGGGGGGCAAAAAGAAAAGAAAGAAAGAAACGACAGACAGAAAAATACCAGAGGAGAATGCTAAAGCCCCCCTACCCACCACCTCCTCCCCACTTCCTCCCCTCTCAGCACACACACACACACACACACACACACACACACACACACACACACAACCCTCCAACTCTCTCTCCCGACGCGACCTCCCACCCCGGTGTGATCAGCTGACCCTGTGTGATAGCCAATAGAAGACTAAGAAGGGAAAATATTATAGGCCGGATTAATTCTTATTGTTATTGTTGTTTATTGATGGGGGAGAAGGGGGGTTAAGGGGTTGGGGGGGGGGGGGGGGTGAAGGAGAATTGACTGGGAAAAAGAGAGGGAAAGTGTGTGTGTGTGTGTAAAAAACAGACAGAGGTTATCCCTGCAGGCTAACTAGAGTCTGGTCATATGACATGAGGTCACAGGGTGGGGGTCAAAGGTCGGACCGAGGTATTGCCGCGTCAATAGAGCAGGAAAACTCTAGCTGAGTGTGTGTTAGTGTGTGTGTGGGTGTGTGTCCAGGAATTCACTCTTCACACTTCTCTCTTCATCTCTTATTCTTCCATTTCTTCAGCTGTAGCTTGAATCCAGACGGCTTTTCCCTCTCTCTGACACACACACACACACACAGACACTGTTTGCCATCCTTCCAATCCACAATACGAGACAGTGTTAGAGGATTGGAGCTCCCTCCCAGAGCGCTACAATGGAACCTCTGTCTTTCCAGGTAGTGAGGGAGTGAGAGAGGGACGATATAGAGGGAGAGAGGGGTGGAGGGGGGAGGTCAGAGGAAAAAGGAGGAGACCATTTGGGCTGAGGTGGGAAGAGTTTTCAAAGTGCGGGGACGAAAGAAAGAGGCCAGCTGGGAGTGTGTGTGCGCGCGATTATTTGTGTGTTGTCATTTATGTGAGAGAATGATCTCGCATTTGTGTGTGTGTGTGTGTGTGTGTGTGTGTGTGTGTGTGTGTGTGTGTGTGTGGTTTACAGGGGCAGGCCAAGTCACTGACAGTGAGACAAATGTTGTGACTCCTTTATGGATTGCTTAACAAATGCGGCACAAATAGTGGGCCCTGGCACAACAATGGAAAAAAACACTGTCCCCTCGCTCAATAAACATTATGCAGCGTCTCCCCCTCGCAAAACACCAGGGGAGCAGCCCCGCCGTCCACCGGATGCACTTTTCCTCTTGCTGTCTGTCTCTTTTCAAATCACCCCCTCCTCTCTCTCTCTTTCTTTCTTTCTTTCTTTCTTTCTTTCTTTCTTTCTTTCTTTCTTTCTTTCTTTCTTTCTTTCTTTCTTTCTTTCTTTCTTTCTTTCTTTCTTTCTTTCTTTCTTTCTCTCTCTCTCGCTCTCTCTCTCTCTTTCTTTCTCTCTCTCTCTCTCTCTATCTCTCCCTCTTTCGGTCTCTCTTCCTTTTTCTATAGCAACACTCAAGATTTTCCCACAAGCTGTCTTGTGCTTGGCCTCAACTGACCTAAAGTTGATAGATAGATAGATAGATAGATAGATAGATAGATAGATAGATAGATAGATAGATAGATAGATAGATAGATAGATAGATAGAGTACGGCTAACTTCCTTTCCTTCATTCCTCCTCTGCCCTTTATCTTCTCTCCATCCCTTTCTTCCGTGCTAAAATGTCAGTGACCATCCCTTGGTCCGGTGACTCAGTGTAAAAGACATAAATAAGGGTCTGGAAGACGAGGGGGAAAAGAGCTGAAAACATGACAGGGAAAGTATGTGGAGCGATGCTGGCTGGTGACTAAAGAGAGAGAGAGGGAAAGAGAGAGGTTGTCCCAGAGGCAACATGAGTTAGCCTACGTCTTCTTTTTTGCCCAACCCCTTTGCTCACTCTAGACAGACACACACACACACACACACACACACACACACACACACACACACACACACACACACACACACACACACACACTCAACACATGACTATTTGTTTCTCCAGTGTGTGTGTGTGTGTGTGTGTGTGTGTGTGTATGTGTGATTAATAGCAGTGGCATTAGTTTGTGTGTTATTGCCTTTTGTGGTTGCGCTGGACAGGAAACACGGTTTGGGCTGTCGGCCGCCGATTTAGGGCACCTCACAGAGGATGCTTTGTGTGTGTGTGTTAGGGCGTGTCTATGTGTGTATGTGTGTATATTAGTGTGCGAACATATAAAGGCTGGAGCTGTGTTCACATTTTTGTCCCGGTTACACACTGTTTACCTCAGTGGAGAAAGTCATGAGGGAAAATCCAGCAGACATTTTATATCAATACTAACAAGCAGAACATGTTTGACAGCGTTAGGGCGCAGTTAAGACTTGTTGTTGAAAAATTTTTGGGCTTTTTATAACTCATTTTCCATGTCTTAATATTAGAGAGGAATTCAAAAAATTTAACTTTTTATACTGGGAAGTTCTTGAAACACTGCTCTTAAAGTTGGCTAAACAAAATCTAAAGCTTTTTGAGAACTAAGGTAATAACGAGATATCATTGACCCCCTCTCCGTTCTCCAGGTTCTCCCTCCGTTAATCTTTATCCCTACATCTCCCAGCCTTTTCCTCTGCGCGGCTGCCCCACTCTTCCCACTGTTCAAAAGGACAGCCCTATAAATAGATATTAGGCAATATCCTTAAGAGTCTGCACGGAGAAGAAGGGAGAGAGAGAGGGAGGGAGGGAGGGAGGGAGGGAGTGACATTCTTACAAACAGCTGATTGTGTAGAGAGAGGGAACAGTAAGTAAGACAACACCGGGCGGGAGAGAGAGAGAGGACAGACGGTGTTAAAATAAGTTCAAGAGTGTGTGACGGGGAGATAGAGACATAAAGGGAAAGAGAAATCGTTTTGAAAGCCGAGACAGGGGAAGAGAAGAGGCGACGCGGCGCGAGATGGGGAGAGAGAAAAAAAAGGGCAATAAAGCGAGTGATAGTGCGACACAGGGGGAAACATTTGTTTAAATTCCCGCCTGAGGTGTCACACGGATGTAAATGTTGTGGTCGGTCTCCGCTGAGGCAAAACGCCCCAGACGCCTTATCTAAAAAGGCACATTCTGCTCAACTATTTTGATATGCCCTTCTATTCCCTCAGAGAACAATTTTCAAAGATAACATTATTGCATGCAAATAGACCCCACACCTGAGTGACAGGCCGGCAGTTCTTAGCAGTCTTAAGGTGGCATGCAAATATACAAAAAAGAACACAAATGTCACTGACTCTCGACAGTGCTTTGGAATTGGCCGGCGTGCTTATTTTAACTGTACGGCGATGGATTCTGACTGACTGTGCCTGAGTGTGTGTGTTTGTGTAGTGGTTGAAATAATGGCTGGCAATTTAAAGAGAGGCTGAGCACGAAGCGAGCGCACACGTACACATGCATGCACACACACTTGACTGTGGAATTCTCCAGAGGAGGCTCCCACGCTCCCTGAAAGCTTGTTCTGTGCAGAGGAATTAACAAGAGCAGTTAGCACCATGATAATGTTAGCAGCCAGACACACACAGCGAGAGGGAGCCAGGCGTGTGTGTGTGTGTGTGTGTATGTGTGCATTTATGTTTGATATCCTTTGACATTTTTTGCGATGGCTGCTTTATCTATCCCTCACTCTTCAATGGAGCTGAAACAAATCTTTGCCCCCATTTTGCTTAATTTGTTTGATTTCTGTCTTTTTTTTAACTGTGTGAGCGGCCTGGCTGGTGTGTGTTCGTAAGCTCTGCTGGCTGTATTTAAAACAGGCTTGTGTGTGCGTAAACCTACCGCTGCTGACGTGCCAACTATGAAATGGACGCGCCACGATTACAGCCAGTGTAGGCCAGGAGACGGTTAACCACCGTTGATGGCGATTATTTGGTCCCGTTAATGGACGTACGCCGCTGTACGATTACTGACTTAGCAGAGTGGACATATGTGATACGAGAGGGACTTAGCTGAGGAGCCGCTAATCATCAAAAAGCCAAGGGGAAGTGGTGCTCTAATCTCAGCTTAGCGCTCTCACCGTGTGTGCGTGTGTGCGTGTGTGTGTGTGTGTGTGCGTGCGTGCGAGGGAAATGTGAGAAATTATTTTGGGGGGCAGAAGACAACTACACCGCAATATTGTTGCATTGGTGTTATGTCATTTGAAAAATATAATTTCAGTGGTGAAGGCTATACCAGCATGTGTGTGTGTGTGTACAAAGTGTGTGTTTGGCGTGCTGCGTTTCTTTTTTTCTTTTTCCTTTCTATTGTTGGACTGTGCAAAATTATGCTAATATTCTCTCTAATTATGACCCGGACGCTCTGCCAATTTGTCGACTTAATAAAAAACCTCATCTCTCTCCCCCCTACATTTTTTTGCTTAATCCTCTCCAATCGCCCCGTGCCTTTCAAACACAGCCTTCCTCCAGGTCTTCTCCAGGTCTGACAGCCCCACTTGCCAAACTTTAAATGAAGTAGCCGGCGTAACCTGCACACCCCGCCGTGCCCAATCGTGTATTAATTCCACTTCAAAGGCGCACGGGACAGGGCAGAGAGGGGGGATTTTATTGCCGGAGAGGAGCTGCGAACGGCCTCCCCATTCATGCCTATAATAGACACCCACCTCTGAGGAAGTAGTGGTAGAGTTTGGAGGGAGGTGGGGGTGTGAAAAGGGGAGGGAGAGGGAAACAACAGGAGGAAAAGACAGCAAAAAGTATGATGAAATGGTTGTTGTTCTTTAAAGAAGTGCAGTGCTCTCTCTCTCTCTCTCTCTCTCTCTCTCTGGCCCGCAGAGCTTTGGGATATCTGTGTTGTTGTCCGTGTTAATGTTTAACTGTTCTTTTCTTTTGGATGGCCTGTCCATTTAGATGTCAATTTGGCTACCGTGGTAATTGAGAGACAATTAAATTGTAAAAAGGCATATCAAAAGCTCTTGAAGAAGAACAAGTTTATATAGCAAAGCCAAAGTGCCACATCATTGAGATGAGAGGATTGAGAGCTGACCCCAGGTCTGCTGTATAGGGTTATGGCTAGGCAGAGGTGTGCGCAGAACACAGAGGGAGGTGCGTGTGTGTCTGTGTTTCTGTGTGTCTGTGTCTGAAACAAAAGGCCTCAGTGTTAGAGAGTGAAAGGAGGTAAAGTAAACAGGCAGTGATGAAGACAGACCTGCAGTGTTAGGGTCTCTGTTCTATGTATGCGCACACATGTGTGTGTGTGTGTGTGTGTGCCGTGTGGCTCAAAGCCCTGTAGTTTGTACAGCTGGGCCCTACACTCGCAGTGAATGGTGTGCCGAACACACACACACACACACACACACATGCACATACACGTACAGGCAGCTTTAGTCATTCTATCATAAGGATCATTAACGTTATCACAAGTAAATATCTGTCTTTTTATCAAGGCTAATTAATAATAGCAATGTGCACTTAAAGATTATTTAAGTCTTTTGTCATCAAAACAAATACAAAGTCTTTATTGGTCTTTATTTAATGGCATGAGTTTTTGCTGAGCAGGCCCGTGAAGATAGAGCAGATAAAGAAATCAGCTTCAGATACACTGTCTTATGTTTTCCTTTGCACATTGTCCTACAGCAAAACACTTCTACGACCGCGTTCAGCATTACTGTAACAGATAGAAAGTGATTAACTGGAAGGAAAAATACGTCAAATTGTGAGATTAGTAGATGAAATTGTACAAGAAAACAGTTGCTTTTCCGTCAAAAGTTGCCATTGTTAAATTAAAGGAAGAGGTTCCCGGTAATATGCAAATGATAACTTACACCAATTTGTAAATGAGTTTCAATTATTAAATTATCTATGAGGTCTCTGAATCTTAGGGGCAACATATTTCCAAAACAATGAATGGTTATTAAATTACATTAATATGGTGGAGGAGGGTTAGTTTGATTTTTTTATGGTTACAGTGGTGTGGAGTTTATTTGATTTTTACTGTAACCTTGCCCCGCGATGTGATAACGCCCGCTTGTTGTGTTTCATAGCACGGCCGCTTTTACTCAACCCCCTCCATTACAGCAGCACTCCAATACAGTTTGCCTTTTCCACTGTCATAAGGTAAATAAGCAATGAACTAGTGGCCGTGGCTGCTCCCAGGAACAATGCCAGATGTACAGTCCAGAGGAAATCCAATAGAGTCAAGAGTGTAATCAGTTTACCGGAGGACAAGCGGCGAGAGAGAGAGAGAGAGAGGGGGGGGGGTAGAATTTAGGAGAGGAAGAAGAAGAAGAGAGGCAAAATCAGAGACAGACGATTTATGTATGTATGGAGGGAGGATCGAGGCACAATGATGTCGCTCTTGGGCTTGTTTTTTTAAAGGAATGAAGAGAAAGAATGAAGTATCTATCTATCTATCTATCTATCTATCTATCTATCTATCTATCTATCTATCTATCTATCTATCTATCTATCTATCTATCTAATTATCTACCTATCAACCTATCAAAAGCAGAAGAGGAAAAGCTTGTTACGGGGGAAAATGGAGACAGAATCAGCTGAGTTTGAGAGATAGACGCCTGTTGCTTATTTCTGGTCTTTCACAGCGCTTACCATCCATTCACCATCCCTGTCATGGGTTACCTGTGTGCGGCTAAGCGTTAGCAGCCTATTACCCGGGGTCATTGTCGCGCTGGCTTGGAGGCTGACAAGTGCATCTGAAAGCACTCAGGCGATGGCCCAGAGAAGCACATTAAATTCTATTATTGCTGCATAGTCACTGGCCTCCACCCTATTCAGCTGAAGTACATGGAGGGACATTTACCTTGTGAGAGAGACAACATTGGCCTAATAGATTGTGGCTTTATATCCTTTTCCTTGCTTTTTTTCGAATGGGGGTAACAAAGCCACGGCGACAAATGCAAACAGCGGGGCCCTGGCGCTATGTATTTTTTCTCTCCACTTCCTCTATTGTCCAGAGGTTTTTCATGAGCACATACTGTATTATTGCCGCCACGCATACTTCTCTCGCTCTGTCTCTCCTCTCTTTCCCACTCTGTTCTGTTTTTCTTTTTCTCTCACTGAAAGCCCATTGTCAAGGCATGGTCATTACCTTCCCAATGCCAGTGCAAGCGGGCTCCATTTGCGAGTAATGGCCCTGGCGTTTCGGAAAATGTGAACGTTGAATGGTCCCCATGGTAAACATACTGTAAGTCCTGAGAGGCTGTTTGATGGTCTGCCTAGGAGCTTGCTGTGCTCACACAAGCCGTCTGAGGGGATATTGTGTGGATGTAGAGTAGCGCTGCAAGAAATCTGTGTCCACTGAATGTGCGACAATGTGAACGGGTGAATACCTGTTGGAAAGACTTAAAAATGGCTTTTTTACAGTTAACACACAGCCAAGTGGGTACTTTTTATCTACAAAGTTGGATCAGACTATCTAGGAGTTTACAGGAACTAGTCTCCTCCATACTCTTTTCCCACCATCATAAACACAACTCCAGTCCTTGTCAACCTATTATATCATCCCCTTGAATATTGCTCATTGTTTTTCCTTCTCTCTCTCCTGTCTTTCTGTCTCCCTTCTCCCCTCTATTTTTTGTTCCAGGATGTCTTCCAAGCGACCAGCCTCTCCATATGGGGGGACAGATGGAGAGATAACCATGGCAACCAGCAGACAGCGAATGGAGGACGAGGATAGCGAGGGACTGGGCGGTGTCATCCACCTCCCCCTGGCCTCCTACTGCAGCAAGGTGTCCCCTCGCTCGCCCCCAAACCGACACTTGGACAGCCCCCCCAACACGGTAAGGACTGGCTAGCAGCTTTTTTGCGTCTACCTACCAACACTACCTACAAGTGTTGGGGTCACACTATGAAACAGGTGAAATGATTTTGGGGCGTTTCAAAGTAAACCATTGACACTCATCTCTACATGTGTGGGTACATTGCAACAACCAACTGCTATTAGACATATACAACATACTTTTAATGGCGCCAATTTGTCAAACTGTAAACAAATATAAGTTTAAGACTAAAAAGAGGAACAATGGCCTTTGTGGAGTGTCCCAACCAATAACAATATGGCAAAGACATGAATTGACTCTGCTTGACCTTAACCTGTAAATAAATAGAGGAAACAAATTTTGCAAATTTTGGTTTCAGTTTCCTGTTTGCGTCTCTTGGCTGTGTAGACTCGGCAGCTCTTCCCATAAGGACGTCTGCTTGTGTTTTTGAGAAGCTCAGGGTTGAAAGTCTCCCTTAGGACACGGACCCCAGATCAGATAATGTTCATGGTAACCCTAACCCTTCTGCATTATCCATTGATATTCAGCACTGAGGGCAAAGACATTTGTCTTTAATACAGACTTGATAACTTAGTTGGAAAAGTAGGTTTCTAAAGCACCTGTTTGACATAACACATTTATTTTGATGAATGAAGCTAGAAATGAACTTCATTAGCCTTATTTGTTATCTTCTTGAATAGGTGGATAACGTCGTTTCTGAGAGGAAACGTTAAAAATTATTGAATTGTGTTGCTTTTATTGAATATTTCTTCTTATCAAGTGAAGCATTTTGAAATCAAAATGAATGCTTATACAGCCTTGGTTTCATACTCCACTTACTTTGGTATGTAATAAGAGTTGCCTTTTTAACCCCAACACAAAAAAACTGCAGAAGTCTCAACAATGAAGATATATGGAATCTTGTTTTGTGATTTACGATCATTATTGAAAAGAGTTTATCTAAAGAGGCTGAAATTGACTTTCTCCACGAGTGAAAAGCAGTTTTCTGCTAAGAGCTTGAGGGTTTTTTTGTTTTGTTTTTTAACTATAGTAAAATGGGGAAGGTTCAAGGCCAGTGTATGTATGTGCACACGTGTTTTGGCTTTTATGTGTGCGCGCAACCAGCCGCCTTGAGCCCATT
>NC_137226.1:15436323-15441323 GCF_949987685.1 Ammodytes marinus | reverse complement strand
ATTAGTGAATTATTGAGCTGCGCTGACTTATTCAGAGTGTGTGGAGAAACACACCGCGCCGAAGGGAGACAGAGAGAGAGAGATAGAAAGAGAGGGAGAGAGTCAGTTAAGTGTAAGAAAATGCCAAGTGATAATGGTCTGCTGTTACCTTCTCATACAGTGTTTTGGCCTCTTGACAATGAAAGCACAGTCAATATTGAAAGCGCCTCTGTGCCTGGGCTTTACTCTCTCGATACAAACACACAAGAGGAATGGTTTGGTTTTTTTTTTTTTTTTTTTCGCTCAAATGGATGCTGTTATGAAAAACAAATTGCTTTACCAAATAGGATAGGAAAACAATAGAATGTGGAGTCATCTGGGGGTATGGGTGACTTCATTGTGGACTGTGATCTCAGTATTAAATTCCACTTCCACCAGAGAGCCCTGAGAGTTAATGATTAGAAAGCACTCTCCGCCCTCAATACACTATAATGTCATTAATGTAGATGGAATGTGCTCTCTATCTCCCACACATAGCCATCCACCCACACACCCACAGGCTAAACACAGGTATACTGTATATGTGTGCCACTGTCCCAGGTGGCATGCTCCATATTGTAGTGCGATTAGCCAAAGATTAACCCCGTGGACCATTGACCTGCCAGTCTTAACAAAGAGCTGAGCTGACAGACTGACTGGCGAGCTGATTGACTGACTCACTTGTTTTACTGTGATTAAAGAACACAACACATACACACACCTGAAAGCACCTTATGGGGAGCGGATACAGTTTGTCCCTGTGTGACTGTCCATATACATTAAGAGCTCATCCATACATGCCGGCCTCCTTTACCAGTGTCACTGTTAATTGGGATCAGCACCAATCCAGTCGTAACATGAGGGCAGGCCAAACAAACACAGGATTTACCAGGTCAAAGATTAAGGTGCTACAAGTTACTGAACATTCAGCTGCGGCTCTGAGTGTTTTTCCTACTGTTAATTCATCCAACCTAACAAACCTATCATTTAAAATATAACTTAAACTTCAATAAAAGTAAAAGAAAAAACATTTAAATACAAGTTAGATTACTACAAGATTCCTTAAATCACATTATAATAAAATGTCTAATAATTTCAAAAATTTCCTGAATTCAAGATTCCGGATGTCTCCTACTTAACCTTGAGAAGTCCATTCTAAGTTTTCCATATGAAACTTTTGATGTCACTGTATGCTGCATGGACGTACATGCCTTCAACTTTCAGCACAGCACAGAGAAACTGAAACCCATGTCAGCTGATGAATGGCAAAACAGCCATCTACTGTCAAACTCTGCACACACATAATTCTTCAAAAATGTTTAAGATTATTTTCTGGCATTTTCAATCTTTATTAGATAGTTCAGAGTTGAAATGGGGAGACAGCGAGAGGGGGGGATGACCTGCAGTAAAGGATGAACCCGCGACCACTGCAACGAAGGCCGGAGCCAATATGGTACCCGCTCTATCCACTACACCACCGGAGCGCCCCTCAAAATACATTTTTGAGTGGAGCGGACCTAAATAGACCAGAAACAAAACAAAAATCAATTGTTTTCCTTCAAGGAGTACATTTTTCAAAATGAGGTATTTAGGAATGAATTTCGTATAGGCTACGTCTTTTTTAAACTTACGAGAGCATCATGTTTTCCAAAGGCCATTCAACTTAAGTTGTCATAAAGACTGTGTAAACTTCAGACACAAGACATTGGGATAATTATTCATCACGACAGCTTGGCGAAGAGCACGGAACCTAACTGTGAGCTGTATGTATTATTTTTTGTATAGCTGTCGTCTTGCTTGTTATTTTGTCAGTCCTTTTATGAATTCATGGAAATGGATATGACACCGCTCCAAAGCTTTGTTTATGGAAAAAGAAAACTACTTCATGTGATTTTTTCCCCTGTTTGACGGAGTTGCATCCTCAGCATTTATTGTCAGGATTCTTTGGACGAAACTTGGGATTCGGTTAGAGTAGTAACGTTGGACGTCCCTCAAAGCAGAAAGCCATTGAAGGCTTTGTAATGAGAGAGTTAGTGATTGTGAGCGTGTGCGCAGCCTTTCGCTGCTGTTTCATGTGCTCCTTCTGTCAAGTACCTCCAAGTCAGTCAAATGTAGATTCCAGAGGATGCAAGAGAGAGACAGACAGAGAGAGAGAAAGAGCGAGAAGAAGAAGTATGTCCTAACTTGAGATAACTGGCCAGGGATGACAGGTGGTTGCGAGGCAAGATGAAGAGAATAAAGGGATGGAGATAATGACTGGGAGTATGCCAGCTCTTCCTCCTCCACCTCCTCTTCAGTTTTTCTTCTTTCACAGTTTGTTTATTTATGCCATAAATTATAGGTAATATATTTTTGTATAACTTTATTTTGAATTGTAGCATTTTTATTTTTACTTATATAAATCGTCATCACAGATTCAACATGTACACCTAAAACAAAGACAGAGAAAGCAATGCAATAAGTTAATAAATAAAATAAGAAAATATACAAGAATAATAATATAATAATATACATATCCTACCTATTCCTTAATGAGTATATTTTCAGGATTTTATCCACAGCATAATTACTGCCCCACTTTTCTTCTTGGTCCCTGCATTGTACAAGTTAACTTAAACATTGCACTTTCCATGTGGAACGTTTTTTATACAGTTATGAGCCAAGATACTTATCTTGGTGAAATTAGCTGTTTCCAGGTCCTTGTAATACCTGCTTCTTGGCTGTCACATACAACAGATAATATTTTAACCTAATCATGATCCCCCCTCGCCCCCTCCATTTTCCTCCAGGAGATGGACTGCACTAAGGGCAGCTCTCTGAGTCCTTACCCCCAGCACAATGCTACCTCACCGGGCAAAGAGGACGGTGGAGGAGGTGGAGGTGGCTCGGCCACGGGCTCCCTGGGGACCCCCGAGAGACGCAAGGGCAGCCTGGCAGACGTGGTGGACACACTGAAGCAACGCAAGATGGAGGAGCTGATCAAGAACGAGCCAGAAGGTCAGTGATGAAAGGGGGAAAAACACTTGTCGCGGCGGGGCCCAGATGTGTGATCCGCAACTCTTTTATCACACTCTGTTCTTCCTTTTTCTCTGTTCTTCTCTTCCTTCTGTCTTGTTTCCTCCACAGCTCAATATCTCTCTCTCTCTCTGTCTCTCTCTCTCTCTCTCCCTCTCTCTGTCTGTGTACCTCTGTTATGAACCCGTACACATACAGATGAGAAGCCAAGCCTTTGTTTTTCCGGAACACAGACCTATTCGCCTATTGTCCTCCAAGCTTTGCATATTTATCACTACAAGGATGAGTGTGTGCGTGCGTGCATTTGTGTGTTTGTGTGTGTACTGTTTGCTCGAGTGTGTGACAAGCCTGCCAACCATTCTTAGAAATTCAAACAACTCTCTGCGACTGTTCACCCGGCTTTAATTTCAAGTTTAAGATTTTTTAAATAAACAGCTAGGATTTTATGCTTCTTGTCACACTGTGGACGAGACTTGAACCAGATTGTTGCCCAAGGCTACGTAGCTTAGCCCGATTAGCCTCGCAGTTCATTTCTCAAGTCTGGCCTGGGGCTAACAGTTGGGAGTCAAGAGATACAATTAGCCCGTGGCCAACTCAAATTTTTAACGGGCAGATAAACAGGGGCTTAAGTCATTAATGTGATGGTGATGGTGATAATGGGAAGAGATTACCAACAGGTGTCCATCCAAATCCATTGTGCTTTATTGGTGGCAATATATTTCATGAACTACACTGTAAGGTCTGTGTCAAAACCATTTCAAAACATGTACCTGGAGCAAATAGGGGTGCACTGCCTTGCTCAAGGGGCAAGTAAACAATGCAGATTAGAGATCTAAACAGTGCGTTGTTTGGCAAACCTTCCCAAATCCATCTCTTTATATACTGTACTTCTCTTGAATTCACCACTGCTGTGTGCCGAGATTTCTAATCAAACATCACTGTATGCAGTACGCAGCCTCCAGTGACTCCCAGCCCAAAAGGTGAAAGAACAGTGCAGCGGTACACCGTTTGTTTGTCTTTTAAGTGTGTGTGTGTGTGTGTGTGTGTGTGAGTGTGTGTGCAATGTGCGTTTATGTTCCGACAACACACCAACAGGCTTTCACTTCAAGCTGCGACGAGCTAACCTTATTTTCCAGTCTTTTCTGTAAAGGTTTTTTTTTTCAAAGCGGTGCCGAGACTGCTGGTCAGCTCGCTGCGTCAGGTTGCTTTTATTCCAGTCAATAGAGAGGTCTGTTGTGGTGCATTTTACCCAAAAAGGGAGTGAGTGAGAGAGGGAGAAGGGAAAGAAAGAAAGAAAGAAAGAAAGAAAGAAAGAAAGAAAGAAAGAAAGAAAGAAAGAAAGAAAGAAAGAAAGAAAGAAAGAAAGAAAGAAAGAAAGAAAGAAAGAAAGAAAGAAAGGAAAAAAAACTGGGCTGTTTGTGGAGCTGAGCTGTAATTGAGTGAGGTGTGTTCTGGGTTGTTCGCTGCTTCACTAGACCTCATGAACTGGCTGCACACGGAAAAAAAACAACAATAAAGGATCTTTATGAGTCAGCCAGTGCGCAGAGAGAGAGAGGGAAGATGGGAGAAATACAGAAAGGAGGACGAGAAGAGTGAAGGAGGAGAAGTAGCGGTGTCTTCTTCACAGACCCTATTAGTGGAGTGCCACTGTGGTGCTGTGTCCAAACCCACCCAGAGCATTATCTGCCCTACGTTTTAAATGAAACACGCTAACAAAAGGCCCCAGCGCCTCCAGACCCATCACACACACACACACACACACACACACACACACACACACACACACACACACACACACACTACTGAACACACAAAAACTCCGGCCAAGCAAGAGAGAAAGAAAGAAGAGAAAGTAAAAGAAGAAAGGGGATGCTGAGAAAAGATGAAGAGAGGCAGAGGCAAATTGAGAGGGTGGGGGGGGTTAAGGGGACGAGGAGCGGTATTGAACCGCGAGATAGAAAATCCTT
>NC_137226.1:15421323-15431323 GCF_949987685.1 Ammodytes marinus | reverse complement strand
CGCGAGATGAATGAGTTGTGTTGCAAAGTGCGCCGGCTTTTCATTCGTCCCTCAATTACGTTATCGAAAGGATATGAAACGCAGCTGAAATATGTTAAAACTTTTTCACTCGGGCCACTTACACAACAAAGAACAGTCTGAGAAACTTTTGGGGAAATGAATGACTGCCTACAGTTCAACCAGAGTCTAAAAGGCCAGATGACTGCAACCCCTCACACATTTTTTACAAAGATAAGTTTGATAATCTTCCATTAATTAAACAGTTTTCCGACACATCAAGTTACTCTATGAGTAGGTGGCTATCACATTTTGAATCGAAAAGCTTGATTACTTCATTTACCATGGTGCCATAGGAAGATATAAATTGCTACAAGCTTTCCTTACATTTCTACTAGTATGCAAACATTATAGTGTGGAGACACAGTATGGAGACATTTCAAATTCAACCTTTTATTAAGTTAAAATGGAGGAAGTTGCTCCTACAGTGTGTAACATGTTCCTACACTTGTGCCTTTTTTATTGGGTTGTTTGCATAGTTTTGTATTACGGAGTCAATTAGAACAATTGGTAACACTTTATTTTATGGCTCCATAATTTCATAGGACATTTGCTTGGAAAAGAACTCCGCAATTTGGTCCTAATCACAGGGGAAATCGAGCCAACGTTCTGAGAGAGTTCTTTTTAGTTTAGTTGGCCGTGTTGAGTTTTGTTGCATTTTTAAAATGTCACATGGAAAAAGCTCCTCCATTTAAACCCAAGTGAACCCTGATTCATTATCCATTGATTATTTGAAACATTACTCTTCGTATATATGGCTAAATGTATCCTTGAGGCACCCACACCCACTCAATCACACACATCAGTAAAACATAAGCAAATCAACCAGGCTGCAACACAGGCATGGCAAGATGATTATATTCAGGCTAATTTCTTTCAGATAAAAGTGAGATTGACTTTATCTTAAGTGATGCAAATGTGCATCCACAGTACTTATATTATATGCATTACAGGTTTAATTGGCCTACATAAAAATATGAACTGAGGGGGCACATCTAAACTTTGGTGGCACCTTAATGGCAGCGTGTAAACTTACTGGAGGCTATAATGTACTTTAAATAGACTGTAAGTAAGCTCTGTGTTAGAGCTTATTAGCTGTGACTGTTTATGCAAGAGATCCAGTGTGTGTACTTAGTAGTATGCTTATATAGTATCTGTATAGGTTAGTCTGTATCCATGCCCTAAATGTCACATACTGTATGTTGAAATGTATGTGTGACCGAGACATAGTTTTCCCCTGTATAATCCATGTAGGCTTGTGCACAAAGTAGCTAAATCTGCTTAGTGCAATTTCACATCTCAGCCCCAACCCACACATGTGGAAGCATCGGGGCTCAAGTCCCCCATCATGCTTGTCAGCAGTGTCCAGTGCAGGATTTAAGGCCTGACACGGATGTAGAGGGGCTTTAACAGACTGGGTGGAGGCGTGGGGTTAGTGTGTGTATCACAGATTGTCCGCACACATTGCAATAAAAAAACACACATATATTGTGTTGACTCGCTATGACGAACATGCCAGCCTGTGTGACCTGACGGAGATGCCTCAGTCACCCACGATGCATCAGGAATGGCTATGGACACACGCAAACAAACCCATGTCATGCCCACCCACGGGCCACCCTCTTCTGTTTCCACTCCCTCCTATATGACAGGGATCAAGGTCAGTCTTTTAAAGGTGCACTATGCAATTTCAGATGAGGAGGATTTGTAAAATAAAACAAAACAAAATTATTTTGAGCCACCTGGACCGCCTGCTGCTGTTAACAAAAACAGTGAAACAGTAACTATTACGGTAGCTTTCTAACAGTGTTCCATAGATCCAATTTTCACGTGAGCAAAGTTTGTTAATTCAGTTATGAGAATATACCTGAGAAAAAGTTAACTTCTCTGACACACCCAAAGTTACATAGTGCACCTTTAACATGTCAGCTTGCAAAGGTAGCCAGTCCCTACAGTGCATCGGCCTGCTTGTCTAGCTACTCGCACACCAATGCAGTCATCCAGAGAGCCCAGTCACTGTGTCAGTCTTTGAAGCCACAGGGTCTTAGGTTAATTAACCCCTGGCTCTGCCCGGTCAGAGGGCGGGTCCCACAGATGAAGTGCTGGTGTCTGTGTTGTCGGCCTCCAGGGGTCGCGACCCCCAGCCCGCAGCACGGCAAGGCCTTATTTGAGCCAGATGTTGGGAGACAAGCATCCCCGGCAGTCCCTCTATGCTCCAACCCCACACACACACACACACACACACACACACACACACACACACACACATACATACATACACGCACACATACGCACACACACACACCATCGCTCCACTTCCCACTGCATGCATTCTTTGCCTTCCCTGCTGCTTGGCTATAGCGGAGCAGCCATCACCAGCCACTCATTCTGGAGCTCTGATGCTAGATTGCTGCTGTCTCCCCCATCCACCCAATTCTCTCTCTCTTTCTTTCACTCCTCCTTGTGGGGATTCCTTCTCTCCATCCATTCACCTCTCCCCCTCCCTTCCCTCTGTTTTCGCCCCTCCCTCCTCGTTTGGCCCACTGCCCCTTTCCGCTTCGCTCAGGGGAGAGAGTGCCGCGTGTGTGTTGCCTGGCAGTGTGCCCGCTCTCATCGTCCCCCTCTCTTCCCCTCCTTTCCTCCTACCTCATCCATCCCTCTTCTGCTCTCTCTCTTTTTTCCCCATCCTCACTTCTGTTTTCTCTTCTCTGCCACCTTCTCTCCATCATCCCTCTCCTCCTTACCAGCCTTTTGTCACCGTCAGTCTCTCCACCTGCTTCTAATGGTTCCCCTCCATCTCTTTCACTAGCAGCTTCCATTCATACTTCTCCCCTCCGTCTCTCTCTCTCTCTCCCCCCCACTCCTCCCTCCCTCGTCTCTTCCTCGGCTGGGCTCAGGAGCAGTGAACAGGTGTTGTCTCCTTTTGATTTGGGTGCGTTTGGATTAATGCTGTCAGCTCAGCTGTTAAAACAACTGCCACCGCCAGATGCCAGTCAGTTTGGGGCTGGAGCTGTCACCTACACACGTACACACGTACACATACACAATCACACACATATATATTCAAACGTCCAAACATACGCACTCGTATGCAAGCGTGCACACACACACACACATAGGGTCTCTTGGCTCACTGCGATACCGACAAAGCAGATCAGCTGCTGTCTGCCAGTCTTGTCTGTAACCCAGGTGTATGTGTCGGTGGCCTTTCCAAAACATCACAGCCAGTGGGTCTAAAAGGGACATTATGACATGATACTACAGCCATTATAAATGTATAGTCCAAGGTTTCATGGAATCAACTACACAACATTTAAATGTGCCTAATTTTAGCCATTAAGTATGTCTCCAATATCACAATTTAGAGTTTTCCTCAGCCGTGCTTGTTTATAAAAGCTCGGTCTGTAGCTGTGTTTACCGTTGGAGAAATTCTCCATTCCTAAGGCAACACATGATTTCTACCTCTCCACCTCCACCCTCCTTCCCTCCCTCTGCTCCTTCTCAAACTCACTTGTTCCTTTCTTTTCTCCAATTCTCAATTCTGCCATGTCTGTCGTCAGCGCGCACATAAATGTATACACACACACACAAGCACACACACACGTACAGAGTTTTTTTACAATCTTCGTCCCTCCCTGCTTCATTTTAAAAGTGTTACCATAAAACGTCCACCTTAAACTGCTACGATATGTGTGTGTGCATGCATCACCATTTTATGTTTTTTGGCACGGACTGCCTTCCTACGCCTGCGGCCCTTTTTCCGCCCGACGGCTGCTTAAATTTAGAATGTGAGTCTTTGTTAATGAAATTTGTGAATAAAACGATGATTAACTATGAGTATCAACAATCTGCGGTTAGTCACTGGTGTGTAACAGTTCTATTTAAGGCTTCTTTGAATGTAGGTGGAGTTTGTAGGCTTCCTCTGTGTGTGTCAGATGGTGGGTGGTGGGCTTCAGAATGGTGATTATGATACTTGGGTTCCATTTTATACACTGACATTCATAGACACAAAGTATCAGCGATCCATCTTTTCCTTCTGGCAGATTTTCGATCTATCTTTATCGCTCTACCTCCTGGTGTCCATCTTCCTCTCTTGCTCTCTCTCCAACACATTTCTCTCTCTCTCTCTCTCTCTCTCTCTCTCTCTCTCTCTCTCTCTCTCTCAACTTTAACTCATGTACTCATGTTTTTTCTCTTTTTTTTGCACGCTTCACACTAGACTTGTCTTGTGATGCTGCTTCAAGAAGCCGTCCCTCACTTAGACACTGGACACTTGTTTGATAGGTCATGTCGGTTTGTCTAACACACTCTTACATCCAAAAGCGCACACACACACACACCCCGACACAGCCTCTCACATTGGTCCCTCTGTCTAGCTCTCTCTCCCCAATTCCCCGACCCCCCCGGTATCAGTTTACTATGTGAAAACACAGGCAAAACGCAGGCTGTCTAGCCCCACTGACCAAAATTTCAAAACGCCCTATTTCGTCCGAGTCCCGTTGGTTGTGTTTAATTACGCTAACGACGTTATGGCCAAGGTTGTCATACCCCACCACTGCAGTCTCTTCTAAAGCCAGACGTTGTTAAGACAATTAGCCCACTCAAGAGAGTCAGGGCTGTCTCGTTGCAGGAATGGTTGGGAGGGGGGGGGGGGTCAAAAGACAGACAAGAATGTTCAGGAAGAAAAGAAGTACTGATGCAAGGAGCTGTGTTTGAGAAGAGCTTAAATGAAAACAACTGATATTTATCAGTGGAGGGTAACAAAGTGTAACTGAGTTAACACAGCACAGCTTGTTCTAATAAAGATATGAATGATCAGATTAACGCAGGATAGATTTAATAAGAGGAAAACGCCTGGATTGATAAACATCCTAATTAATCGTTGCTTACTAAACACTTAGTGTATACATCCATTTATCTTATAGTTAGTGTTATGATATATTAGTAAATGATAAACTAATCAAATTTAGAACATAGCAAATTTGAATTTGCAGACTGCACTTTTGTGTCTGCGACTCTCCATCAAGTAAAAACTAACTAACTAACCAATAAGTAGGCATTCTAACAACATTATATAAAGCAATTACTACGGAAGAAATTTGATAATCAGAATCAGGAAACTGCAGGGGATTTCTTTTAAAAAAAAAGCTTGTAATTGACACTTTGGCAAGTGCACTTATTATATGACAACTGTTTATAGGCGAACAAACCCGCAAATTAGGTTTGCATGTCCATAGAGTTAAGTGAACTCACAAGAGACTGATTTACAAAGGAATGAAGCAGCAACAGAGGAAATGTCTTGACTTTCGGTTGCCACTGCCAAAAACACTTGCATCCTACATTCCCCATACTACAATCAAATAGCATCGTATACACCTCACCTCCAATGTGCAGTGCTGGTTTTCTGCAAAAAAAAAGTTTTAAGTCTTAAGTACAAGCTGTGACATCTCCAGTGTCATTTTAAAGAAAATTTAAGAGCGAAATTATTGATTCACTGTCACAGTATGTTCTTTTAACCAACTATGTTATTGTCATCTAATTTGTGGGATTCTCCCCCTTCTTATTGCTTGGCCACAGATGGCTCAGTGATCTAAATGTGACCCAACCGGCAGCATCAGTAGTAATTGACGAGGCAAATCTCATAAACCAATCAAACTGTTTTCTTCTTTTTTCTTTTTGCCTAAAAATTATATTTCCAAGAAAGACGTCGACATGAGCGATTAATTGGAGCACAGTGACTTTTGCGGCTCCTACGGGACAGGCACACAAGCACACACATGCTAGTCAGCAGAGCATTCCAGCGCTGTTTGGAGCATTGTTACCATTGGTCTAATGGCTGTCACATGTCTGTGGCCCTATATCTTTGAGCGGCACACAGGACAATGTGGGCTATTCTTAAGACATTAACAACGCGCTCTGTCTGGGGCTCATCGACGCACAGATGGAACAAACATTCACACATAGAGAAGAAAGGCAAATTATAAAAAGAGACCGACACGGATATCAAAACTCAAACAGACGCATAGACAGAGGGAGAAGTGTGTGCGTCTGTGTGTGCGTGTCAACAGCGTCCGCGGTAACTGAAATAGGCGGGTCCCTCCTCCGCCGTCCTGCAAAGCGAAGCCACTCCAAAGCCAAGCCAGCTGTCAATCAAACCAGCCATCAAGCCATACGTAGGGCCAAAACTATGATAGCATCAAAAGTAACAGTCTTTACCCGTCAGTCTAACACACACACACACACACACACACACACACAAACACGCAAAAACGCAAAAATGAGAGCAGGAGAGGTTAAAGTCACAGCTCAGCCTTGTTTGAATAGGCTTCCAACATGCAAAGCAACATTAGTGTGTCAGAAGTGTCTTGCTGTTATGTCTGTCTCTCTGTCATTGCTTTGACAGGCAGACGAAAAATGTCACGACTCACAAGAGAAAGCGGTGCTGCGGCGTTTGTGTGTGTGTGTGTGTCTCTCTGTCAGTGTGTGTGTGTGTGTCTCTGGCGTAGTTAATGCGTGGGTCCGTTCTCCTCCCATACACAGCAGGCCCAGTGCACAATGTCTTCTTTTGTTGTCACGTTAAAGTGATGCAATAAAGCTGTGCAGTGACAAGGACGGCCCGGGGCCCACTGCAGTGACAGAGACATTGAGTGTGTGTGTATGTGCGCGCGTGTACGTGCATGTGTGCGTGGAGTGGAGACAAGAGCACTGAAGAGGGGTTATTGCCACGAGACAGATTGCAAGTGTCATTTTCCATTACAGCAGCCTGAGCCACTGTGTACAACACACACACACGCACATACATTCACATACACACAGTTACACACCGATACGCATGCCTTGGCCTACTTCAACAGGATGCTTTTGACAGGACGAGATGCGTATGCATTAAAAGAGTGACTGTTAACCCTCTACTCACATCGGGTTAAGAAAGCAGAATTTAGCACACATGCTTTTTTCTTTTTCTTATTTTTTATTTGTTGTCTTATGTGATTGGTTGATTGTCAGGCCAGTGATATAAATCAGATTTTTTCTATTTCAAGATTCTGTGCGTAACTTGCCCACAACCTAATTTGAAGTGAAAGTGAATTTCATGGTTTAGTTGGCAGATGGTTGGGAAAACTCTTTGACCCCTTGGACTTATGAAACTTTCTCAGAACAGTTTGGATTATGTAAAAACAATAAATAATTAAGGTCTTTATATTTGGAAGAATTTGCATACGGGAGATACAAGGTTTTCCCCTTGACAGAAGTAGCAGCAGCAGGGTACAATGTAGTCGTCAGAGCTGCTTTTTCAAAGGCTCCTCAGTGAATACATTGAGTTTTAAGTACAGCGTGACCCATTGTTGCATGTTGAACCTCTATTATCTATTCAAAAGTCTCTCATGAGGCCGTGTTTGTTAACCAGGCAATTAGCAGGCAGTATTTGGTGGTAATCAGTACCACAGTTGACACTTGGTCTCTTCAGCCCTGTAAAGGACGAGGCAGTAAAATTAAAATGGGATCTCTGTTTGGCTCCCATAGCTTGTCCCTAATAAGGTGGCAGTGGCAGCGGCTATCAGAGGCCCGGGCTGAATTAGTCCGCAGCGGATTCAAATGTCTAGATGCTATCAAACACCATTTAATGATAATGGAGGTCACAGAGGCAATTGGGAAAATGGTGTGTGTGCGTGTTTGTGTTTTGTGTGTGTGTCTGTCTGTGTGTGTGAAAGGAACATTTCTCTGTCTCCCTCAAAAAAAAAAGCATTAAGATAGCATCGCTAATTTCTCCAGCTCGGCACAAAAACAACATGCAGAGGAAGGGAGAGAGAGACAGAGAGAGTGAGTAAGAGAGAGAGAGAGAAAAAAAAGCAAAGCACACAAGCGAAATGAAACAACAAGGAAAGTTTTTTCCGTGACTTTCTCGAATGTCGCTCCAGATTTTGCCCTTCATCGTTCTTTCACAATGTCGCGCCCTCTCCGCTGCTATTTCTGACTGCCAGTGTGTGTGGATCTGGCTCGCTGAGATTTCATGCCAGTGTAAAAATTGGCTGAGGATTGGACATAAGCACCCACAACACCATCTGTTATGGGGAAAGGCAACGGAGTGAAGGGCAGAACTCTGTATTCAGATAAATGGATTTTCAATTTATTAAATTGTTGACTGACACCCTTGTACATTTTTTCCGCTTCATGCGCCGTGGCACTATTCTTAGCACGTCACGTTTAAAATGAAACATGCTGCCATACGTCCACACAATCCCTAATATTAGAACGGGAAAACATTATCCCTCTACATCTGTTGTTTTGTGTTCAATTGATTCTTTTTATATTTTTGCAGAAACGTCGCTTCAGATTTTACATGAGAAGAAAAAAAGGCACATTTGTTCCTTCTTAAGCTTTTTTCCCTTAAAACTTCATTCTCCTAAAAATAGTCAAAAGTAAAGCTCTCTCTCTGGTTAGTCTTAGTGTTTTGACAAGTGATATTACCTGTGTGTGTGATTTTCTGTTAACAGGTGTGTCGCACCAAAAACGTGTTTAGAGCCACTTCTGTGATTGTCACAGTACTTTAGGGGACGACCATATGTCCCTCGTCGCTTCACCAGAAAAACTTAACTTTGCAAGGTGATGAACTGTCTCTCAACTCTCAGAAGTCCACGACATATAGCTGTGTGTGAGTGTGTTTCAAACACTTTGAGTTTGTGTGTCTATACGATTGTGTGTCCCTCCCCCTCTAGCTTCTCTACTGGTCTGGGTGTTTATTAATAACTAAAGTTGGAGCAGCTTCTGAATTAAAAGTCACTGTGGACACTGAGATCGACCAGGGACCAAATTTTACACACACACACATTCCCTGTCTCTTTCTCGCCGCGATCCTCTGCTTCTTTGGGAGCCTGGGAGGGGGGCTAGAAAGTAAGGAGGAGGGGGATGAGGAGGATGGGGAGGTGGAGAGGGACTTCAGTGTTTACACAGAGGCCTGGCCATCGCGGCAACTGTTGCCAAGCGCTGTTTTCCCCAACAACAAGCCAGTAATTGGTACTGTTAGCGGCTAACCTTGCAGAGGTGGTGCGAGGTGGGCTTAGACAAAAAGCTTTTTGATTCTATCTCTTTCTACTCTCTCAAGCCTCCGTATAGTGCTCTGTGTAGTGTTAGTTTGGTTTTTGGTTGTTTATTTTTTTTTAAGGGAGACTGCCCGTAATGTTGGCACATGTATGCCCCCTTTCGCTTTGGAAAACCATTGGACCGTCTTTAGAAGGAATCGATGAAAATGTGTCCAGACACATGGCCCAGCTCAACCAGACATGAATTGATCATCAAAATATCAACATCATCATTTGGTAATGGAGTGTGTTGGTGCCGCCATAGAGAGGGAGGGATAGCCAGACTGAAAAGCAAAAGCCGCCGCATCAAGAGAGCTGTAAATAAGTGAGGAGTTGTATTCCCCACTCTGCTTTTCTGAAGTTTCTTTGAGCCTCTCTCTATAATGTAGAAGCTCCAGTCTGTTCAAGTTGTTACATCTTTACTACTGAAAGACTTACCTCATAGAATTTAAACAGTAACACACTGCTTTTACCCTTTTTTTGGTCCTTTTTTTCCTCAACACCTTGTTGAGTTTTCGACTGCAGCAAGTATTCATTACAACAGTGAAAGCTGCTGTGTTAGGTTGTTAAGACAGGTCATTTGTATTGCATAGTTTAGCACTGCTTGAGGGGTGTATCGAGTAAACTGCTACTGTGTGTGCGGGTGTTTTTTTTCGCAGCCTTAAAACAGGACCACTTTTTTTTCTTTTTCTACCCAAATGAATAGGGAAATCTTTGATTGGTGCTTTTATAAGATTCTGATTAACAATAGCATACTACTCTGGTATTGTTCATCATTATATTTTTTCTGTTAAGATGTAACAAATCAACCCTTAATTCTGGTTATAATCTAATAATTAGGTAAACTAAATATTCTCTCCGTCCCC
>NC_137226.1:15391289-15421123 GCF_949987685.1 Ammodytes marinus | reverse complement strand
AAAAGCTTGATGGGGGGCTCGCTCCAACACACACGGAAACACACTGACACAACACACACACACACACACACACACACACACACACACACACACACACACACACACACACACAGACACTGCTTCTCTCTCGGCAGGTGGACGGGGTTGTTTTGGCTGGGCCGCGGGGCAGCAGCTTGACTCCGTTTGAGCCAATGAGCCAAGATAATAGCCCACGATTCCAGAGTTATTGTCAGCGTTTTCCCCCCTCTGCTTTTCCCAGAATCCCTTTTCTGCTGTGCGGGATCGGACCGGCAGCAACGTCACCCTCACATGAATTAATGTGTTTCTGCACGAAAATACTACAACGCGGACTCAAGGCCTTGTGCACCAGTCACAACAGGGAATATATGTTTTTTTCTTTTTTAACCCCTCTGGACTGTCTGAGGGCCGTATCCCAAACATCTAGAATATTGGCTTTTTATTTCTCATTCAGCGTACACATCATGAAGCTTTAATAGGGACCTGGAACAAGCTGATACAGAATATATATGGGATTTTTTTACTTAAAGGGGATAAGGATAAACCTGTAATTCAGGGGTTAACATGAAGACACACACACACACCTTTAAAGCTGTGTGCAACTTACACTTCTTCCGTTCATTTTCCTTACCCCTTCATTTTATGTCAAGGGGGGAGGCAGCCCTCCCTTCGCCCTAGGCTCCCAAACACCCCACCCTGCAAATATGCGGCCCACACCCGTGCGTGGGCACCAAACTCCACCCGTTTACCTCACACAACACACATACACACACACACACACACACACACACACTCACACACACATATATATATATATACATGCACACCCATCCTATACGTCAGAAGAACAGGGAGTCGCTTCTCCGACTATTCATGGAAAGTGTTGTTGCTGTCCTCCTTTATTATGTGATATTTTTGGCAGTTGGGAGTGCTTGGATGTTTGTTACGGTTCCAGAAAAACTAGTACATTTTACAAAAATAAATACATTTTACAAAATCAGGTGTATTGTTGTGCAGTGTTACCCAGGTAATGGTGGTATTTCATGTTCTCATATAAAGATTTACTATATCTATGTTTTGGTGAGATCCAAACACGTGTGTGTGTGTGTGTGTGTGTGTGTGTGTGTGTGTGTGTTTGCAGTTTATCAAGGGTGACAGCGCGGGTACCTTTCTCCTAGTGTTCGCCACATCAATCAACATCTCGCTAAAAGCTACAGCACGCCATCTCTTCCTCTCTCTCTCTCTCTTCTCTTTTACCCTCTTCTCTTCTCCTCTCTCTCTCTTCTCTTTTACCCTCTTCTCTTCTCCTCTCTCTCTCTTTTTCCTCCTGCCCATTTCCTCCCATTTTGCCATCCGCCGCACAATGGAAGAGCCTCCTGGCTTTTTTATTAATAGTTAAAGTGGCCCCGGCCCTGTCACTGGGGACAATGACTGCAGCCCCTGTTAATAAATAAAAATAATAACTAGGAGATGGAGACAGAGAGAGAGAGAGAGAGAGAGAGAGAGAGAGAGAGTGCAATGGAAAGAGAACAGGCGACACTGCCATTTGTTGTTCCCTCTCACTTGTCAAAGCTCTTTGGCTTAAAAGCCTCTGTCATTGTTGAGGGGAGAGGGGGGCCGGAGCGAGGGATGAGAGTGAGAGACTGAGAGGAAGAGGGGGAGAGAGAGGGGGGGGGAGCTGCCAGGGGCTAATAGCACCTGTTGGGGTGATGGTGAGACAGCTGTCAAGGGGAGGGGGGGACACACACACACTCTTTCTTCCTTGTTTTTCGCAACAAATTCTCCGTCGTCTAGCTCCGTTTCTTCTGCTCCTCCTCCCTACTTGCATGCCACTGCTAACCTATTCCCTAGTGGCCATGTACGGTGGCTATGTACAGGAAAACACCGGGGCACATCAGGGGATGCAGTTTGCTGACTAACTGACTGGAGTGGCAGCGTCGGGAAAACACAAGGACAGACCAGTCAGAGTCTAAGGACTTTTGGGAGGGATTTTGAAAAGGCGTGAGTGAGTGAGTGAGTGAGTGAGTGAGTGAGTGAGTGAGTGAGTGAGTGAGTGAGTGAGTGAGTGAGTGAGTGAGTGAGTGAGTGAGTGAGTGAGTGAGTGAGTGAGTGAGTGAGTGAGAGAGAGAGAGAGAGAGGTGAACTGCATTGAAGTTCAGCATTGATCTTTCGCTGTGTGTGTGTGTGTGTCTGTGAGTGTGCCCAGTGCAATCAACGGAGCGTGAATGCTCCGGTCTTGAAGCCAGAGGAAAGGACCTGATTCAGGCCTCTGGGGAGGCTGCAGGCACACACACACACACACACACACACACAAACACTTACACTGACACTCAAGCATAAAGTGAGGTACAGTATTATGCAGGACATGCCTCAGTGCTCTGTGTGTGTCTGACTGTCACGTGCGTCCTTGTTTGTGTGTCACTGTAAATCCTGAAAATCTCCAGGTGGTTTTTCATCCTCCTCTCCCCGTACTCCAACACAGACAGAAAAAATAGATGGATGAGGAAAAAGAGAAAGTTTAGGAAAATAAGAGATTTTTTTGTGTTTGGTGGATGGGTGGAAAAGGACTTTGGTTTGATGTGTGTATTTGTGTGTGTGTGTGTGTGTGTGTGTGTGTGTGTGTGTGTGTGTGTGTGTGTGTGTGTTGCGTATGTGTGTGTGCGTATGAAAAAGCACTAAGCTGTTCAGCTCAACACACTGGACATCTCTCTCATCCGTGTGTATGTGAGTGTTTGTTTGTGAAGGCAAGCTGTCTCGTACCACTAAGATTAATACTTTTTTTTCTTAAATCAGTCTTGTCATTATGGGAGGGTAAAAAAATGTAATCCGGACGCCAACAAACTTTTTCGCCCGCTGTCAGAATTTGCCAGCGTGTGTATATCTGTGTGCAGCTTTACAGTACATGAGCTCATTCGAGTGGATGTGCATGCCTGTGTGTTTTTAGGGTGTCTGTGCATTAAGTGTGTGTGTGTGTGTGTGTGTGTGTGTGTGTGTGTGTGTGTTGACGTTGGCTGATAGGGTTAATCTCCCCACTCAAAGTGTAATACCTCTTTCCTTAGCAAGGCCTCGCATCCAAAGTGCAGATGGCTCCAAGTAAATAGAGAACTCTATCTCTCTCTCTCTCTCTCTCTCTCTCTCTCTCTCTCTCTCTCTCTCTCTCTGTCTATCATTGTCACCCTTTTGCTTCACACTTTTAGTCGTCCTTTGTCTGATCATTTCCCTCATTTCCCTTTGTTCTTGTCAATAGGGTGACAACAGGGTGACTGGGTTGATGGCTTGTGTGTGTGTGTGTGTGTGTGTGTGTGTGTGTGTGTGTGTGTGTGTGTGTGTGTGTGTGTGTGTGTGTGTGTGTGTGAATGATAGCTGAGTGCATACATGTGCATGCATTTAGGCTCGAATCTCTGCATGTGTGTGCTCTCTTGAGTGACATTTCCATTTCCCCCACTGTGAGTGTGTGTGTGTGTGTGTGTGTGTGTGTGTGTGTGTGTGTGTGTGTGTGTGTGTGTGTGTGTGTGTGTATGTGTGTGCTGTTCGCATATCTATGTGTGAGTGTGACCATAGTTAGGATTGTAATTAGTGATTTTCTGCGGGTGTGCGTGCATGTATGGGTGTGTGTGTGTGTGTGTGCGTAAGGGTGTGTGTGGAGAGTGTGTTGAAAACAAAGCGCTAGCTGATAATGTGTCCATTGTGGCGGGTGCATTAAGGCCCTCTTTGTCTCAGGGCCCACAGGGCTAATGATTCTCTAGCAGCAGGTGAGAGGGAGAAAGCCTCTCTCTTTCTCTCCTCCACTTGTCTCTCTCTCGCTCCCTCGCTCTTTTCCCTTTTTGCTCACTTGTTTTTGTCCTCCAGATTTCCTCTCTTTCGATTACCAGCTTCTCTCTTTCCACCTTGCTCTCCCTCTCTCTCTCTCCTGCTGATGCGACCATTAGGCTGAGCCGCCGCTGCCTTTATTACAGCAAATGGACTTTAAATGAGCTTTATTGTCATGTTGGCCAGCCGACTGAATCCGTCTCTCTCTCTCTCTCTCTTTCTCTCTCCTCCGCCCCTCTTCCCCCCCCCCCCTTCCTCTCTTGAACAGAGGCCCCCAGCATTGAGAGGCTGTTGTCAAAGGACTGGAAGGATAAACTTTTGGCCATGGGCTCAGGGCACATCGGTGAAATTAAAGGTATGGTACAACTAAAAATAAAAGACAGAACTAAACTTTAGCTCTTGAAGGAGTTACATTAACTCATTGAACTTGATTTGATGCACCTCCGATGTCCACTGGGGAATAAACATTCAGAAATCTACCTTACAAATCCTACAAAAAGAAAAACAGAATAAAGCAATGTGGTTTTGTAGACAGGCTGCTAGCAACTAATGCAACATGATTCTTTATGGTACAGATTCAATATAAGCCGGTTTAATAGTATGAATGCTCAGAAAGAATTGATGTGTGTTGAAAGCCTAAATAGGGGTTAAAAAAACAAAAGAGTGCTTAAAAATCCTTCTGCATGCTATCCTACATCATGTGTACCAACCAGTCACACTCCAGTGAATGGCATTTCAGCTGAACTTCTCCTGAAAATAACAATAACTGGAATGCCTTTGTAAGACATGGCAGTGACGGAGGGGGGGCCAATAGCCTGTCAGTTAATACGGAGTGGAAATCCTAGGGGGACAAGGAGGCCTTTGGTTCAAGGTTCACTGGAACTACAATAAACTCAAGTGAATTGACTGAATTCATTTGAAACTCAACTCAGATGAACTGAGGCGCCCTGAACTGAACCGAACCGAACCGAGCTGAGCTGGCCCCATGCTTTGAGCCACGGCGTGTCAAAAAGTCAATGACGTCTCTCTGCTAGTCCGTCAAGCTCTGTGTTAATCTCAGTGTTAATCAACCCATTCTATCCACTACAACACTATCTTAAAGCGCTAGAACAAGAGAGTAAGCAGGAGCAAGAATCAAACGGAGAAAAAATTACAGAAAGAGAGAGAGAGAGAGAGAGAGAGAGAGAGGTGGAAGAGAGTCTTGACTATTATTTCCCTGTATAACTCCATGGTGAAGCTGTCGTTTTCCTTCCAGTAATTGAGCTTCATTAGGAGGCAAAGCAATATGTAATCAAAGAGCCTGGCATAGCTGCGTGGTCGTGGAGAGAGAGAGAGGGAGAGGGGGGGGGGTCCATTGATCAAACCCCTCTTTTTCCCAGCTCCCTGCCGCGCTGACATTTCTGTGTAGGGGGCGCCCCGCTTCGCGCTCCACACACACACCAACAGCTGGGGAGAAATATCAGGAGTGTGAGTGTGTGTGTGTGTGAGCACATTTGTGTGTGTGTCATTGACAGTTAAGTCTGTGTGAGAGTGTCTTAGACAGTGCTTACATAACAATGTGCATCTCTAATGTGTGAACTTGTGCCTATGATTGTGATGAAAGCAGCAGAGTATATAATATATGAAAAGTCAAGCGTTCGTACACCGGTTTGCGTTAATGGTTTGTGTGCGCGCGTGTGTGTGTGTATATATATGTGTCTGTGTGTGTTCTCATTTGTCAGTGCATCCCTTGACTTTTTTTTCCCCCATCGAGTTCCATTGAAGAGCTTTTTGTGGGGGAACAAAGTGATTTTGAGCAACCGCGGCCTTATTGAGCAGCAACATTGGTAAAAGGCCCCATGTGGATTCACATAGCAGAACACACACACACACACACACACACTGACAAGTATGGAACTCATAGCACTAGAAAAAATATCTCCAAAGTATAGTGTCATTAACATCAAATCTGCTGCACAAACAGCCCCGCAAGTAAGACAGCTGTGAATAATCTATGTGGAAAGCAATAAAAACAGTAATAGTTAATAGAATGTCTTCAGGCTACAAATCAAATACACTTGAGTTAGTGGAGAAATCAGGTTACCGCCGACCATGTACTAAGTGCTTTAATCAAACCTTAATACGATTATTTACAATAATTGCGTTATCCTATCTCTATAAATATCCTTCTTAGTGTACTTCTTTTAACTGCCAGACAGCTTTTTTTTCTGTCTATCCCTCCTTGCATTCTTGTCCTCCACAGTCTTCTCTCTTTCCCCATACCCTCTCACATCATTCTCTGGGAGGGGGCGGGGTTATCAATAAAGCCTGGGTCATTAATTAGCACCGTGTACGTTGTGACATGTATTACATTGTTACAAATTGGTTAATTACGGTGTGTGTGCAAGAGAGGAGAGAGTCTGTGTCGGTTCGGTGGGCTTTTAACTTAGCGCGGGCCGCAGCTATATGCCTAAGGACGTGTGTGTGTGTAAAAGCGATGGAGGAAACCAGTTATCGATCCACCTGCCCCGAGGAAACGAGCAGATGCGAGTGCTGATTTATAGTGGCGACCGCGGAAAATTCTGAAAGTGTGAATGGGGAGGGAGAGAGAGTAAACTCAGTCTCAGTTAGGAAATAGTGTTCTTTTCTTGGATTTTTCTGCTTGTGCAAATACTACTAGTTTACTGATGAAAGATCCACAGCTGAGAGGGGGGATTGAGAACAGCTTGCAAAGGGTAAGAAGAATAGACCGGTTTGTCTTTCGTCTTGACACACCTAACTATCCAGGGCAGGCTGCTGGTTAAAGGAATGTCCACCTCAAAGTATGCACGTTTTTTTTGCACAGAAGTGGCCCAATTTTGACTGTGTTTGCATTGGTGCACGTGAATGTATGTGTGTGTGTGTATGTGTGTGTGTGTCTTAAGGTGAGAGGGGGGGTTAACCCATACGAGAAAGACTGCTTTGATCCATCGTTTCACCTTTGCAACCCCCCCTTACCTTTTTTTTTTCGCCCCCTTCCTCCCAAATCCCTTCACCCCCCATTTGAACAGACTAACGTTTTTAACACAAGGCCCCTTCTTGTCCTGGTCAGCTTTGGCTACACACACACACACACACACATACACACATTTCTGGCTCTACAAAGGTGGGTCTGTGCGTTAGGACAGCGGCGTGTTTATTTTTCCAGTGGCCAGTGCTCCCGACAGTTGCCTTTATTGTTCATTGTTGGCGGATGGATGGAGTGCAGGGGGAAGTGAGGGAGGAGGAGGAGGGGTAGGGGTGTCGGTGGGCAGTGGAGGCGGGGGGGTGTGTGTGTGTGTGTGTGTGTGTGTGTGTGTGTGTGTGTGTGTGTGTGTGTGTATGTGTGGCGAGGGGCAGAGGCTAGCAACAAGGAGGACAAATGGATGCCTCTCACCTTCCCGAACGGTCAAAGGGCAGGTCAGCAAACCGGGGTTCCTCTCCCTCTCTCGCCTCCATCCCTTCTTCTTCCGACTCCCCCTTTTCATTCCCTGTTGTGTCTTTCTTTCTTTCTTTCTTTTCTTCCCGGTCTCCCTCTCTTTCTCCCTCTCTCTTTTCCCTCTCTCCTTTCTTCCTCATCTGGTTTGACTGGCGCAGGAATGTGGCCCTGTTAAGGTAGCAGCTGAAGAACAATGGGGGATTGTGCTAGTCCACACATGCACACGCACAGACACACATATAAACACACACACACACACACACACACACATGCAACAAAGGCATGTAGGCAACTATTGGTACATATGAACAGACATGGGGGCACACACTCTGCGCTGATTGTGCCTCGCTGTGCCTCTCTCTAACTACATCCTGTTGAATGATTTAGGCCTTGTGTGGAAGTGTGTATGTGTACGCGTAATTGTGTGTGTGTGTGTGTGTGTGTGTGTGTGTGTGTGTGTGTGTGTGTGTGTGTGTGTGTGTGTGTATGCGAGTAATGGAGCCGGTATGTCAGGATCTGAGAGGTCAAAGATCAGGCCATGCTAAATGTGAGCAGGAGGTTGGCTGACTGCAGGGTAAACACAGACCAGACACACTCTCCCTCTCCTTTACTCTCTTTTTTCTTCCTTCTTTCACACACACACACACACACACACACACACACACACACACACACATATATTCACAAAGTGTAGCTCTATAGCTACAAACTCCAAATTTACCCACTATTCAGCGCCAATCAAATACATTTTGGGCATTCACTTCTAGATTTCAATGTACATTTTCAAACCTGGCTAAAGATCTATTTTTGTTTGTGGAACACATAAGAATCTCGCCATGATTTTCTACATATGTTTTGCCACCATTTTTTTCCTGTGTGTACAAATGCACACTGCCACAGATTTATTTTCTTTATTTCAATATGGCAATAAAGAGCAGTGAGTGATGTGGATTGAGTAATCACTGGTTGGCTGGCCCTCTGTGCCCGGCAAAAAAAAGTCTAAACATCTGGTTTTACAACTCAAAAACATATGCACTTTTCCAAAAAAAAGCACCTTCCGTTGACATGTCCCCCCTCCCCCCCTCCCTCCCTAACCAGTCATATATTAGGGCTGACCAACAAGCTGTGGATAGTTTCACACTGCTTTGTTGCTCCTTCCTCCTCCTCTCTGGTCCTCTCTCCTTCATTCTTCTGACCTCTGACCTCCAACCCACAATGCTTTGTGGCCTTTCGGAACGGCATGAAAAAAGAATAACAACAAAGAGTGACACATTTTGTATTATGTCTGCATTTATAGGCACAATACCAACTGATGGTGGTAAGGGGATGTCTTGTATATTAGAAGATAATAAATGACAATGTAGTAAACCCTGATTTTTTGCCTTGCAGGTACCCCAGACAGCCTGGCGGAGAAGGAGCGTCAGTTGATGGGCATGATAGGCCAGCTGAGCAACCTGAGGGAGCAGCTCCTGGCGGCCCACGAGGACCAGAAGAAGCTGGCCGCCTCGCAGATGGAGAAGCAGAGGCAGCAGATGGAGCTGGCAAAGCAGCAGCAGGACCAGGTAGGCCTACACACATGAGCACAATGCATAGGAAGGCTGTATATATACTGTTTGACCACAATGCAAAAGAAAAAGACATCCTAACAAGTCATTTGGTCTGGCTTTGGTTGTTCAAAAAAAATTTAATCTCCAAATATATAGTTCAGCACTTTTCAAGATTCTTTCCCCCATCTGTGTACATCTTGATTCATGATTTAGAATATAGACTTCAGGCTACTGTACATGTATTCTGTCTGGTCAGTTAACTCACGTGATTTGATGCTGATTTGGAATTCACACAACAACAAAAAAACACAAACACATATTTCATACTTTATAGTGTTAACACAACACAAGACACGCGCCTTTGGCAGCTTAAACACAGAGGCATTGCACAGGAATGAGCTGAGGGTATGTAGTGTCGGAGCGGATGTGGTGGAGACGTATACGCACGCACACATACACACACGCACAGTCCAAGCTCCCAGACCTGAGTCTGCCAGGTATTTGCATAGAGAAGGGTTTCCCTCTTTGTTGTGCTTTTTAGCTTCTGGAAAAGCTTGGGCTCATAAAAAGACCAACATACACACACTCACACACACACACACACACACACACACACACACACACACACACACACACACACACACACACACACACACACACACACACACACACACACACACACACACACACACACACACAGAAACATATTCACACAGCTGTAAGGACAATTCAAGTGTGACAAACACAATGCCTTACAGTGCCCCTGGCTTTCCGTGAATGTACTGCACGTAGATACTGTATTCCTGTGTTTCCATTCCTCCCTATGAGCCACTGGAGAGTTTCTGTTCAGAACTTAATTGAATTTTTAGAAATATAATGTTGGCTGTCATGCATGACAAGGAAGACTGAATGCAAAAGAAAGGCAGGCTCTAAAACAGAGGTAAATATTCCTGTCAACAAAAGTTACCGGTGCAAGTAAAAGTGGTAAAGTGATTAAAAAAATATGTTTTCAGAAGCCCAACTTTCACATCCAGTGATTTCTTTCCCTATAAAAAAACTCTCGATCATTCTCTACATATAGACTGTGTAAAAGTGTGTGTTGATGTCAGTAAGTGTGTGACACTGTTGTCCAGTTGGCAGTGAGCGGGGCCCAGATGAGATGGGCTATTCAATATTTCATAGCAGGGCATCGACCCTCTGTCGTGCAACTGGGGCCTCCGAGACCTGCAGATGTGTCGCATCTCCCATAGGCCCTGCACACACACTCACACACACACACACACACACGCACATACTGCATATACAGAACATTGTAATAATGTGTTGTGTGGCCCCGTCCTCAGATTGCCCGGCAACAGCAGCAGCTTCTGCAGCAGCAACACAAAATCAACCTCCTGCAGCAACAAATCCAGGTGAGGCCATTTTGTGTGTGTGCTTGTGTGTGTGAGTGTCCATCCATGTGTGTACTAGTCATGTGTATGTATCTTTCAAAGTGTTGGTGTGAATGTGTCTTGATGTGTGCTTGTATGGCCCACAAAGGCAATTCTGTGATTGTGATTGTTGAAGCTTTTTCTTTGCTCAGCCATCAGCATTTGGAGCCTGAATCAGCGTTGACTTATAATAGCCCCTCCTCCTCCATCACACACACACACACATGCACACGCACACACACACACATACACACACACACACACACACACACACACACAACCCGTGTAATCACTAAAAAGGGGTCAGTCTGTTTTGAAAAATCAGAAGTAAGACGCTAACTATAGTGCAGTATGTACTTTTTAAGTCTTTATAATATAGATCAAAGTTTTTGCGTCAAACTGTTGGTGAATTGCACCTTTTTGATGTGTATTCCATTGTTTCTTTGAGTGATTGGGAAGGTGTTTTCAGAGATGGAGCATCAGACTGGCTCGGCCAAGCCCGACAATGTTGTACAAATTCAGACTAGGTCTTCTGTACACTGCAGTCAGTAGAAATAACTGCAATAGTCTCACCAAAGTTAGCGTATTTTAAACTGCATAGAATTGGGCCATTTTTAGCTGTTTGGCGCACACATTTGGTGTAGTTTCAAGGCAATACATCTTTGGAAGACTTCCAGAATGCAGACAGAAGTGAATAACCTTATGTAGACAAAGAGAACAATCCGCACCAAGTAAATCAACTAAGATTGCCTTTGAATGTAGAGTCTGTGTCTTGAGCCCCAGAGAAGAAATGGGTGGGTATATATGTAACACTTAAAAATGGAAGTATTGTCCTTTTGGGTGCAACACTGGAGCCTCTATGTTGGTCCAGGTGGCTTGGAAGGAATAGCCCAGGCCTTTGTAAAAGCAGATGACACTGAATTTTGAGCTGAGAAAGCCGAGCTTTGTATCATAAAGAGACACCCTGTCCAAGAGGGAACACACACACACACACACACACACACATTCACACACATTCACACACACATTCCCTTTCCCCCCGAGAGGTTAGCCATACACAGTTTGTGTGATAAGAGACCTTGTGATAGCATGTGTGTGGGACGTGTGTCCGCGATTCTGCGCAAAGCAGCTGTGTTTATTTGCTTTGTGCGAGCTAAATTCTGAATTGTTCGTTTTTTGTGTCTTTGACAAAAAAAAAGAGAGCACATGTTTGTTTCTGAGGATTTCTCTGTGCATTCTCGAGCGGCCATTTCTTCATCTGTGCATATGTGCGCTTGTGTGTGTGTGTGTGTGTGTGTGTGTGTCTACCGCAGCTGTGTGTGTTAAGCTATAAACACGTCCGCTCATGATTCACTCCCTCACGACCCCGCCGAGACAAAGCTCTCTTTTCCCATGACTTTGCAACCTTTTCCCAAACAAGCGTCTCTCCATTGAGCCGGCCCAACAATAGTTTCTCACAAGCACAGGGCAGCTGTAGGCAGCCTCGTTAAGAGAGGGACACAATCAACAGGGGCTCATCACAGGAGCGCAAGAAGAAGAAGGAAAAAAACAACATGCGCACGCATTCACGTATGTCGCACACATCAAAGTGCGCACAAACACACGGACAACATCACAAAAATATTGGCCTTCGCTCGCGCACGCGTATCGAAAGCAGTCACGGGGAACGCCGCACACTCGCCCCCTGATGATCAAACACACACTCATCATCAAAGACTTGGTCGAGAAATACACTGCTTAATCATTCATGAAGAGATTGTCCGCACAATCCCACAATACAATGGCCTGCCAGAGAGAGGGCACCAGGTTCAGTGTGTTTGTGTGTGTGCCTGTGTGTTTTGTGTCTGTATGATAAGCCCCTTGTGATTGCATTTCCCCCTAACGAGGCTGAGTTCAGCTGTCCCTTCGTGTGTGTGTGTGTGTAATGGTGTGTGTGTGTGTGTGTGTGTGTGTGTGTGTGTGGGTGTGTGTGTGTGTGTGTGTGTGTGTGTGTGTGTGTCTGCGTCCTTGGCTTTGTTAGGCCAAACCCCCCAAAGGCCTGTGAAGAATGCTTTCAAGCGTCCACTTGGAAGAGGTGATGAAATGAAACGAATAATCAAGCTCATGAAAAAGAGAGTAGAGTGACACACATCCCTCATGAAAGGAGGACAAATTATTTATTGTCCTCGCGTCCGGTTTCCTAATTTTTTTTTTCTCACACTGAAACCCAAAACGAGCTAGCGATGTGCGTGTGTTAGCGTCCACTATTTAGGCCAACGGCACACTCGCCGAGCGGGTCTGTGCGGTGCGCGCTGACAAACAAGCGAGGTCATTTACGGAGGCAGGCATAACGGCAGCAAGAGCTAATGACATGCGGCATGAACAGGACACACATGCTCACACACACACACACACATACACACACCATTCATTAGTGTTCAAAAGTCAGTGTTTGGCTGCTGCCTGGCTCTCACTAATTGATTCTACCTGGAATTATCCATGAATTAGCATCAATTATGCTCCATTCATTTTGTCCCCCCACACACATAATAACACACATTCACATTGTTTTACTGTTTGAGGGGAGATTTTTATTTTTATCCTAGTTTAACTCCTTAGATCTGTTGGCCAGTCCAAGCCCAGTGTTCAAATTTAATGCTAGCCTTTATCCTAACTTGTAAACCTGTAATCTTAACCCCTTAATACAAGTCTTGACCCTGAATTATCTTTAACTGTAACACAGCCAATATAATCCATATTTCCATCTGAAACCTAAACCCAAATATCCTGAACCCAAACCCATCCCCTAAGGGAAAAGAAGCATCAGAAATAATACCTTCTCTAGCTCACTGAGGGTATAACTCAACTTGCTCTTTGACGAATTACAAAACAAGAACATGTGTGTGCTCACAAAGACATGCAGACACACAAAAAAAACACACACACACAAGTTTACCCCCTGCTAGGGGCCTTCTTGTTAAGCTCAAAGGGGTGAGCACATTTCCTCACTCTTCTCTTTGCTTTACCTCTCGTTCTTCTCTCATTCTAATTAAACGACTTGTCTGCGAGGCTCCCTCCGGTGTTGCTGGGGACGACTGTCGCTGCCGCGCCGGGAGAGCGCAACAGGGATGAAAGAAGCTCACCTGCCGAGCGGCTCAGGGCTTACCTTGAGGAACACACACACACATTTTCACAGAACAGACAGAGTAGACACACACACAGTTTCACAGAACAGACACACACGGCACACACACTCACGCTGTGTATCGAAAACACAGGGATGAGGGGACACGAGTGCGCCCTGCCTAATGAATCAAAACTCACTCAACCAAGACACACAAACACACACACAGTCCAGTGTGCATCTACCACACTACCTCTGTTGGCTGTCTTTCATCTCATCAGGTAGCAGCGCTGCTATAGGTGGGAGACAGCAAAGCAGACAGAGAAGAAATAAATGTTAGAAAGATTCACTAAATTAGTAAAGCCACCTGATGCTTTGACTAGTTTAAGAGAGGCCAGACGTGACGGCGACAGTGGCTAACAAGCTCTCTATTAGGGTTAACCTACATTGGTAACTCAATCACACACACACACACACACACACACACCCTCAGAGGTTTATACCTGATGCAGTCACAAACGCAGCCTCTGTCCACGTCAAATATTATTTCAGTCCGTGGGAGGAACATAGGAAAAACAAAACCCAGGAACACCATACAAAAAACTGTGCTTCTCATTTATTTGAGAACACATAGGCTACTCTATACGGCATACATGCGGGCACACAAAACACCAGCACCTCTGTACTCTGTGCATAGGAGCGGCTAACCCAATTGCCTGTGTAATTGTTTAATCACTCCCATTACACTGCAACCAGTGTAATTTGTGTTTTCCTTACACACTGTGTGTGTGTGTGTGTGTGTGTGTGTCGACGTGAAACACTGAAAAACTGGACCACAACCAAGCAGCCGTTCCCTCTGAAACCCACACACTCCCACATGCATGCCCACTCTCTAATGCACCCACACATACACCTGTGTGTGTGTGTGTGTGTGTGTGTGTGTGTGTGTGTGTGTGTGTGTGTGTGTGTGTGTGTGTGTGTGTGTGTGTGTGTGTGTGTGTGTGTGTGTGTGTGTGTGTGTGTGTGTGTGTGTGTGTGTGTGTGTGTGTGTGTGTGTGTGTGTGTGTGTGTGTGTGTGTGTGTGTGTGTGTGCGAGATGAACCATGCCCCTACATTCACAGCAGGCTGTCCATAAAAAGTTAATGGACTAATATTACATCCAGCTATCTCTCTTTCTCTGTGTATCGCTCTCTCTTTTTCTCTCTCTCTAAATTAATTATTGGTTCTGTTGCTCGCACGTCCCTTCTTTAGCAATAGGTCATCCAGGCCTTGCATTAATTGCCGGAGCATATGGTCGGCAACAGATTTTAGCTGTGGGACTCGCACTTTAGCGGGGGCTATTTTTTTTCTCGCGCGCTCAGATGCGAGCCATATTGTGCGGCGCTGGCAGCTATTGTTCGGCGCATTAACTTCATAGAGCTAATTACTCCCCAATAATAACTTTACCTTGGAGTTTTTAGCGCGCCGCGTGCCAACCAACCTGTTTCGCACCCCATATGTTAATTAGCGGCCACATCTTCATTATGCCGCAGCGGCGCTTTAAGTTCAAGCTGTGCCGCCTGGCGCGTGGTGAACGCAGCCTCCACTCGCTGCCAATTATCCGACTCTTGCTCCCCTCTCTCCATCTCTCCTTCTCTTTCTCCCTCTTTCGTTCATTCTGTTCCGTCTATCTGCTGTTTATTTCCTCAGACGTTCCTTGTCAACTTCTCTCTTACTTTCCGTCCTCTTTGCCCCCTTGTGAAAGTTCTCAGGAAAAACTTTCTCACGTTTTCCTCATATGCACGAAGTTCTTCTTCCTTTTAGCATGTTCTGTTTGTTTTGCATACATTTATCACTGATTAGAGGATACAGTTCTGTTTGTTTCAGGTTTCTGTTTTGGATGTGGTAGGAGAGAAGGAGCTTGTAGATACAGTAAATAGCCAGGGCCCTTATTCTCCACGTCTTCAGTCCCACAGTAGCTGCATCAGTGTGATGTTTTTAGTCTGTGTGTGTGTTGTAGGTTTTCATGTTCGCTTTGGGCCTGATGTGAAAGAGAGAAGCTGCGGAGTGCGTTATTCCCCAAAGCGCCTGCTGTTTTCAGATGTGCCTTTTCCTTTATGTGGGATGTGGAGATTGTCTGATAGATCTGGCCCTCGCTCGTGCTCACTTTCCCACTCGCAAGTTTATCTTTCCTCCTCCTTGAGTCAATGCATCTCTTTGTCTGTGATTCTTATACTCAGATTGGGAAGAGCTCTCTTTTTCACTTGTTTTTTTCAAAGTTTTACACTGATCACATGGCTAACACACACAGAGCTCATTATCTACTTTGAGGCATTGCGTTATTGCATGGCCAATGTTAGGAGAAATATCAGATTAAGTCATTTTGGAGATGGTTGGTAGAGGAATGTAAATGGAAAGGAATGCTCCCATGATGAGAGAGGCTCATCCACTTCAATAATCATATGGACAGCTCGTGGTCAACCCCCCCCCCCTACACACACACACACACACACACACACACACACATACAATTCAGACAGAGATTCGTGGAGTCCCTTGTTTCTCCCTGTTCCGCTCCACTTGCCCTGGCGCATGTTTTCTGCCTCATATGCGCGTGTTTGTGTGCATTTCCCCTCTGGAGGTCAGTGTGGGGGTATGCCAGTGGCTGTACTATAGGCTATGGGGGGGAGGGGGGCGGGGCTACTCAACAGCTGTTCCATATCCAACTTCTACTATAACAATAGCAATATATGGGAGAAAATGATCCACTGCTAAGCCATTCTCTAATGCACTTGTTTTTTATCTCTAATTCTTTTGTGTGATTCTATTTCTCTTGCCATTCATTTTTTTCTTCTGTTGCTTGATCTTCTTATCCCCATTGTGACTTACTTATGTATTGTGCAACAGTTCTGTAGTAGGCAGATTAATGTCTTCCTATTGTATGGAGGGCTCCTTGTTAAGAGAGAAGAAGAGCTAGAGAGGAGAAGACACTCTTAGAATTCATTTTGATTTTCATTTGCGATGAAAGAAAGCAGCAAAGCCTTGTGTGCGCACACACACAGACAAACGGTATATGTGCCAGTCTCTATGTACAGTATGTATGTATTACAGCTGCCACAGACTCCTTTCCTCTCCTCTTCTATCCTCTCCTCTCCTCTACTCCTCTCTTCCCCCATGGTACATTGCAGCATTGGTAGCCAGCTCCCACTCCAGCATATGTCCAATTAGGCCTGAAAGGCAAAGCGGAACTGTTCTGTCTGTGATTCGTCCCCGCGGGGGGCCATGTCCGAGCGGTACGCTGGAACGCCTCTCCCTTCTGATCGCACGGCGCAGGCGGGCGGGCGGTTTATGGTTTACCAAAATGGTGGAGTAATTATTGTTTTTGGTGTAAGAGGGGGTGGGGGGGGGGGGCAAACAGGAGCCGCTTGAAGAGAGCGCTAGTCCCCCGTGCGCCCGTGATAGTTTGATTACAGTGCTGCTGCTGCTGCTGGCTGCCGAATGCCGACACACACGGGAGGACGGACACACACACACACACACACAGACAGACACGAATAGGTATTTACAGTACAAGAGCATGTATTTGCCCAGGGAGACTTGAGCATACACACACACAGGCAGGAAAAGCTGGTAGCGCTGTACTATAGCAATGAGGGACAGCCTCTCTCTCTCTCTCTCTCTCTCTCTCTCTCTCTCTTTCTCTCTCTCTCTCTCTCTCTCTCTCTCTATTTACCTGTCTCAAGCACTTATCACTTAAAGTGTCCATATCACTGAGACATTACCTGATTGTTTCGTAGCGTCACCACCATGCACCAGCCATTTCCAGCCATTTTCAGCCATTTTCATCTATTCCAGATCAATTTTCCACATCAAACAGCTTTTACCTGCATGCCCATTATCCTATTCAGCTATTACCTCTCTGCCCTCTTGGCAAAATAAGACAGACAGGGGAAGGAAGAGGGAGGGAAACAAGTTTGTTAAGGGGCGAGCAAAGTGCCTTTCAACTAGGAGTACAGGTCAAAGGCCTAAAGACCCTGTCGGGGATTTGATTTAAAGGGCAACTCCACCAATGTTCTAATAATAATAAATAACCCTCATGATGTTATCACATTGACGGGGTTGACTTTTACAACAGGAAGCTTGTATTTCAAACATTAGTTGTGAAGTTCTTTAGGAAGAGAGGGCTAAGTGAAAGTTGCTGTCGGATGTAGGATGAATATGATGAATGTGTTTGGTCATGAGGCATGCTGGATGCTAGAAATTCAGCATTTATTTTGCTGCGTTTCTTACAAGCATCTTGAGTGGTTTTAAGTTGCTAGGGAACAACTTTATTTAAAATAGTGTTATTTGCTGTAGTAAGGCACCCATCATCCACTTTATAAAGTGTTGATTTTAGTCCAGCATCCTGTGAACTGATTTGAAAGGTTGAATCTTCTTCAACAGCATAAAGATTAAGGTGGAGGTAGAAAACTTTGATCTTTATATGTATCCATACATCTGTTTCTGATGGCATTTTTAATTTTGCACATAACAGAAACTCAAATGGACAGACCATTCTTCAAAAATCTGAAGGAAATGCCTGAAAAATCACTGCATCGCTAAAGAGAAAAGGTACAGGGGCGACTTGTTGAATAATGGATTACATTACACCACCGGATGCTTCCTCATTTATTTTATTTCAGTACAGTGTAGGCGCAGCATTGTTGTATTGTTGCCATGCCCAAAGATTCAAAAACAGAATGGGTGGCCAACGAAAACACCACATTGTATGTTCCAACAAAAGCCACTTGATTATTGAAAATGAAAAAAATGGTTACACAGTATATAGAGTTAGCAGGGCTACATTAAGCATGTGATTGTGTTGCATCCAAAAGGTTTATGAAAACACATTGATTTTCTTGTCCTGAATTTTTGGAAAATTGCTAAAAATCTCGGCAGAATATTTGTGGTTTCCATTCCAGCTCAGCTTCACAGGGCAATAATATACCTTAATGTACCACTTGTTTCAACTTTGTCCACTCTCCCCATCATCTCCCATCTCTCCTCTCAAACTGTCTGTCAGTCCATCGAACGAGAGTCTTTGTGTGTTTTTTTTTTGGCACAACGCTGTTCAGTGCAACCATCTGTCTCCTACTTCTCTCTCTCTCTTTCTGTGTCTCCATATCTCTCCTCTCTCTATCTCTCTCTCTCTCTCTCTCTCTCTCTCTCTCTCTCTCTCCTGTCGTCCCTGCCAAAGCCACCCATCGGAGAAGCTTTTTTTTCTGCTTCTCCTTTTAAAAATCCTGGAAAACCTTGTGAAGTCGTATGGTTCTCTGCCAACGGTTACGCAGAGAGAGGGCTTTGTGTGTGTGTGTGTGTGTGTGTGTGTGTGTGTGCGTGCGTGCGTGCGTGCATGTTGGTGTGTTTGGGTTGTTGTTCAGTGTGTATTGGTGTGGGGAGAAGGGACAGCACATCATCTTCCAAATAGAAGGGAAAGGCCAGCTGTTATGAGAGTTTAGTGAACTGTCCTCGTGACTCTCTCTTTTGTCTTTGAGTCAAGAATATGGATATTTCAGAGTTTGGTGAGTTTGTGTGTGTGTTTGTCCGTGTGTGTGGGACTCCATTAGTATCCTTGCAGATGGGTCCCGTATCATATGTGTGTTCCATATGTATTACATGTCTATATGTATATGAGCCTGAACGCATATGATTCTGAGAAATCATTATGATTCAAATGAGATGTGAGTGACTGTATTTCCGAATAGTACCTCGGGCTGTTCTGGGATCAGTTACACACACACACACACACACACACACACAGTACTACTTTTAGCATTATGGCTGAACATTGTTTTTAAGCTTGGGTGCCAATGATTCTCATGTTTCTCCACTCTTTCTCTCATCCCTCCTTTCTCAGCAGGTCCAGGGCCAGCTCCCTCCTCTGATGATCCCAGTCTTTCCTCCAGACCAGAGGACTCTGGCGGCCGCCGCGGCACAGCAGGGCTTCCTCATGCCCCCTGGCTTCAACTACAAGACTGGCTGCAGTACGTTACATCCATACACAAACACACACACACACACACACACACACACACACACACACACACACACAAATAGGTGCCACTTTCACCGTAAAAGCACTTTTTTTATGTGTGATGTTTCAAATGTTTTTCACCAAGCAATAGGTAGAGTATGACCATTTTCCCACACAGCGAGTCGGATTGCTTTCCCAAAAGACAAGAGCTCGCCCCTACAACAACATCTCTCTTAATAGAAAAACCAGTCCAAATACACCCTTCCTGTTTACACTCTCAATCTCTCTCTCTTTCCCTCTCTCGCTCAGTCGTACTTTTGGCTCCTTCCTTTTGTCTTGTCTATTTTCTGATGTATAAATGCAACAGAATACAGGCGTGCTGCGTGACATGTTTTGTTTTTTTCCTTTCTTTTTTGGCTATCACGCTCCGGCTGTGTGGCAATGTGTTGTTTACCATGAGAGAGAGAGAGAGAGATAATGAAAGAGAGAGATAGAGAGAAGGAGTGGTGGGTGCTTGCCAGGGGATGCTGGGAATAAATGCACAGTTAGCAGAGGGAGGGGTTGAAGGGGTGGTAATGTGACCTGCCCCAGGTTCTCCTCACATTAACACAGGACGCAGCCAGAACAAGTTTCCAACACAGCCCACACGCACTAACACACACCACATACAAACCAAAAAAAAACGTCTAGGAAGCCAGCTATTGCTTTGTGATGTCGCTAACACACAAAAAAAATACACACAGATATGTAAGCGTGCACACAAGTCCCCACTCCCCCCTTAGAGTTTCACAGCTTCCCAAACAAGTCCAGTCCATTTTAATTAGTGCCATCTTCACCCACGCCCACTGCCCACGTAAATACCCTGTCAAGTGGTGGGCTTGTCTTTTCACTGCCTTCCGCCAACTAACTCCAAGCGGATTGGTGCGCTGTGCCAGGGCTGAGCCGCCCCTGAGAAAACTCACTGGCAACTTTCAAAGTGAGTTGTGAGTGAGTTGATGTAGTTTGGTGCTGCGCCTCTAAATAGGACATGTGTAGCCATTGTGCTCTGACATATTCTCAAGGCGCTCCATCGCTTTGAAGATAGGAATAGAGTTTGAGCTGCACAGTGTGGACTACTGCGCAGCGAGATGCTGTCGCGCTTTAACACTTGTTGTTATACAACAGTTACCCAGTGTTTCTATTGTCTAAGCCACTGATGCTACATGTTTAAGCTAAAGATAGCAGTTTAACTTTTGTGAGGACTTTTCAATACTGAAAGCTTTAGTTATACATCAAACAAGCCCAATCCAGGAGAACTATAGTTTAAGTGCCCCATTCAAAAATATGAAATTGTGCAAATTGACACCAAAGGGATATCAATGACTTTTTTGGATATGAATTCCCTCCATCCATCTCCCTCTTTGGTCTGTTTGTCAGTGAGAGATTTCACCCCCGTCCGCCGAGGTCGCTGTCCCCGTGCCAAGAGCAACATGTTTGCTTTCCTCTGTCCTTCTCCCTTTTGTTACAGCAACCCCCAGGAGGAGCATAAATATCCACCCAGCTCATGTTTGTCCAGGGAGCCAGAGAGAAAAGACCCATCTCCTAGAATACACAGTCCTGAAATAATTCTCTAATCCCCCTCTCCACTCTGCCCTCCCTCCCTTCCCGCTAGAGAAAAGAATGTCTCAGCTTCGTTTTTTCCTTTTTTCGAAACAACCAAGTTATATGGGAAAATATGTTGGAAAGAAAGTTTTGGCTTATACAAGCACACATACACACACACACACATTTACATGGGCACACACACACACATGCACAATAGAAAAAGCCCTGATACAGCCGAGAGGGTTGACCGCTGTGCCGAAGTTTCAGGTCAGAAATGCAAGGTCAAGCCCTGAGAGAACATTCCCAAGTTCTAACTCCATGATGAAGAGTATAGTGTCCTGACCTGACCTGGACTTTTTTATTTTGGTTAGTGGGCATGTCCAACTTGAAAATCACTGATGTCAATATAGTCACGTTCTATTCAACATGACGACATCTTGCCCTTCGACTCTGACCTTTCTCTCTCTCCCTCCTTTTCTTCTGGGAGTAATTACTAGCGAGGCCTATCTGCACCTGGTCACTAATAACCCGCACTTGTCCTTTCTCTCTTTCTCTCTCTCCTCCCTTGCTTTTATCGAGGCACTTCTGTCATCTCCTCCGCCCCTGTCTGTCCATCTATCTCTTGATTTATCAACCCTGACAGAGTGACGGAGGGAGAGAGTGACTTGTGCGGAGAGAAAGATGACAACAAGAAAGGACTTAAGGAGGGAGTGAGAGAGAGAGAAGAAAGAGAGAGAGAGAGAAAGAAGCCCTCTCCTTAACAAAGCAGGAGAACAGAGAGTTGAGGAAGAAGAAAGAGAGAGAGAGAGAGAGAGAGAGAGAGAGAGCGAGCAGCAGCAATGGGCAGTGGCGGCTCTTAATTACGGTCGGTGGGGCCAGCTTTATCAGAATCCCCTCACCTCACTGCTCTTTGTCAGGGGGTATTAAGGAGGAGGACACACAATCAGGCTTTTCATTAAGGCCCTACCGGCAGCAGAGCACACAAAGGGCGGCTTTAACAGCTGCACAGAGGGACTCAGGTGGTGGTGGTGGGAGGGGGGGAGAAAGGGGTGAAAAACAAGAGGATGAGGAAAAAGGGAGGATGAGAAGAGAGTTAGTGGAGATGGAGAAAAAAGGTCACAGTGCAGGAAAGATAAGGGTGAAAAGGTCGGAGATAGCAGGGATGCCAGTGTGTAAAAATGCACCAATAATAATCCCTGATTTGATTTTAATATTTGCATAATTTGTGGAGAGTTCATAATAAGCGCAATCTTCTATGTTTTATCAGGTGACTACCCTCTCCAGCTCATCCCCACAACAATGGCTGCTGCAGCGGCCGCTGCTGCCTCACCAGGCCTAGGACAACTCCAACTCCAGGTAAGACAAAAATGAGCCTTCAGAAGCAAAGAATATACAGTCAATTACAAAAGAGCACAGCTGTCACTCAGTGCAAAAGTGTGGCAGACAGTGATGTGGCCCCATAAAAAACATGATTTTCTTGATCATAGCCTTAAAAATCAAACAGAACTGACAGGTGCAGCCCTAGCCCTGGGCCTTGTCCTGCTATAGAAAGACAAGAAGTATTCGGATTGACTGTGAAAGCTAGTGTGTCTGTGATGCTGAGCAGACTTCAGTCTCTTTTAACAGTACAGTGGCATCTTTATATTTGATTTTACTTTTAGGTAGCCATATTTTAGGTTGCCATCATAATTGTTTCATCTTTCCACAAGCACCTGAACACACCACAAAGAAAACAATTTTCCTCTCAACCTTCAAGTACAAAAACGGAAAAAAGGAAAATGCTATAGATTTATCAGAGATGTCATCACGAGTCATTTGATTGAATGCTGGAAGCTATCAGACAGTTTTGATCCATGAAATTTAAAGGCCCCTTACGCAGATCATAATTTTAAGAAAGTCTTCTGCTATTTATGTCGTAAATTTGCCGGCCCAACAGCGCATAAGAGAGTAAGCAGAAGAAGACAGACACAAAACTACAGAGAGGTAAAACAAACTGTGACAAGAAAAATGAGTAAACATCTGTAATCCCATTTAAGGAGTATGAGTCTGGCTTTCCTGTCTGCATATTTACAATAAATGGCCTATCGCTTGGTAATCCTGACCCCCCCTTCTCCCCAACTCTTCCATCCAGCGCTTGTACTTTCTCTCTTCCTCTGACACACACACACACACACACACACACACACACACACACACACACACACACACACACACACACACACACACACAGGCCTAGACCTCACATACTTGCTCTAAAATCCACGTGGGCTTTGGGGCCCCCTAACCCAGGGGTTAAGAGCCTGCGCGGGCGTCCCCCCAGTTGCCTGTCTGAAACACATTAACCTCCAGCATTGGTGCAGGGGCTGCACTCGGTCCTCATGTCTCCTTGACACGCATTATCATAAAATATGGCACACACGTACATGCACACACACACACACACACATACATGAATATGTGAGCGAAACAGCTGTACATATTTCCCTGAACATCTTTTTCACTTACTGTCCATACACTTAGGGAGAGATGGGAGGTTGGGGGGGGGCGATATGGGTTAAGGGTTAGGCAGAGTGTGTGTAATACATTTGCACCTGTCCGCCAAACGTGCTGCTCCATATGCTAGACACTACGGGAGAATAGAATATCTGTGTAATTCTATCATGGAGAACGGACCCCGCTGTCCTCACTGATTTCATTATTACTCTTGCGCTTGTGTGTGTGTGTGTCAGTGTGTGTGACTGTGTTTTTCAGTGTGTGTGTGTGTGATTTTGTGTGACTTTGTTTGTCAGTGTGTGTGTGTGTGTGTGTGTGTGTGTGTGCGCGCGCGCTTCTGAGAATAATGTCCTCTGCGCTGTTATCACTCCCTCAATCTAGCCGTCCATATGTTCGACTGTGTTCAGACTCACTCAATCTCCAGTTGAACGGCTTTGTCCACCTTGCAATTGGATTTTTTCCCCTCCTCTACCAGCAGGGAGGGGTGAGAGGACACAACAAGTGCAGAAAAACATCTCACTAGCAGATTTCTGTCTTTCAATCCTCCCCGAAAAACACACACACACACAATACACAAACAGTGGAGATTAAGGCTTGTCAGAAAAAGAAAAGGATTTGCCCAGGCTAACACACAACTACAGATGTCTCAATGTAGATGAATTTCCTCAGGGATGGTCTCGGTGCCCTCATTTAATAAGGAGGTGTTTTCTGTCGCCAAAGACAAGGCATGACAGTTAACCCCTGGGCCTCAGGTCGCCACGGCAACACAATGGTTTTTCTTGCGGAGAGAGGACAGAAGTGTGTGAACCCACTTAGCCGAGAATCACAAATAGAGATAGGAAATGAAAACATTTTCAGATAGGGTACACACAATGGACTTCCCAAGAGGGCTGCGAAACATGTAATTTCAACATGTGGCCACTTGAACTACACACATTCTGATAAAATCACTGGCAACTACAAGAACAGTATACTGAATACAAGAACAGTATATTTGCAAGCTGAAGCTGAAGTTGATGTGTTAAATTAGGGCAGTGCACCTTTAAGATCTTCACCCAATAGTTCAATTATATACTGATAAAACTGTTTAAACACTGGTCCTTAGGTTCTTACATTGGAAATATATATTTTCATTTTTGTCAACATTATTTACATACAGAAATAAAACAGTGAGGAACAATGGCTTTAACCATGATTACACTGTAAAAACAGTATACAAGACAACTAAGAGAAACACTCTCAACATCACAGCTTTGAGTTGAGTGCAGCTCTTCGAAAAATGTATTAATCTCTCAATGATGTAAAGCTCTTTCTATGTTTGAAACATGCACCATAGAAATAGACAGTGTAGCACTTAATAGTCAATGGGAGCTTAACACACAATCCTCCACAGACGGGGTTTTTTTTTTTCAAGGCAACAGAGGCTTTGGGAGTATGTGCAAGTTTGGCATTTAGCATCTTAATCTGGGGGGATGAGTGTGACATTGTGCATTAGAGCCTGGTAATCTGGCTCCCTATTGACCCCTGATAACATTGATATCATGCATATCACACAAATGGACTGAGAGGGGACAGACAGAGGGTTAGAAAATGAGAACAAAAATGCGCTTATCAGTGTAAGAGAGAGAGAGAGCCAGAGAGAGAGATGGGCGATAAAGGTGAAAAGGCAGAAGGTATTTAGAAGGATGATCGGTTAAAAGGATAAACAGGGAGAAAGAGAGACGGGGGAATGGAAGTGGAGGAGGAACGTGTGTGTGTGTGTGTGTGTGTGAGTGTGTGTGTGTGTGTGTGTGTGTGTGTGTGTGTGTGTGTGTGTGTGTGTGTGTGCGTGCAGGAGATTAAATGTGTGTGTGTGTGGTAAAAAGAGGGTCAATGGCGTGGGTCAGGCATCATATGGAGAGGCAGATGTTTGAACATATTGTCCTGGATTACCGCACTGTACACCGGAGAGATGGACGGATGGGCGAACAACGGACAGGCGGTTAGAGGGAGGGAGGGAGAGAGAGAGGGGGAAAACAGACACGGGGACGGATGACAGAAGGTAAATGAGAAATCAATCAGGCAACTCGTTTTCTCCACAACACCTTATCTGGAGGAGGGAAAGAGTGCAGCAAAGCATTTCCTCCGACGTGTGAATTGCTTCAGAGTTGCAACGAAATGCCATTTTGTGATAGGAGCATGGGATCAATGTGAAATCAATGGGCATTAGAGATAGGCTACTATCGTTAGGCCAATTCTGTTTCCTGAACACATAAGGAGTAAAGTAAAAGGCTATTGATAATTAGTGTTAAAGCCTAGCTAGGTATTTTATTGAGTCAGTTTTGCATTTTTTTTCACTCAAAATTGTTATAAATTGTCTAAATGAAAACGTTTCTATTGCCGTCTACAGGTAACAGCCCTTTACCCTTAGTAATACAACAGACAAATAAAGTGAAAACTTATTTTTCATTCTTCTCAAGGTTTTTTTTCTTCACAGCTTTCTGCAGAGAGCACAAAGAGAAAATAACCCAAATATTTGAGATGTCTGTTGTCAAAGAAAAGGAAAAACATTTGTAGTGTTTGCCCTTGAGGTATAAGAAAGGCATTGTATTCAACTTGTTTAAACTTGACCACTGTATTTCATTTTTTTAAATTATTATTATTTAATTTCTGAGCACAACTACATTCTGTTACTTCAATGAGAACAAAGGATCAAAAGAGGCTAAACGAAAGAGAGGCTGATTTTAGAGAGGAGGGAAGTGTTTGCGTTAAAGGCCTCTGACTCACAATCAGTCAACACATGCTTCTTTCAGTACCAAAACAACTGAAAAAAACATGATCAGACAGACAGGAAGTCAGACAGACAGACAGATGGACAAGAATCCATTGAGATCCATTCAATATTCCTCTGTGTCCATGTAAACAATAGAGCTCAGAGTGCTCTGAGGCGCCGTTAACTCTGACAACAACAAAACCCAGGCTAGCTGCTAATCTGACTAAAGCTGCAGATTATTGACCAAGAGACTCACACAAACACATCCATACAAAGATCCCCTATTCTACTGAGATGACAGGAGGAACAGCGCAACTAAGAGGATGGAAATAGCACAGTGTGTGTGTATGAGAGCGCGCACACACGCACACACATTGTCAATTGCACTAATTCCAAACAATCACCGCCATGTCTTCACTCAGACGGAAACCAATAGTCCCATATCACCTTTTCACCTCTTATCAATAAAGCTCAGCAGCCTGCAAATGCTTGTGCCACACACACACACGCGCACACGAACATATGCAGATGTGTTCTCACATTTGGGGATTAGGAACAGGTCAGAAAAACAGGTCTTAACAGTTAAACACATGCACATACACACACACACACAGCTCAGCAGTATGGCTGGCTATTGAGTGACATTTCAAATTCCTTAGTCTCATCCTGCGATTGAACCCCCCCTTTATTGTGTTGCTCTGTGTGTTTGTGTGTCTCTGCATGTGTGTGTGTGTGTGTGTGTGTTTCGCTCCTCCGGTCACCCCAGGGGGCTCTGTGCTGTCACTTCCTGTTTGTTGACATGCATGTCGTTGTGGCGACGCTCTGGGCGCGCTCTACAGTGCCTCTGCCCTCTGTACCGTGTGTTTGTGTGTGTGTGTGTGTGTGTGTGTGTGTGTGTGTGTGTGTGTGTGTGTAAGAGAGAGAGATAGAGCGTGTGTGTGTGTGTGTGTGTAAGAGAGAGAGATAGAGCGTGTGTGTGTGTGTGTGTGTGTGTGTGTATGTGTCACTGCACGCCGGCCCATTGAGCAGGCTTTGAGTGACGGGAGCTGGCCTTGTAATGGAACTCAATTCACTCCGCAAATAAAGGGGCCTTTGAACCACTGGTCCGAATATGGCAGGACACACACACACACACACACACACACACACACACACACACACACACACACACACACACACACTGCCTGTGGTCCCCTCGCTAGGGGGTTTGGCTGGTAGGTGGGGGGCGGGGGAGGTGGGTAAGGAGTGTTCATGCTTGGCTGCACCTCCCCCCCTCTTCCAGGAGCCACAGTGCAGCTAATTGAAGAGAAATGAACGAGCGGAGGCTGATCTGATCTCGGCAAGCTGCTCGTACCGCGCCGCACGTTTTAGCCTAGCATCTCCAGAGCACGACGGGCCTCCCGCTGGTTCCACATCAGCAGGGGCAGCAGCACACCCCTGTACACTGTATGTTCCTCAATTATCACTGTGCCCATCAGTGTCCAACCTGGACACATGTTCACTCCTATTTATTTTGTGACAACTTTATTGATCAAGCAGGCTGAACGGGCGATGCCGTGTAAGTGTCCATAACCTCAGTTTCACAATTCAATATTTCTTTAATGTAAAACATCCAGTCTATTATAACATGCTGCTTTAAATCCTAGTTGAAGTGAATATTATTGTTGCCACCTGTGAGTGACAGTCAGGCGGAAGATTATTTCAAATTCAAATAAGAGTTTCTTTTCCAAACAGCACTTTCTTTGTGCGACTGTGTGAGCTGCCAGTTTGAATGTCTCTATTTTTCTCTTGTTTTTCTAAACAGAGATAAATGACTTTATTTAAGATAGCAAGAGGAGAGCAGGAGCTAATGTGCCTGTCAGGAGAGATAGAGAGAGGTACAAACGGACAGACAGAGAAAGAGAGAGAGAGATAGCATTGTGACAGCATCTCTTCCTTGTCCATTTGCATAAACCAGCCTTTGTTTGACGCCGGTGGCCGGCAGCCAAGCACCAACAGAAGGACGGAAGTTAAACTCAAAAAAAGAAAAAAAAGATGGTCCTCTTCCAGAAAAAATCTTCCACCAGAAATAAATAATAACAATTATAACTATTCAAGAAAAAAAATAAAACACATCAGTTACTTACTCGATTAACAACCGTTCTGTCGCTCTTCAGAGGAAGGGAATAACAATTCTGAAAAAACTAAAACAGCGTCTTGGAGATTTGTATTAGCCCACATGAAAGTAATTGAGCTTTTTGCAGGATGATTTTGATGAGGAGGACGACAGAGAGAAGTGTTTATGAATATTGAAGCTCCTTCCAAGTTGTGAATATTACGCTGTGTCTGTTGCTGTGGAAATACTGGCCAGAGACTGTTTTGTGTGATACAATGGTATTGCATAAATATTCCCTGAGTATGTTCACACCATAGCAGCTCAAGCCATAATGCTTTTATTTAATTGGAAATTAATTAAGTACATAAATAAGAATCGGAGAAGCCCTGTTTTATTATGTTTTTTCCCACAGCAGTTATTGAAACAATTTGTCTTTATTTTAGACTATTTTATGGCGTTGCTGTTATGTTTTTTCATTTTTTGCATCTTATTGTCAGTAGACTAAAAACATCGTAGGGCTACCAGATACTTTTGGCAGGTCCCATCTGGCATGTAAGCTTCACAAATTCTCTCTCTCTCTCTCTCTCCCTCCCCTGTCTCTCTCTCTTTTCTTTCTCCATCATCACTTTTTTTTCACCTTGAGCGAGATGCTGCGTTCTCTCTCTCTCCGGTGTGACCTCGATAGCCAGAATGTTTTCCCTTTTTTCTCCCACGATGCACCTGGAGGGGATATGGCCATCTCGGGCCTGTCAGAGAGGCTGTTAGCGCTTCTCCCATGGGTTGAGGGAGGGGGGGGGGGGTTGACAGTGGAGATGTCCCCTCTCTCTCTATCTCTCTCTATCTCTCTCTGTCACACGCACAAACACAGGGGCCGGGCCCACTAATGGCCTCTTCCAGAGCTTTTTAGCCGGCGTCTTTCTTTTTTGTTTGTGCGCTCTAAGAGTATTCATTTATTCATGTCGCCCTTTTCTTCTCCTTTTTGTTCCCTCCTCCCCTCTCCCTTTCTTCTTCTTTTCTTACTGTCCCCTTCTCCTGGACTCAACTCTTCTCTCTCTGTCTCTCTCTGTCTATCTCTCTACTTATCTCTCTGACCTTGAAGCAGTTGTATGCCGCTCAGCTGGCAGCCATGCAGCAGGTGTCCCCCGGGGCCAAGCAGCAGCACGGAGGCAGCATGTCTCAGTCTAACCTGGGCACACACTCCCCACCCACCAACACACACCTACAGAGTGACAAGGGCCGCAGCTCCCCGCCATCACACAAGAACAAGGTAAAGGAGAAAAACCAAGGCCTCAGAGTGTGTGTGTGTGTGTGTGTGTGTGTAATACTAGAAATGCCAGAAGATTCCGGGAATGGAAAGTGCATCACCAAGGCCATTATAAAGCCCTTTTTTTTCTTTGTCAGGATAGAATACAAACTTAAAGCAAATGAAAGCTGACAATTTAGATTTTCTAGTTAGCCATTAGAATTTTACTTATTACTTTTATTCATAGTTTATTCATAGTTTATCAAAAAATTATTTCTATTGAAGAAAAACTGTAGAATATTCTTACTGTTCAAATGATTGTACTGTAAAA
>NC_137226.1:15126289-15386289 GCF_949987685.1 Ammodytes marinus | reverse complement strand
GGTCACAGCAGGGCGAAACTGTGCCTTTTTGGTTTTTGCAGGACAGTGAGGGTGCACAGCCACTGAACCTGTCGGCCAAGCCTAAGACATCCGAGAGCAAGTCACCCAACTCCCCCCCAACTTCCCCACAGGTCCCTGCTGCCGCCGGAGCCACCAAGCTGGGCCACGCAGGCTCCATGAAGCACAGTGCCCCCTCCAGCATCGGAGGACCACCGTCCAGGGTCAGCTCCATCGGTAAGTGGACCTCCTATCCATCACACGACACACACACACACACACACACACAAATCATAAGAAAAGTTCAAGCTTAATCCAAGATTACTACAACTTGGGACATTTTTGTAGTTCTGAAAATGACTTGCATCACTTGCTTCAATTGTATCAGGGAAACTACAAAATAACCCCACCTGCCAATAGAAAATCTGTTCACATGTAACGGATGGCAGGCAAAGTGAAAATAAATGGCAATTGTGTGAGGAAACGGAAGGTTCTCCGTGAGAATGGTGACTGATTCCCTCACTGCAATCTGGTGTGTGGCACTGATTGGCTGATTGGACCCAGGTGTGAGGAGATGATATATGCCCTGAGATCCCAGTGCTCTGTGCTGCTCATTATCTCACCTTAAGAGGTAGTGAGAGGTTGTTTCAAAGTGCTCTCTGTGTTAAGGTTTTCTAGTCTTCTGCTTTACTTGTGTGTTTCCGTTCAGCTGCTTGGCAGCGGTGGTTTAGTTTGTGCTTTAGTTTTTCTATATTAAAAGGTAGCCTGTGTGGCCCTTTCTAGCCTTGTGCTTTTTGTTTTCTCCCCCTCCCCTTCTTCGCGTTAGCGATTTAGTGGTTATCCCTCCGGGGATAACTTTAAGACACCCTTTGGTCCGCACCTGTGCCCCAAACCCTCCCCCCAGTCCTCACAGAATGAGCAGCCCAATGCAGGGCACAGCGGACCCCACTAGTGCTGACAGTTTAGAGGTCCATAGGCAGGCAATTTCTGCTCAAGGAGCCATGTTGGGCTCACACGACCAAACCCTACGTGCCATTGTAGAGCAACAGGCCTCGCAGGACTGCATGCTTCGGGAGATACTGGCCCGTTTACAGCCACCTGGGCCAACCCCTACCCAAGCACAAGCACCTCCAGTTCCACCCCATGACCCTTTTGTAGGCCAGGAGACCAAGCTGGCAACCCCAGCCCGCTATGACGGGCATCCAGGGAGGTGTAAGGGATTTATAACCCAATGCTGTTTAGTTTTTGAGTTACGACCCTCTATGTTTAGCACCGACCGAGCCCGGGTCGCATATATAATATCCCTTCTTTCGGAAAAGGCCCTCTCATGGGCTACAGCCTTGTGGGATAGGCAGACTCCAGTCTGCGCTGACGCGCCCCTCTTCATGGCGGAGATGAGGCGCGTGTTCGACCACGATGTTAGTGGCCACGAAGCAGCCAAACGCCTCCTTAGGTTACGTCAGGGCTCTGCAAGCGTTGCAGAATTTTCAATTAAATTCCGGACTTTAGCTACGCAGTCAGGTTGGAACAGGGAGGCTCTAGTGACCACTTTTAGTCATGCCTTGTCTGAGAGAGTTCAGGATGAGCTCGCTTCCCGTGAGGTTCCAGATTCACTTGAGGATTTAATCTCATTGGCTATTAGAATTGACAACAGAATTCGTGAGCGCAATAGAGAGAGAAAACAAGCGTACACCCACCAGATGTCTGAGGAGTTTAGCATCCCTTGTGAAAGACCTACCCTGCCTGAAGGGTCCCTTAACAATGATGATCAGGAACCCATGCAAATAGGACACGCACGGCTTACTCCCGTGGAAAGACGGAGGCGTATGAGCAGTGGCGTGTGTCTATACTGTGGGAGTGTGGGTCACTTCATTCGCCAGTGCCCCTCAACGCAGAAACACAATAAGCAGGGAATCAGGGTAGGCGTGTCAGACCTTGGGGAGGTCTTGCAGAGTCGTAATAATTCCCCTCCCGTGGTCAGTAGTTTCACCCCTTTGCCCTTTGAGTTATTATGGGATGGACACTGGCGCGCCTTCTCTGCATTTGTTGATTCAGGAGCAGCAGGTAGTTTTATGGACTCAACCCTGGCCCGAAAGCTCAATTTACCCATTTATGATCTTCCTTGTCCACTCGCAATTAATGCAGTGGATGGGCAACCATTGGGTAGGGGTAGGGTTGAGAGGGTCACCTGCCCGATTTTCATTCGCATCGGCAATCACACGGAAGAGATTAAGTTTTTTCTTATTGATACACCTCAGTTACCCCTCATTCTGGGACACCCATGGCTCAAGGAACACAACCCTCACATCAATTGGAGGACTGGGAGGGTGATGAGCTGGGGTCCAAACTGTGCATCTCACATGATGGAATCAGACTCTGTTCAACGCCAACCTGTTGGATGTGAGCCCCCTCCTGCCACAAGTGCCTCTGTCTCAAAATCTCACAGTTCAGTAGGCCTTCCCTGTGCTACCCCCAGTGACCACCTGACTCTCGGGGTTATTGAGACCTTGACTCCCTCTGATTCTTCGCCCTCTGTGTCTCTTCTTGCAAATGGGGTTCCTGCGGAGTGCGCTGAACTTAGTGAAGTCATTAGTAAACATAAGGGCCGTCCACGTTCAAAAAATCAGAGGCTAAATGCCTTATCTCTACGATTCCAGTGTTCAGATAGTGACAGTTCTCCAGAGCCCATTGTGCCCCTTACCCACATCTGTGCCCCACTGACTGGGGAGATTGACACAGTGGTTCAGGGGGCTCAACAGCAGGAGCCGGACCCAGGAGGGGGGCCCCAAGGCTGTCGGTATGTTCCGGCACGAGTGCGATCACAAGTGCTTGAGTGGGGCCACTCCACACACCTCACAAATCACCCTGGTGTTCGTCGCACTATTGGTTTTCTCAAACGGAGATTCTGGTGGCCCCGGATGGGTAGAGATGTGAGCGAGTTTGTGGCAGATTGCAAAATTTGCGCCCGAAACAAGACGTCACAACAACATTGCCGCCCAGCCCCAAACTATCGGGTGGGTCAGAGGGTGTGGCTCTCCACAAGGGATCTCCCACTGCGGGTAGAGTCTCGCCAATTGCCGCCACGTTTCGTTGGTCCCTTCAGGATCATTCGAAGGATAAACCCCGTCAATGTTCGCCTCTTGCTTCCTCGGTCCATGAGGATTCACCCCGTGTTTCATGTTTCCCGCCTCCAGCCAGTCTGTTCCGATCCACTAGCCCCTCCAGGGAGGCCTCCACCCGGGGTGGGTGGGGGGTCCTGTTGGAACGTCAGGTGCCGTTCCTTAGAGGGGTGGTCCTGTGAGGAAACGGAAGGTTCTCCGTGAGAATGGTGACTGATTCCCTCACTGCAATCTGGTGTGTGGCACTGATTGGCTGATTGGACCCAGGTGTGAGGAGATGATATATGCCCTGAGATCCCAGTGCTCTGTGCTGCTCATTATCTCACCTTAAGAGGTAGTGAGAGGTTGTTTCAAAGTGCTCTCTGTGTTAAGGTTTTCTAGTCTTCTGCTTTACTTGTGTGTTTCCGTTCAGCTGCTTGGCAGCGGTGGTTTAGTTTGTGCTTTAGTTTTTCTATATTAAAAGGTAGCCTGTGTGGCCCTTTCTAGCCTTGTGCTTTTTGTTTTCTCCCCCTCCCCTTCTTCGCGTTAGCGATTTAGTGGTTATCCCTCCGGGGATAACTTTAAGACACCCTTTGGTCCGCACCTGTGCCCCAAACCCTCCCCCCAGTCCTCACAAATTGTCGCAGACATATATAAATTCCTAAGTGGATGGCCACATTTTTTATAAAAAAGCACATTTCCCCCATAGTAACAATGTACATCTTTAAATGAAGCCTTGCTGGAAGTGACAGTGACAAGAATAGCATTTTTCCTCGTAGTGTTGCCATTGTTGCTAATGCCAGTACCATAATCCTACCCGGGCCGTATGCACATGTACATGAAATATGACATAAATGAATCACCATTTTGTACTCCCTTAATCCATTTTTCACGCAACACTGATAGTTCAAATATTACACATATGTAACAGGCTATAATTAGCGTGTTTGTGTTTTTCCTCCGTGTCGCTGTTTGCCTCCGGGGCTGATTCATTGTTATGTGTTTATTAGTGAGTGAAAGAGACAGAGAGACATAGGAGCGAGGGAAGGGAGAGGAGAGAGAGAGACGGGGATGGGGATTAGCACTTTTATTATTATTTTTTTATTTCACATGAAGCGGGGGAATAATAAAGAGAGGAGCGCATGACAGACAGGAGGTATCACCAGTGAGATTAGACAAGCCTCTTACATGAGCCAGGACAGCGCAAACACCCGGCATTAATAACACAATGACAGCACACACTCAAATACACACTCGCAACAGCACACAAAAGCTTCACTATCCCACCTCCTCCGCCTCCCTCCATTGCAATAGGCAGTTAGTCTTTTTTTCTCCCCCTCCTGACTTCCTGGCTAATCTCACTGTTTTTCAACAAATCGGTGGATTTAATATCAGATTAGTGGATTTGCAGTCCCAGATGTTTTTTGTTCGGGAAAAATGGATTACAGTGTTTAAAGTTTGTGTGTGATCCCGGCTGTATTGTGTGTGTGTGTGTGTGTGTTTGTGTGTGGAGACCAGTTATGCTGTAGCTCTACAGTCCCATCTGTTGCCACTAAGTTTAGACCGGTCACCGGCGCAAATTGTTATTACTGTTCATATAGTCGTGTTAATATTCCTGTTATGAGTTTATAGGGGATAGTGGGGGCAAACAATCTGGAGAAGAGCTTAGAGGAGGTCGTTTTGATGTGGGAGAGATTGTGTGTGTGTGTGTGTGTGTGTGTGTGTGTGTGTGTGTGTGTGTGTGTGTGTGTGTGTGTGTGTGTGTGTGTGTGTTTGTGTGTTTGTGTGTGTGTGTGTGTGTTTGTGTGTGCGCGCTTGTGGGGATATGTGTGGGTGGCACAGTGTTAAAATGTGTGTATAGGTTATTTAAAATGCGGCAAGCATTTAAATAACTTGGAACAAGAACAGACATACAGACACACATATTGAATGAGTGTAGTAGTGGTAAAGAAAAAGGTGGCAAATACCTCTTGTGTGTGATCCGGTGCCCAGCAATGTACACACAGAACATAGGATACTATTTATATATGATTTTTAACTTCCAATTTGGATTTTGAATTTATCAGCCTTAACAAAAAGCTTAAATGAGTGCTAAGAGGCACAAGATCTGATTGGTCGTGTGCTATTTGCAGTGTTTATGCCCAATAAGGCTTTTTAAGAATATCTGGGTCATATCTGCAGGTAAAAATTTGAGGAAAAAAAAGAGTTTCATTTCAGCCACCTTCCGCTAGATCCCTGTATTTCAGTTTGTCTGTTTCTGATAAATCCTCTGCAGTGCACCTTTTTTCTCTTTTACACCTCCGAACCCAAAGGCACGTTTCTCTTCCTCCGTCCATCCATCCATCCATCCATCCATCTCAAACCAAACTGAAGGGCTGTCAGCGCCTGTAACTTCTACCGCGATCACAAATTTTGTCTTCTTTTCCCCCCTGTCACAAAGTACTGCACTTTCCCCCTGACCTCCCTCCCTGCAGCAGTGGGTTTTGTGGTCAAAAAAGTATAAGGCCTGTCTGGAGAGATTTGGCTGTGTGTGGAGTGAGAGATGAAAAAAGAAAGAGAGAGTGAAGACCTCCTTTATCTCCTTCTATCTGGGTCACATTCACTTGTGTCTGGATGGTTGGCATCGCACGTCAGTTAAGGCGAGAATCGCACACACGCAAACACACACGCACACACACTCTCTTTTGACTGTAGATTAAAATTGACTGCCACCCTATTCCATGTCCTCTCCCGACACCCGCCCTTCCGCCCTCCTTTTATGGCCCCTCTCTCTCGCCGTCCAGATTTTTCGGTTATGACTTGTGAAAGAGTTCACGGCTCTGTCATTACCAATCTGAAGCTGGTAATCTGGCCTGAGATGGCATTAGCGGTGCGGATTAGCGCTGATAAAGGCCCCATAAACCAGACCGCAGCTCTTTGTTAAGAGCTAACCCGGCCCGATAGAGAGAGGCGATAAAGGCGTGCACACACACACACACACACACACATATGCATACACACTGTCAAAGCAGATGCATCATCGGCGACTAAGCCACGGACATAATACGAATAATAGGCGGCTCGGAGATCTGATCTGTTCTAGGTGGCTGAGGACAGATGTTCTCAACTGGGGAAATTAGCGGGACTTTTTAGTCTCGTAATAAGAGACGTCTGGCCATCTCGCTTCAAAGTGGAACTGCAAGGCTTTAGATGAAAAGAGTATTGTGTGTGTGTGTGTGTGTGTGTGTGTGTGTGTGTACATGGGGGAAACAGGTGAGTGTTTTAATGGGATTTAAAGGAGATTTTCAGGGACTGAAGTTGTAAGTCAGTGGCTGTGTTTAAAGTTTTCTGTTTGTCCTGCCTGTGTGTGTGTGTGTGTGTGTGTGTGTGTGTGTGTGTGTGTGTTTACAGCTGAGGGCAGGTGGGAAGGTGGTTGGGCAGCCTGTAGCAAAGGCTAGCTCGCGGCACTGTCTGGCTCACATGCCCGCCTCGACAGTCAAGTGGTCAGTCTGTGAGTGTGTTTGTGTGACCCTAACAGAGACACACACACACACACACACACACACACACACACGGATGCCTTGGCAAACTCCCCTTCATCAAGTGTATGTTAATGTCTTTACCTCATAGTTCAGGGGAAAATATTTATTCTGGATGAAAAGCCTTCTGACAGCCTCACAAACACAACACACAATTTTATTTACAATTAATGCAATTCCAAATATCTCTTTGACTTTTGGTATTAATTTTTAATACACTTCAAGTAAAAATACAGTTCGATAAAGACTCTCAACTTCAATCACTCCAACATTTTAACCCAACACTACTAGTGACAAACCCATATGAATTGTCTTCTTGTGTGTCTTTGGCTGTGTCTTAGCAGACTTGCTAACGTCGCTGTCCTCCACCGCCTACCTGAATGACCACGAGGCGGTGAGCAAGGCCTTTGCCGAGGCGCGGCAGATGAAGGAGCAGCTGAAGAGAGAGCAGCAGGTCCTGGATGCCAAGGTCGCCGCAGTCAGCAACCTCAGCATGAACAACGGACGCTCAGACAAGGTAAAACACTTCATATGACATCTGTATAACGAGACGTGGTACCGGATTGGACCAGATGTAACCCTAGCAACAGGCGACAAAGGGTGACAAACTTCCCCACAGGGGATAAAGGCATGACAAAAAAAATCAAGGTTTCTTGACAGCAAATGTAACAGAGCCGAGCAAGTTACCACAGTATTTTATTTTTCATATGTATGTTATAGTCAAAGTGTGTTATGACGTAAACCTCAAGACATAATAGCACAAGTTCAAAAGTTTAGTTGTCACTTTATATCATGTGATGAAATACATTTGATCCAATATTATTTGATTGTATTGCTATATTTAACATTATATTTAAAGGTCCATATTAGTACTTTAAAAACAACTTGTTTTCTTAAGTATTAATTATACAATAATTATAAGTCTTTAATTATATTTGTATTGCCCTTTGGGATGAAAATACATGGTGAAATACAGAGTGCACAGTTTTTATGAATACATATAATAATTTATTTTTTGTGACAAAATGATTCCCACTTATCCATTGCTCAAAAAAAAAAAAAAAAAAAAAAAAAGACACATTGGGGTATTAAATCTCAAGGAAAAAATGCAATTGATTCCAAAGGCTAAAATAAGACAAAAGGTCTCCAAAGTCAACACAAGATGTACTGTCTCATTGTCAGTGTGTAATAATTTGTCTTACCATATGCCGTCCGTTACTGTGCCAATGTAGGAGGCAAATCTGTGTACAATGCATTCGCTGAAATGTGTTGAAGCTAAACAGGGCCAGATAAGGTAAAACCAGAGGCGTCTCAGAGGTAATGAGTGTGTCTGTAAGGCGCACTCCAGGGCTATGTGTATATACCAGTGTGTGTGTGTGTGTGTGTGTGTGTGTGTGTGTGTGTGATGTTTGTGTGTGGCGGAGCAGAGCGTTGGGGAGACAGTAATATGAAGTGACGGCGCCTGCTCCTCAGCAGCGTGGCTAAATTGTGGTTATTTGTTAAACACATTGGGAGACACACACACACACTCACACACACACACACACACACACACACACACACACACACACACATACACATACAGAGCAACAGTGTGCTTGAAGCATCTGCACGGCTGACATTCAACAGCTCTATCCGTCTCTTCCTTTTTTTTTCTTCCCTCTCTCATCTGATGCGTTTTCAAGCAGTCGAACCCGCACTGATCCCTGTATTAACAGCCCAGGCTCTCTGTACACATTTAGACAGAGTGTAGGTTTTGTTACATACTGTAGATACAGTTTAAAGGCTTTCAGTCTAATAGCCAATTAAATTCACACTGGGGATATGCACGGGAAATTGATCTTTTCTCTACTGGGAAGTGGAGGAGATATATAGAGAAATATTCGTATTTCACAGCTTGTTCCACACATGCATTGCAGGGAGGCATTTAGCAGTTTGACTCCACCGCGGGGGGATAATGAAATACCAGACATCATTTAATGAATAGTAGGTGTACGTTATCGAATTCAGTGAAATGAGGTGGAAAAAAACTGAGGCGTTTCTTCTTATTGTGACTTATCCTCTCGTACTAGTTGTAATGGTAAAGACAATTGTTGAATAGTTAAGAATTAGTTCAGAAAAATACATTCAGGATTGAATCAGGAATGTGTTTTATTTTTGATTGAAAATGTTTTTAATTTCATGTCAAACTAAAGAGCAGAAAATATGTTAAAATATGATTTTATTTTTATTTATTTTTATCTAAATTTTAATTTTAGATAACTTTTTTCAGTAAAACACATCTTTTTTCTTCCTCCTGTCTGCCTGGCCCTTTAGCCTTTGTGAGGCTCTGGGATACAACAGTGTCAGCTCTTGATACACTCACAGGATTAGTTTTGTCGCTACTTTGTGTCTTTGGCTCCAGTGTCACTCAGCCATTCTCCACACTTTGCTCATGTACTGTACCGGGACTTAATGTCAGACTAGCCTGTCATCCACTCTGTCTCCCTCTTCATCTCTGTCTCTAGTCTCTCTTTCTCTAACACACACACACACACACACACACACACACACACACACGCACACACACATGCACACAAACACACACATAGTATATACAGCAAAAAGCCCTTTGTAACAGCACATCGACGCTTAAAATCTAAAAGTGTGAGACACATTTTTGTGCTCTTTCTTCCCTGAACAAGGCTGATGGTCTGTGTGAAATGAGGAAAAATATTTCTGATTAACATACAAAATGACTAAATTATTCCAACCCACTGGCAGATTATTGTTCATTTATCAAAACATAATACATTCAAAATGAAATCATTTTTAAACGACTTGCAAAAAAAATAGAGCATTCCCGCAGCTTGTTTTCTCCCTCTCCCCTCCCTGTCTTTTTTAGCCGTATTTATTCCAATCTGGGGGGAGAATTATCTCTAACAATTAAACTGTGTTGGACTATAAAACAGAGGAAATGCATTTCATTATGGTTGTGCCCTCCCTCTGTGCAGCCAGCCAGCTCGCCAGGGTCACGTGTAAATGGAGGGGGACACTTTTTGGAAGGTTGTTTTAGAAGACGACAGTGTTTTGGGTGCAGCTCTTAATCGTATAATTAAACTGTAAAACGTTGGCGCTGCTGCACTGTGGGTGTGTGTGTGTGTGTGTGTGTGCGTGTCGACGCTCAGTTTTCCAAGCGCAGAGTGTGCCGGCTGCTTGCATTAAGCATGTAAATGCTCAGTAAATCAGCCTTTTATTGGTTGTAATAAATACCCAGGGGGCCGTGCGGCGTGGCCTCGCTCTCGTCCGCGCTGCACTCTCTCGTTCTCGCTCTCTCTAATGCGTCGACCCTCGGGGGCCTCTGCAAGAGAGAGGCAAGCCGCCGCACTCCACTCTCGCAGGTGGCTGCCAGGAGTGGCTACACACACACACACATACACATTTATAATACACACATATTATATACAGTTTGCACACAAAACCGTGCGCATCCAAATAGGTCTAAATGTAATCAACATTCTTGCACATGCAAACATGCACACAGATGCGTGTTGAAGCATGCAGGCAAACAGCACTCTAACAATTTCATGTTGACATTAACATTCCCGCAAATTGACATGGAAACAAACCAAGCCACACACTGTCTAATGAAACCATTGCCATTATTTGTCTGGTTTGAATTTGTTTAACTATAAACTAAATATAACTATAAGAAATATTAACAGATTTATTTCAGATCCAATAGGAATATGACTGAGATTCCTTCATTTACTTTTGACTTTTATTAGATAATTTAAATGTCTGTAAACTGCTTGGCATTAAGCCAACAAAACATCTCATTTGATTCCTGTGGTTTCATTAAACAATTGCTGTTTGTATCTTTACCTTTAAATTAAATCAAAACTAGAAGAATTATATGTTTGGGATTATAACTGCATTAGACAGGTTGTTTCAGCATCACAACGGCTCTGTGCTTTCACTCCATTCATATATTCACAGTGAGTGACTCACTGACTGACCGCCTGCAACCGTCCACTGTTTGTGTTGTTTAGGAGAAGGCCGCCTTGGAGAGTCTGAGTCAACAGCTGAAGCAGCAGGCAGAGGACAAGTTCAGCCACGCCATGCTGGACTTCACCATGAGCGGAGACTCTGACGGTAGGGACACACACACACACACACACACACACACATACACATTTAGAAGAGAAAATATCTGTTTTTTTGTTGTTGTTTTAGTTGAAAGTACTGGAAAGCGTGATAATTCTAACTTCAAAGAGTTTAATTTTAATACATAGAGGATATGTATTTCTCCTATACCCTTTTTTGAGCTGAGACAAAGACTCTCTCTTATTGGTTTCAATGCATCTTTCATGTAATAAAATAGTTGTATGTGGTTTATTTAGCTTGATATATATTTTTTTTTAATCTTTAATGAATCTTTTAGAAAACAATTTAAAAAAACTAAAAAGTATTTATGTTTATGTTTATATTTATGTCTATATTCTCTTTTGCTGTATTTGACGTTTCTCTCTCTCCTCACATTGTTCCTCCCATCCCCTCAGGCTCCCCCAGTGTGTCAGACTCCAGAATATTCCGTGAGGCTCGCGGCCGTGGCAACGCAGAGCCGCACATCAAACGGCCCATGAACGCCTTCATGGTCTGGGCCAAGGACGAGAGGAGGAAGATCCTACAGGCCTTCCCCGACATGCACAACTCCAACATCAGCAAGATCCTCGGTAAGACACACATACACACACACACCCAGAGTCTATTTTGAGTGACAGGTGCCTTTGCCCTATCGTTTTCCACCTAACCAGCTATCACGCAACCCAAGCGGAAAGAAGACGCATGTTCCGCGGCTTCCATTTCCCACACATTTACACACACACACACACACCCACACGTTTTCATTACAAGCGGTGGCAGCGTGTAAGCGGCTGTTAATGAACGGCTGGGGAGAGCACGGCTCAGACAAATGATGATATAATTCATTATGCATTAAACAAGCAGCGCAAGGCCGCCTGACATTTCCCCCGGACCGCCGGGATCGGCCCTGACATTTTAAAGAGCTCCTAAGCGTTTTATAACACAGGGAAATCTGGTTTTAATAAGCCCCCTTTCTCTCTCTCTCTCTCTCTCTCTCTCTCTCTCTCTCTCTCTCTCTCTCTCTCTCTCTCTCTCTCTCTCTCTCTGTCTGTCTCTCCCCCTCTCCTTCTCGATTGCTAACAGATCGCAGAAACAGAGAGAGAACAGCCAAGTGCTGACAGCTTTTAGCCATTAAACATACAGTAGTCAAGTGCAAATTCAGACCAGATATGAAACACACAGGGGGAAGACATGCGCAAGATTACACCCACACACACACACACACACACACACACACACACACACACACACAGACACACACACATAGACACATGCAGGGGACTGATACTGTACAAATCTCTGGGCTGAAACTGAGCTGAGCGAGGTGAAGGCAGGTTAAGTGAAGTCCTCATTAGATTAGATGAGTACCTGTCGCCTGCAGCGCTCTACCCATTAACATTGGGTTGTTTTTTTTGTAAATATTTTGCTTTCCCTTTCCGGGAAAAAAAATGTATTTGTCGATGTATAGAGTGTGTTAGTGTTGCTTAATTCCGTCATGTGTGTCGGTTTGCACATGTGATATGGTGTCACCCATAACACATAGATAGATATTCCTCACACCCGATTTAGTTCATCTTAAAGCCCACGTATATGCTCCATTTAAACCACTTATTTGCTTCCATGTACGCCCTCTTTATTCATTTATTTGTATTTTCCTGCTTTTGTCTAAAGGTCTTTGTAGCCAATTTTCCCCAAAAAATGACTACATATGTGAAACTGATCTGTGTTACTGTCTGACTGTGTGCAGGCTCCCGCTGGAAGTCCATGACCAACCTGGAGAAGCAGCCGTACTACGAGGAGCAGGCGCGCCTCAGCAAGCAGCACCTGGAGAAGTACCCGGACTACAAGTACAAGCCGCGGCCCAAGCGCACCTGCCTGGTGGACGGCAAGAAGCTGCGTATCGGCGAGTACAAGGCCATCATGAGGTCCCGCAGACAGGAAATGAGGCAATACTTCAGTGTGGGGTAACGGATCTAATGGGGGGAAATAGTTTATACATAGTTTAGTGGAATTAAGTATCTTAAAATTTAAATTTAAAAATTATCACTGAAGTAACCTTTGTTTTTTTTTATTTAATTTAGATTATTACATTTGTTTTGATAAAACAGGTAAAACATCTGTAAATAATGAATATAGGTTTAAAGCAAAAACAAAGAACTTTGAGCAGGAATCTTTTATATTGTTGCTATAATGGAGAAGTCAAACCACACCAACCTCAAGGATTGCAATCATTTCTCAGATTAATCAGGTTACTGAGTTCTTTTTTCTAATGATTCTCAGGCTTTTGTTGTTTGCTTTGACTTTAATTTGACTGTAAACTTCATCTTTTAAAGTTTTCTTCATTAAATCTAATAATGATGATAGTTAATGTTGTTTTCACTTTTCCTTATCAAGCTTAATGTACTAATATGAGCTCAAAGACAGTGGTTCCCATCTTAGGCTCGGCTTTATAGGAAGCTATAAGCAGACATGCTCATAGCTTCCTATAAAAGTGCAACGTGTCTTTGACACACTTGTTTTTGTGCTCAATAAACAAAGAGGGGCTGGAAGGCTGTAGCTTCATATTTAGCATACAGACATTAGAGTCGTATTGACAACACTACTTTTATGGGATCCCCAGACCAGAAAGGTAGTGAAGCTCTGCTCAGTGAGACATTCCCACAATTATGGCGTCAATTTATTATCTGAATGTACTTTACAACTATCAGCATAGTTTGAGTGATGCTCTTCATATACTAAACCCCTTCCTCTGTTGTTGTGTGTTCCAGGCAGCAGGGCCAAATGCCCCTGTCCTCCCCCGGCGTGGTTTACCCAGGTGCCCTCTCCATGGCGGGAATGCCCTCCCCCCAGATGCCCTCCGAGCACTCCAGCATGTCCAGCAGCCCCGAGCCCAGCGGCCCCCTCCAAAGCCCCCACCTGGCCGGCCTGAAGGGAGAGCCTCGCATCAAGCAGGAGGAGCTACGGCTGCACGACAGCAACGGAGATGTGTACGACGACTTTGACTACGAGGACGAGGAGGCCGACTACACCAGCGACAACGACAGACATATCACCCAATAGGAGCCGCCCGCTAGAGCCCCGCCTTCTCTTAAGCCAATCACCCGCTGGTTAATCCCACACAATCCCCAAACCCCCCCAACCAATCAGGAAGAAAAACTTAATCATTTTGCCAATCACCTTGTGTCCCAATCACGCAATCCCCGCCCCCCCCCCCAACCCCTTCTCCTGACTAACATGGACTCTTTATACAGAGCCACGCCCCCTTTCCCATTGAAGTCCTGATACCAGCATCTGATCAATCAACTGAAGCACAGGACCTGTCTGTCACTCACACTGACTGTTACACAAACTGGAGCCTGGGGGGAAGAGACGAACCAAGGCCAGCCCTGAAAGCTTGCTGTGGAAGATATTCCAAGTACTACTGCAAGAGAGTTTGAGTGTAATACCATGAGTTGAGGAGAACTTTAAAAAAAATATCACACTCAGAACCCTTTTAGACCCCGTTTGTAGAAAAAACAAAAGGAGACATTTAAAAAAAAACTGAATGACGGGGCAGTGGACCTGTCAAAAGGCTTAACAGATGACACTTTAAGATGGCGGACCTGTTTATTATCAAGAGACACTTTTAAAATTTAAATAACAGCTTTTTTTTGTTCTTTGGTTCTATAATATTCTCACTCAGGTACACGGTGCCAATAAGTGGCTTGTGAATGTGATTTGTTGTTTTTTGTGCTACAAGTTTGAATAATAATAGAAAAAAAGAGACATTTCTTTTTTTTCTCTCTTTTTGTTGTAAAGCACCTGAAAGACATCAGACATGTTTATTTTGTAACAAGAACATATCTTTTCTTGGACCTCGCAGCGTGCTGTTGGTGGTCTCCCCCCCCCCCCTAACCTTTTTCTCTGTATTTTTGTGACTGCCTACTCCCCCACCTCACCCCCCCACCCCGATCTTTCATTAAGAATCTTATGGGACGGTCCTGCCAGGACTGAGCGGTACAGCGTGGACTGTCCCACTTTGAAGGATTGCATCGGGGGGATGCGGGGAAGTGGCGTCATGGAGCAGAAACGAAAGCACTGTGTTGTGAGACAATCCAGCCGTTTCCTCGCTCCATCCCTCTATCCTGATGAAACACCAATACGATTTAGCGCTTAACACCCGACGGTGTGAGTGTGTGTGTGACATATCTATCTCTTTCTCAGTGCTAGTAAAATGCAAAAAATAATAATAATAATTAGGATACAGAGACGGGCTACTTACATTGCTGCTGGTATTTACTATACCACACACACTCACACACACACAACTGTTGTTCTGTCCCTCAGTGTTTTCCTGCTCCCTCCAATCAGCATCGTCCCTGCAGCGGGGCGGGGCCGAGGTGAAGTCAGCCAGTCAGTGTTTCTGTTTGTATTTTGAGAAAAAAATTGTATTTTATTATTTCTCTTCAAACTGCCTCTAGTCTAATAATATTATTAACAATAATTATAAGGATGGTCAGCGTTTTTCCTAAGTTTAGTAAGTTATGTACAGTATAATTTATTTTTTTCTCCTCTTTATGGGGTTTTTATGACCATATGAAACTATGACAGTCGATGAAACATTATTCTATTTAGCTGGTAGGTATTTTAGATCTAAACAAGACGTTTGTCATTTTACCTTTGCTTTTGTTTTGCAGTCTTATGTTCCCATTCTATTTTCGATGCGTTTGTTTTTTGTATGAATTAATCCTCTGGACGGTTTGGGCGGGCGGAGTCAGGACAGCAAGCTGAACTGACGGGACTCGACGCCAGCCCTCCTCCGAGCTGAAGACGTTAACCTGTTCATGTCCAAAACCCATTTCTAAAAAGCACTCAGACTCTGTGCAGTCAAGAGAAAAAAAGAACATGATTTTTGTTTTTTTTATTGTTATTATAATTTTATTTGTAATGGTTATTATATAATGTATAATGTGAAGGTTTCCTCTCTTTTATTTTGATCCTTTCTTTTTGGGGGAAAATCATTTTTTTTTATCACTTTTTTGGAAACTGTTTTCTGTGAACAAAGAGTCCCGTCCCCGTTTACTAGTTTGGTCGTCCTCACCCAGACACAGTGGAGCATCTTTGGCTTGGATCTACACACACACACATCAACACATGCATGCACGCACATACACACACACACATTTAAAATGAAGAGATTATCATAACAACCAAACAAATCCTATGCTGTCCTTTTTTCTGTTGTATTGAAATCTAAAATTCTAGATTTAAAATCCTGTACATAATATTTAGTTTGGTGTTTGTTTTTTTAAATCATAGGAAAGCAGTGTTTACCTTGATCCCCCAGTGGTTGCTCCACTGTGTGTGTGATAGTGTGTGAGAGACGGCCAGGCGTTAACTACAGTAACTTTAAAAAGTCCTCATCAGGAGCCCTTTGCTTTGTTTGAGCTCCACACGACGCTACAGGAGCCATGACTACTCTTCAGGTGTGCCGCTACATAGTGATCCCCCCCACAATCATTCTAGCTATAGATGTTTGCCACATAATGAGCCTCTGGGTGTTAACCTTTTGCTGTATAGTCGCCCGTTCTCACACCATGGTTCAACCCTGATGATGCTGGAGAGAGGGGACTCAGTGGATCAATCCATTTGTTAGGGTATCAGGTGGGTGGGGCATTAAGACGTCAATCATCCCTGCTGGTAAGGTCTGTCCCCCATATCAAGACAATGAAAAATGATGAAGATGATGAAATTATTTAAGACAATCAAAGTCATGAGTGGAGCTCAAAACAAAGTAAGAATTATTACAAGTAAAAAAAAATATCTTACCATCTCAACTTGAAAAATCAAGAAAGATAATTATGTAAATATAACATAGAGTTATAGATTTATATTTTGTTCATAACACAGTGTAATATAAGTTGTATATTTCTTTTTTTCTCTCTCTCTCCCTATTGTCTCTTTTATTGATGTTATCCATGCCACAGAAAAAGCAGGAGTCGCAGCACTCTCACACAAAAAAAATGAAGAAAAATATCAAAGAAATAAAGAAAAAACAAGAAAAAAAATCTTTAAAAAAAAACAAGCCGTGGGCTGCCACCACCATCTGTTCTAAGTTCACTTTTTTTTCAGTATTACTGCCAGACAAGGCTCTAATAAAGACAGCAATGTGTTCGGTAAAACTTGTGCTGGTCCTGGTCACTTCTTTCTCTGCAACACATGCATTCACACGACGGCTTTACAGTTTCCAACATATTCACATAAACACACACAAATATACACTGCCATGGACTGATTCATTTATTTGATTTAGCAGAAGATAGGGCATACCATGCAGATTATCCATGGAAATGAGAGTGAATATAGCCACACTTGTTTATGAAACATTTATAAAACCAAAATGACAGATAAATGAGAAGATACGAACAAATTGTAAAAGAGAGCCGAATTAAATATAAATAGATAAATACAGCTAAATTTCTTAAAGATGTCTTTCATTATTGGCTCTAAAGATCTTCTATAGCCCATTTCATCCTGCGGTAGGCTAACAATGTAAGGCCATCCCTGGGCTGTGGCACTGCCCAGTGTGTCGCCCGAACAATTCAATCATCTCCGTAACAACGTGTTAATTATGCTACGTCCACCTTCTTGCCCCTCCAATCAGAGGGCCAGCTGGGAGACGAGGAGCCCAATCACGGCCCGTTAGCAACCTGATAACCTAATTAAGCACAACAAGGGATGGGAGGGGAGGGGTGACTGATGAAATGTGTGTGTTGTGTGTGTTCACATATGTCACACAAAAAAGGGAAGGCTGTGTAGGCCTATGTACTCTCCATGTTGTCCTATGCTGCTGTCGCCAGTTTAAAAGCAAATCTTTAATTGATGCTCACTTAACGATGTTGTTGGACATTCATGCTTCCACTTTCAAGGGTTAAAAACAGCAAACCCCACTCAGTGTGCCCATTAAAAACCCTGTCCCCATCTGTGTCCATATGTTCCACAGTCAACCCCCCCACCACTGCACGCTGAAAACAGTTAAACGCACACCGAGGAGAGGATTTGTACACTGCTTTGCTAATTACCATAGATTCACACTGGGGGAAAAGCCCCTTTGATGCAATAAAGAGGCACGTTGGGGGCAGATCCACAACTCCTACAGTAAGTGAAGGACTTAGTGGTTCTCTGGGCATTGTTAATTTTTCAGAGGCCGCCTGGAGGTAAAAACCTGAGAAAAGGGTTGTGTGTGTGAATAGTTGAGGAGCAAGAAAAGGGGATTCAGATTTTTCTTCTTCCTTTATTGTCAGCACTGTGCGCGAGATGCTGCAGGAGGCAAACTGTGGCTAGACTCAACAGATTTTCTCACACACACCCTAAGGTGTATTGTAGGAGTTAGCTCAGCTTAAACCACAATTATCCACTGGCTTCTTCAATCACAATATAGTTGAGACAAAATAGTCAAACTATTACGATAATGAGCATACAAAACATGTGAATGCCTGTTCGTATTTTTCTATGCATATTCTCAATACAATTTAATCTGCTCTCAACTTTTTCTTGCTTGTGCAAATCCCGTAAGGCTCATGAGAAAGACACAAATTGCAGGTTTGTGTGAACACTTACCTCTCTTCGAGCATGCGTCGAGTCAACTGTGCGGCCCTCTCTCCCTGCACCGGCTCTGTGAAATATGCAGTTTTCGACCATGGGTGTTTGGAAATTGAGTGAAAACGATGTCACATTAATGATTTAAAGTCGGTAATAGGATGTGCTGTGACGCTGAGCCGCCAGCTAAGCTGAGTTTAAGGCTCCGACGTTAATGTATTCATGAGGAGGGGGGATTATACAGAGACAAGAGCAGTTAGAGAGCTGAGTGCAGCAGAGCAGCCAAGGCCAACAGGCCTGCTAGATATTATATATATATATATAACTGTGTTTATTCTGTTTGAACACACAATTGACAATGCGGGAGGTAGGACTAAACACACACGATATTGGAGAGAGCAGAATTAAAAAGAAGCATTATGAGCCATGATATTATTCAAATGTAGACCTATGTTATTTATGTTTTTTCCTTGATGAAAAGGATATCTGAAAATTAGTTTAAACATGAAACAAAGCTGTTTCCACTGCAGAAATAATACACAAGACAATTAGAAATAAACAGGAGGAGCAGCTTACTGGTGCACTACCATTATTCAACACAGGTGATGTGAAAATCCACACAAAATCATACTTAAAATTTGATTTCATATATTGAAAAAGCCTGACGCACCTAAGCGCGGAGTTCAAAATATTGAACTTTTAACGCGTGACGCTTAGCCGCGTTAGCTAGCCAATCAGCTTGGAGAATGACCCGACGTCACTTACATCGGCACGGTCGGAGAACAGTGTACACAGAGGCTGAGAAACACAGAGGAAGAAAATGTATTTGCGGGCGGCCGGTGCTGTATGACAGCCGCTTGGGAATAGAAAATGTGGGGAAAGTGAACCAGGAGAATGGGCATCCTGGTTAATTCAGTGAATATGTGCAGCTGTGCTTTAGCCGATAAACCAAGTTAGCGCCGGATAGCATTAGTTAACTCACCCGGTTGTGTGCAGCTAGCGCCTCAATATTATGAACCCAAACATGACAGCTATGTCCGGGAAATTTTCACGACAAGTACAGCAAAGTTTATATCTATGCCCAGGGCCGACTGACTGCGGGGGAAAGTGCGACAGTCTTGGGGGGGCCCAAGGCAGAGGGGGGCCCATAAAAAGATTTTTCTTTTTCTTTTTTTTTCTTTTAACAAGCTAAATGTGGGGCCCCGATCTTCGAAGGCCCTGAACAATGCCATTCCAAAAAAAGAAATAATTGACTGGCTCATGATAGGCCCCTGACCCTTGCAAGGAGATGAGGGGCCTGCACATGACTAAGGCATGTGTGCGGGAGAATAAGCAGGAGCATGTTGTTGTTTTTGTGGGACATGCACGCTGTTGTGTCGGGTCGGGTCTGATCGCAGCCATGATTGATTAGGGGAAATAAATTATCGGGAGGGAGACTAGGCGCGTTACGCGCGTAGAACCATTTTTGACACAAAATGATCAAGCAACATTTTAGGCGCGTTCCGCGCAAGCCTACGTGCGTAACGCGTTTGGTGTGGGCGCACCTTGAGACTTTAGGTCCTGTGTTTTGAAAATATTGCCAAGTGTATTCCATCAACAAATAGAATTGCAAACTTACAGAAAGATATCAATTCAAGGCCCCAAACTGCACACTATTACAGATAGGTGTTTATCTCTTCTTCTTTCTTCTTTGGTTCTGGCAGACCAGCCTAATCCCCCGTCTAACATGCTAATGTATACACAAACTGCAGCATCATTAAAACGGAAGCAGGCGATCATAAACGTCTCATAAAAATGATTTTCTGCACAGTACTTAAGCTGCAAAAATATTTCAAATATTTCATTAGTCGTCCCTCAATCTCAATAATGATAAAAGAAAAAAAGTGAGAAGTGGCTCTGTGCCTGGCCATTAATAATATTAGGCGATGCATTAAGAGTCCATAAAATAATCCCATATCCCAAAGTGCCTGCACTCAAACCATAAAAGTAAAGTAACACGATGCTGATATGCAGAATAAAATAGGAATATCCAAGCATATGGTATATTAAATATATATATGTTTTATCATTTTGGCAGATGGCCACTCGGTTACTTTATTTTCCGTGATTAAAGTGTGAGTCGTTTTACACGTATAGGATTAATGTGTGACAGTTCACATGCAGCACATCGCATCACATGATCACATGACGGCACTGCTCAGTCCGTGTGTCTTATGCTCAAATATGACACAGTTATGTTCAATCCCTTGTAGTCTATCTAGCATCTGTTGCAATGGTGGGGTTTGAGAAAATGGCCAGTAGCCCCATTTCCGGGTGCTACTCCCTCACCGAAACTTCCTCCTTCCTTTCCCCTTAAGTCAGGTTTTCAATGAGCAAAGCAATCGGCATGACAACGACACAAACAATTGCAAAGCGTTGTGAGTGTTTGAGCGACGGCCCTAATGTGACAGATCTTTGAGCGAGCGGTGTGTGTGTGTGTGTGTGTGTGTGTGAGGGACAGGCGTGGCACGCAGCACAGCACCAGGGTCTGCGGGCTGATCCCCCAATCAAGACTGAGTAACTGGCTCCATGCCGCTGACACGTCGCCCCTCTGCTCCGCCACCACTCTCACATCAAACACTCACCGGCTTGATCACAAGAAGCAATGGAGGAAGCAGCTGGCCTACTTTCATCCATCTCTGGCTGTCTGTCTCAAAATGTATGGATTTGTTTATTTGCCTTGGTATATCTGTGTGCCCTTGATTGATTGTTTTCAGTCTCTTTGTCAATGATGTGTGCCCCACTCTGTTCTTTCATTTATAAATCTTTCCTATTTTTCTTCACCTTTGACCTCAATGATCAGACTTTACTTACCCGGGTTAAGGAATAGCGTCAATGAAAACGGTGAAGTACACATAACACAACATTTCTGTGTTTTTGTGGTTTGGATAAATGCTCCAAAAATTGTGTGAAAGTGGTGAAAGGACTGACATCTATACATATATAGTTTGATCATCACATCATCATGATATAACAAATCATAAGTTTGGAAATTAAAGTCATCAGATGTCAACGTGTAGGTTGGCCCGTCACAGTAGGAAACATAACTTTTGACAGCAAACTTGTAAACGTGATGTTTGCCCCGCTGAGCAGCAGTATTAAAGCGAGGTAAAGAAGCCCGTGGGCGCTTTTACGTCATTCCGTGAAATATAGATTTTTTTTTGAGAGACAAGAAGAAGAAAAAAAAACCTGTAAAACTGTTATTTTCTCTCCCCATCAACACCCTAATGCACACATGCAAATATTATGCTAATGGTATGTTAATTGGTGGAGTAGCTGCAAAGCAGCCCTGCTGTTCAAATGACTGGTGAGAAAATAGGTGGGGTCAGTCACAAGCTGTAAAAGCAGCTCCAACACAAATAAACAAAACCCTCGGGGATTAACAGAACAAGGGCCAGTGATAAACGGATGAGAAGAGAGACAGGGAATACAACAGGCTGGAAGCGAGGGGACAAGGCAATCGGCTCAGGGAGATGGAAATACAGCGAGGCAGCGGGACAGAGGTGAAGGGAAAGAGAGGGGGAAGATGGGTTTAGGAGGAAGACACGGGGATTAAAAGGGGGACAAGGTAAGGAGAATAAGAATCAGGACAGAGGTAAACCATACGTGAAGAGGGCTGAACAGCAGACATTAAAGGAGTTTTTAAATTAAAGGATAAAGCCATAAGCAATGATAAAGGAATTATGTAAAATAAAGTGGAAAAGACTGAGAGAACAGAGGGGAAGACGGAGTAAGTATATCAGCATGGAGGAAAGGGTAAAGGAAACGGGCTCAAGAAACACAAGTGTAAAATAATGTGGCATTCTGTAAATTAATGGAACATTGGGAAAATAAAGAAGAGCAGGTCAAAGCAGAAAGAAAGTGTAGAGAGCTGGCATGATTGCAAAGGTCAGACAAACAAAGCAAAGGATGTCTCATCATGTTGTCTGGGAAGAAATGACTCCTGGTCTAAATACATATTTCAGTGCTTCAGAGCAACAATTACCAGACTGAGGGTGCGCCCTTAGCTGATAGGGCGTCCCCCCTGGGGCCGGGCCCAGCAGCAGACCCGGGTTAGATTCTTTCATTGAAACGTGTTCTAATAAACCTTCTTCTTACCTCGATTCTGCCGAGGACTGCCTATAATTCCGACGGCCAATTACTACTTTCAGTGTGCATTAACAACTGCATTAGCCTGTGCCTCTACATGGGATATCCAAGTACATAAGTCAGGGTTCAAATCCTGGACGAGCCCCCAATTTGTCATGACCTGGCTCAGGTGTTCACAACAAAAAGTTGTCCTTCATTAGGATACCCTAAATAAGGTACAATTTGGATACAATGATGCTCACAAGGTAGACCATGTAATGAAGATTAGGGATTGCCAAAGTTACAGTGTGCAAAGATATGACTAAGTTCTACAAAATTCTACACAATTATCAAGAGGTTCCTGAAGTCTGTTTCCTACCAGGAATTACACTCTCCATACCCCTTGACGCATTATATAATTGTTTGGCGTATTGAGAGTTGTGGAACATTACAGGCATGAAAACCCTAAATAAATAAAGCACCCATATCGTTTTTATCGTGAATCTGTCAGGGGCTTTAGAGCGCCAGGCCTCCGGTGCCTCTGCTCGGTTCCTGTGTGTAGCGTAATGTGTACCAGGCTCAGCGGGCCCTGGCAGGAACAACAATTTGGAAACTGTCAGTGTCCGCTCCATGCCAACCAGCTACAAGATACCCCTCCTGAAAAAACATCCCCTCTGGAACCCCAATGGCTGCCAGTTTCTCAGACAGCCCACCGCTGACCCCTTCAGGCCAGAGAAACTGTTTGTCCAGCCAAGGAGCCAATGAGCCCAGGGGCCTCCATTCCCCCCACCGACTCTAAGATGGCTGTGTTGGCTGCTTATTCAGGCCTGGGAGAGAAAGGCTGAGAGACATAGAAGAAGCCTGCTGAAGGGGCACAGAGAGAGAGTGCTTGAGTTTGCATTTTTAATTTGATCCCCTCATCACTTCATTTTGCTCCAAGATTAAAAAGCCCACTTAGTCCCCCTCTCTTTGCTTTGGACTATTTTTTTTATGTGACAAGGATTTCCCCAGCATGCCTGCTCTCCAGACGCCACAAGCCATGCAGCAGACAGCCATGTGTCCTGACAGTTGACTTTGAATCGGAGTTTAGAACTCATTTTACCAGCTTTTTGTTTTTCTCCATTTTTTTTTTACAATGTGGAGAAGAGGTTGTGAAAGGTTATGCGAAAGTCACGCTGCCCTCTTGGCTGTCGGCACGTATTTGTCCTCCCCTTGCTCTTGTGTCCCCTCTCATTGCAACCGAATGTGACCAAATGTTGGCTCTGTCGCCATCTCACCGCCTCTGGGCCCCTGTGTTGAATTGTTAAGAACCTTTTTGATTGGGACAAATCAGGACAATCCGGGCACAGTGCTTTGGAGAAAGGGAGGGAAATACAGGGAAAAGAGATGGAAAGAGAGAGAGAGTGAGAGAGAGGACGAGACGTGACAGTAGAGGGATTGTGGGTTTAAAGTTTAAACTTGGGACAGCTGTTGTATCATAAGGCTTCAGAGGGATTTCCTGTATGGAGGTGTCCTAATGGCTTGGTGTTAAACGGGACTTCATAGAGGGCCCATTAGCGCTCTTCGCTAACCCGCCACCTCCTCTTCTTCAGTCCTACCATAATGGCCCTGGCTCTGGCCGCTATAGTCTGCATGTAGCGGATATAGCCCCGGATTTATTCTGATGTTCCCAGGGATTACAGCCTCAGTGATCTGTGTATTATGAGTAGATTTAGGCCTATAACTCCTGAAGATAAGGAGGGGGATTGGGGCGATTGTTTAAACGGCATGTGTTAGCCATCATCGCTGGGACACAAGGCCGGCAGTGTGTGTGTGTGTGTGTGTGTGTGTGTGTGTCAGGGAGAGAAAGAGAAATAGAAGGATTGTGCAGAATAAAACGGTCGCAGCGTTGGTGTTCATTGAAATTCCAATCCAATCTCATTCACAATACAAAACACTTTTCTGAAATGCTTAAAGTGTATTAAAAATGAACGCTTTATGTAACTCAAAGGCTTTTCGGATAATGAAAAGCTTTTGGTTGCATTAATCAAAAGGGAAATTCCACCGATTATGCACAATCGCCGGAGTTTTATTTTCACGTCCTCGCTTTTGGTAGAGTTGCATTCCAGACATTTTCTAAAAAGAAGAGTGTTTACAAAATAATAGATTAGGCACAATGATAGTTCTATCAAGAGGTAAAAATGCTTTCTTTGAAAGATGAGTAATACTTTATTCACAATGGATCTATGGAACTGTTCTGAATATTATTAAGATACCGAATTTGGATAAAGAGACTTTGAAATGTGAGCTTGACCCGATCTGACCCACACATCTTTAATGAATCCAGGTTCACCTTCAACAGGCTTTTCATGAAAGAGTTTTACTTTGCACAAAACTACAACTAATCAGTTTTGAGCCAGAGAGAGAGAGAGAGAGATAGACAGAAAAAAAACAAAGCGAGACATTCAGTCCTAAATGTCCCGTTGTGTCCCGAGACATAAATCTTGGGCTCTGGACATGCTGCTGCTCGACACATGTGTGAGTTCTGGTATTGTGGTGGGAGTGCAGTGTGTCTTAGCATCCCTGTGGTGATTCTCTTTACAAGGCCTCAGGGACAAGAGAGAGAGAGACCACACCAACCACAAAAGACAGCTCTATAAACACTGTCAGAGAGAGAGAGAGACTTTAGCTCGACTGCAGGTCTGTGGGATAACTTCACCGCACCAGACAGAAGTTGTTGCGGATGTTCACAGCTGCATTCAAAAGGTTTTATGTAAAAATACAACACAAAGGCATTGCTTCCCCCACTCACCTTGTTTACCAGTTCAAATTCGTCAGTTGGAAAGTGTCAGTGATGAGACTTAACAGCAGTGAGTGAGGATTTCAGGTGGAGGAAGGTGTGAGAAAGCATGCTGTGTTCAAGATACATCAGAGCCCCCTTGAAACTTGTAGAAAATACATGAAATAAAAGTCAGAACGCACATCATCACAGAGTAACGGAGGGTAGATTATCTCTAACCTAATGCGCTGAACTGCATACGTTGGACCGTATGTTGTACAGAACATCCTATCTGGGAATGCACTTAATGCATCTCCAATATTCTTCAGCAATGTCTGCAAAAAGTATAAAGCGCTGCATATGCTTAAAAACTCACTTTGGTGGCCCCAAAGGAAAGCAGGGGATTTTCCCTTTATTTATTTATTTAGACAATTTGAGAGAATAATTACCAAGAAACTACATGCTGTGATGTCAATAAACTGCACTCTTTTTTTTATTTTAACATGTTTTCTAGTGAGGAAATGGCTTTAATTTGTGGCGTCCATTCTATTAGTTTCACTGTTACGGTTGTAAAAGCGCATGTTGTCCTAACACAGAAGTTCAGCCAAAAGTTTTATTTAATTCATTTTAGTATAGTTTTTCGACCTACAAGGTGAGCTTCAAAAACTAAACAAACACAGCTAAATATGCTGCTCGGAACAACATGACAGCTCTGTCTACAATTAGGAGATCACAAGAATATTTATCAAGTGATCCCACACCTGGGCTTTCTCTCTGTGTTCGCTGCTTTCTGTCCTGCACCTGGACACAACTGGGATTGGATGCAATATCCACATTTTAATGCTTCCACCATTTATGTTGTCATTTGCGCAACAGGTCTTTTTTTTAAAGGGAATGAAACAGGACTGTTTCTATCTTATATTACCATACATGCTTAGTGATAATAAAGAAATTCATTTAGAATGAATGTATTTTATAGAAGGCGCTAACGAATGGCTTATCTGTACATTTGAAATACATGAGGCAAAAATAGCAACATTTAAACATAAAACAGCTAAATTAACCAAATAAGAAATAAAAAAGACCAGGAAAAGACCACATCATAGCACATGTATAAGTTAAGCTGCCCCTAATTCAATCAAATAAATTAAAGTGCAGTAGTGATGGCTCCTTTTGAATATTACATACAACTACAAGCAAATGATTGATCCGAAAGTGAGAAACCATGACCCTGTCCAAATCAGATTCATAACTTCAGATGTGATGGTTTATTAGAAATGTACTCAATCGTGATGAATCTACTTCAACTTGAGTAGAATGTTTCCATGAACAGTGGCCGTGTTCATCACTAGGATACATCTCTCTCTCTCTCTCTCTCTCTCACTCTCTCTCTCTCCAGCCTTGCCAATCAATCAGTCTTGAAATGAAGCAGCGGTCCAGTGAGCTTTTCCCTTCAGTATTGAGCCAAGCTGTCAATTTACAGACAGAAGTATGCCGGCTCTAAAATGTTCCAATAAATAAACATTACTGCGCAAGAGGACAGCTCTCTCTGGCTGTGTGTGTGTGTGTGTTTGTGAGTGCTCCTAAAGTGTGTTGCCAGATCCACAGCCTGCATCCAGACAGCGACAGACAGATATTATGAAGCTGTGTCACACACACACAGAGGAGCGTGGACACAGAGAACATCTCTGCTTGTTATTCAGCTTATGGATTATGTTCTGTTTAAATGACATCTCTTCAGCTCAGGCAAAAACAACTTTAAAGCCCCTTTTTTTGTAGTTTAACATATTTCATCAAATTCTATCCAAAAATAAATGAGTCCACAATGAGCATGTTCAAAAGGCCTTGTAGAAATTGAACTGGACGTGGACCAATAGTCCACTAATCCTCTCTGTAGCCGGGCATCAGAGGTTAACGTCCTGCTTACTGAAGCTGACTATGGTGAGGGTTGTCTAGTCTTATTTTGCTTCAGCGTTTTTATGTGACAATTGTTTGCTTTCAACTTTTTTTTTACCTCTGTTAGAAATGCATGTAAAACACAGAAATGCCCCAGACGGGTGTAATTGCTGTGTGTGTGTGTGTGTGTGTCTGTGTGTGTGTGTGTGGCAACGGCTGCCGCAAATAACTGTAATTACCAGAAATTACTTGTTTCATGAAAACAGTCACGCATGTCATTTTGTGTTTGAGTGCGGGGGGTCAGATGCCAGCGGAACTTCAGGGCTGCAGCACTTTGCAACTCATTTTTAACACATTAAAGCGCATTGTTTTCAGTCACGCCGCAAACTCTTCACATGCTGCTGTGAAATGCACTTGCGAGTGTTTTTTTTACCACCGCAAAGCCGGTAGAAAGAGGGGTCAGCTGCCCCCCCTTTGATAATGATAATGCACAACACACGCCAGCATACGGATCCACATAACAAGCAGGCCTGCGGAGGACAACAAGCAGGCCACAGAAGCACTTGTCAACAGAGAGGCGTAAACACACACGCGCACGCACACACACACACATACACACACACACACACACACAAAACTCCGCTCATCGTTTCAGTGGTGCCCCTTTGAAGTCCTCAAATATCATGAAGCATTTACAATCTAATTATGTGCGTTTCTGTTTTTCCCCCCCTCTTTCTCTGTTCTACCCCCCTATCCAATCCCAGCTGTGAATTACAGGTGGAGAATGCTTGTAGTGAGTGAATATCTCCTCACAATCCGCTACCTGTCCAAAAGAAGCCTATTCTCTGTAAACAGCATATACGGTAGGCCCCCTTTGTTAAAATATCCTTTGTTTACGTGCCCGTTTACAGAGGATAGGCTATTTATTAACACCAGATTTTGTTTGGACAGGTAGCGGATCGTTAGGAGATATTTACTAATTTTGACAAAAATAGATTTCGACAACAATCTTGTTCTCCAGAATCACTGACTCCACCTTTAAAGTGTAGAAAGACTAAAACGCCCTGACAACATGGGGAAATTGAGGATGAGACCGCACGGAGAGAGACAAATACAGGGAAGGAGGGATGGAGGAAGAGCAAGAGGCGGATGTGTGTTGACAGTTGGTATGTCCGCCGCTCTTTGGGTCATTAAGAAAGAGGTGATCTAGAAAGCTGCAAGGGAGTTTGAATCAAGTCCAGGGCCCATCATCACCCAGGCCCCAAAACCTGTCAACCCAACCCCACCAGGGTGAAGGCGAGCTGGGGTAGGGAGACTTTGTGCTCCTAGGAGGAAGACTGGAGATGTTTTGTCAGCGTTTAACTTTGACTGTGGGAATTTATGTGCAAATAACAAAGCAGCTCCGGGGCGATAATGCCTTCTCTCCGGCCACGTCTGTCTTCTCGGTAAATAAATCTAAAACTGTCTTTTCCATCGAGAGCCTTAAAGAAAAACATTAAATCAAAAAAACAAAATCTCACATGGAGGGAACAAATTAGTGAAAGGCAATCTGGGGAACAAGCTGTAAGTGTTGTGATTTGTGTGTGTGTGTGTTAGGACAACTGCTCCTGCGTGTGAACGTTTGCTGTCGTCGTTGCTCAAACATTTTCAAAGTGATACAGTTCCTATTTGCAACGGTGTGTCAGTGTAACAAGAACATAATCTATAGGAGGGTGCAAGGTGTATGTCTGTGTATGTGGGCGGGCGATGGCTTGTGCCTCGAGTTTGTGCGTGTTTTTTTCTGTGAATGCTAAGAAGGGAAAGAAAAAATAACATTTAGAGAATATGTCTGTCTGTGAATGTAAGTGTGTGTGTGTGTGTGTGTGTGTGTGTGTGTGTGTGTGCGTGTGTGTGTGTGTGTGTGTGTGTGTGTGTGTGTGTAGGATAGGATGTGTCCCCATTTCATGCACGGTGCTTGTTCCTTTCCCTGCTTCCGCAAATCTCAACAGCGGCGGTGGTGGTGACATTTGGGAGCAATTTTTAAGTGCGCCTGCAAAGGTTGTCAAGGGATTAATCTCATCTCATGCTGGGGCGCAGAGAAAAAAACGGCTTCCTCCAAGAATTAAACACAATTTACCCATCAAGACAAGTCTTTCAGGACGGGAGACAAGCATAAATAATATCTCCTCGGTCCAGATTCGCTAATTTACAAGCTTAGCATCTCCAAATGTTATTAGCGGGGAATGACGAGGTTACCAGAAGGCGCTGTAGGGAATGATTTGTTATCCGGGCGAGCAGCAAGCAGCTGCAGCAAGAAAGCAAAGCAAAGCGTGTGTTGGAGTGTTGGGATAGATAGAAAGACAGACATACCTGACACCCACTGCCTAACCCTCTCTCCCCCTATTGCCACTATACTACGACACCCGGGACTGCACACACCTCAGGCTGGCAGATAGTGAACTTGGCATCTCTCAAGCTAATGTTCTTTTCCACTCCTCTCATTCTCATTCGCTTTCAGTCGTTACCCTTTCTCCCTCTCTCTCTCTCATTGCCGTTTATTCGCATGTTCTCTCTGTTTTTCCCCTTCGGTTTTCTCTCTCTCCCTCTGTATCACTCTTTCTCTCCCACTTGCTCTTGAGGCTCCAAACATCAAATAGAACATTTGGGCAACCGTTGTCATCTTGGCAAGTGTTGAAGTAGCTCTCGTCTGCAGCGAAGAGGAAAGAGAGAGAGAGAGAGAGAGAAAAGGAAGTTATTTTATTTTTTGATTTTTCTGGATATTCAGCCTCTCTCAACACATCAGTCAAAGCAAATACAGATGTCTCTATGCCTCGTCCAAAAACGTGTTTGTCTCTTCTAAAGATCTAGGCTATATCGGAGGCGTCTCTGTTCGCTCGGTCACCGTCAATCACGGGGCCTCTCCTGAGTTCTCTGGCCAAGTGAAGCAGAATTTACCCTGATTAACTTTGTAAATAAACCAGGTGCCTATACTGAATTTCGGATGCAGCACCTTTTTCTTTCTCTCCTAATCTGACAAGGAAGCGAACACCTTCCATCTGACGCTGACTTGCCGTTGTGCGAGTGGGATCTCTGAGTGCTTTTGTGCATGCCAGTACGTATACCTGTGTGTGTGTGTGTGTGTGTGTGTGTGTTAAAGGGAGAGTATTTTGATCTGTGCTGGCTGTTTATCTTGCTGAAACAGGAGTCTCCCGTCACTCCAGCCCCTTTCTGATCCTGACTGATGAGTTCAACCCCAGCCTGCAGCTTCCGAGAGAGAGAGAGAAAAGGAAAAAACTATGGAGGGGTGTTGGGGAGTAAGAGAAATAAACAGATGCATATAGGAAACAGAAATAGTAGAGAAAAAAGTAGTGAGCGAAAGAAAGAAAGAAACACACACATAGAAGATGGAGAAAGAGAAGGAGACAGATGGAAAGAGGACTGGAGGAAAGAAGGGAGGGTGCTTAGCTTCACCTGCCAGTCTGTGTTAACGGGGATGAGCCAGAGTTCCCCTGCTTCTGGAAGCTTAGTGTCAAAGGTGGGACTGCAGGGCTCTGTCTGACGTCTCCATGTGTGTGTGTGTGTGTGTGTGTGTGTCTTTGCCGTGCCCAGTAGGGGTTCCCCTGCACGTTCCCACTTCTCGCCCCTCCACTGCTCCTCACATCACTGCTCCCTCCTGCCATCACTCAGGGGTTGGGGGGGTTTGAGGGATGTGTGTGTACACAGTGGTGTATACACAACCAAAACACAGGACCCTGATCTCTGCCAGACTAATTGGATGATACATTATGTGTGTCTTGTTTTTGTTTTAAAATGTATTTTCTGGGTCATGTTTTGAGAAATAGGTATTACTGGAGTGAATATTTGTCTAAAGCAGCTGGTTAGCTAGTGGGCAATACCACTGACTTTGTTACGGGAGGTCTTTCGGGGCAAATCCAGTGTGGGCCCTTAGACAAGACCCGTAATGCTTTCTGCTTACCTTAACTTGGAAGTCGCTTTGGTTAAAAGCATCAGCTTAATGAAATGTAATGTAATGTTAAAGTAAAAAAAAAAAAAAAAAAGCTCCATTGATGAAAAAAACACGAGATAATTTAAATATGCTAAACATTAGCTGTACCGATCAGCTAGACAAATTGTCTCTCCACTATGAAATAAATCCACATTACATAGCTATATGTTACATCACAGGGCATGGGCATCAAGCTGTTGAACGCAACAGTGACATGCCTTTTTACTTCAAATGGCAAAGATGTTAGCATGCACTCCCCCATGAATACATCCAGCAGGTAAGGAACAACATGAGCATTGTATTCTAGCCACCTGGTTAATTAATGAATTATTAATGAAGCCCATTAAACCGTCTTCTTTTAGCTCGGTTTTGGTAGCTACTCCTGACTGAAATGACTGCCTCTAAATGCTCACTAGCTAGTTGCTAACCTTGTCTGTTACTATGATGTCAATGTCCTTCATTTTCCTCCTCCACACTGTTGACTGCACTCAACTTCCTCCCATACCTCAGTGTGTGACATGAGCCAACTGATAGGTTTGAAAAGGGAAAGTGGTTTGATAACAATGGACCCTAGAAAAATCCAGCTGTACTTCTCTTTGGGTTAGCAGGCTTTACCCTGAATTAAAGCGCCTATTAGGCTCAAGCAAGGATATATTTTTTCACTGGTTGTCAGACAAAGAATTTTACCTTTAATGAGTGTTCTTTCAGTCCCTGCAGGCTACTGGAGCCCCATTATTGTTGCCTTATTATTTCCAGTATTATCGGCCACTCTCACCTCCGATACATGCACTCAGCAAGCCCACAAAGACCAAATGAATCACTGTTGAGGGAAGAAAATGAAAGACACAAACCTCCAAGTCTGTGTTCTTGTTCCCGTGCTCTTCTAATAAGCACACCCCCTCCAAACCTTTGTTATATTAATGTTCTTTTTTTAAATCAGCTGCCTTTTGTGCCAGCTGAATTTATTCATTTGCCATTGCTTCATGCTATAGTCTGATTCCTCTTGAAACGTCCTTTGGTTCATGTTACTTTTGTGGCTAGCTGCTGTACCGTTAGCTTCTGTAACTGAACACAGTCCCTCATTGAGAAGTTATTAGCTCCTTCTATAATAGCGTTACCATAAGATAAGTTGCACTAACACAAAATAAAATAAATGTTGTAGTTAATTATATCTTCACAAAGAAACAAAAGAAAGTGCGTGTGCCCAGACTCAATGCTGGTAGGTTACATCACGTCTTTAAAGGTTGGTGTTTACAGGACAAGTGATGTCACCAACATCAATACCTAGACATTTTTTTAATTGTTGACATGTAGTTTGCTTCTCACCGTGATAATACTACTTCCTTGTCGTTCTCACATTACCTGGACCCCTAACTGAACCCCATCACCCCCTCCCCCCCACACACACACACACCTCCTCAACCCTCACTAACTCTTCTGACCGACGTCTTGCCCTTCGGACGAGCCCCCGATACCTCTCCAAATCATTTCATATCTCTGCCGGTTCCCTTACACACTCACACACACACACACACACACACACACACACACACACACACACACACACACACACACTCACTCCCAGGCGGGCACCCCCTCGACAGCACTGGACCATTTGTAGAGTCGTGTTATGCTGGTGCGGCAGGCCAAGTCACCTAGCTTTTACACAACTACACTTTTACAACTTTTCACATGCGGCTATGCACACCTTCAATTAGCTACACAGTTAGCAACAATGTATGCCTTTGTGTGTGTGTGTATTTGTGTTGAGGTAGGAAGGCTTTTGATGAATTTGTGTAGGTGTGGAAGTGTGTTTTGTTTGCGCCTGAGGGAGATACTGAAGCAGGAGAGCGTAAACACAAGGGGCCAAATGTGATTTTCAGCCCGTCTATTGAACTGGTGTAATTGGGAGCACGGCCGACATCGTAGCGGCCTGGAAGGTTACATGTCAGACCAACTGCTTTTAGTGCCGTCTCTCCTTCGTCTTTCTCCCTCTTTCACACACACACACACACACACACGCACGCACGCACGCACGCACGCACGCACGCACACACACACACACACACACACACACACGTATGCACTCTTTCATCTCTGACCATCGCTTTACATTGCACTGTTCTCACCTCCCAACCCTCCGTCTCTCTTGAATAGGATGGAAGCTCATTCTTTTCACAGCCAAACATCCCTGCCGAGACTCTGCCTCAAAGAATGTACCGTACGTGCAAGGGGTCGGACCTCTCACCCCGACCTGACACGGCCCCCACAACGAGGAAAAACAGCAAGTCTTTTGTAATGGCTTGTAAGCAGGATGTGAAGTTTCTCCCACTCACTAACCAACGCAACCTTAACTTCGACCCCCTGGTTGCATCTGGCAATAGCAAAATATGGAGCGGCGAATGCATAATAGTATTTCTTTGAAAAGAATGTGGAAAGACATTTACCGCCAAATAGGCCAAATTGTCAGTAAACAGCCCTCCTACAAGGTGTTTGTTCGCATTCGCACACTGTTATTTTGTTAAGAGAGCTCGCTTCTCGAAAAGTGCCAATAATGCTACAGCCCTGTAAAAATGAGACCTTTCGGAGAGGTAGCTCAGCAATGCTTACCACCTAATCCACTTAGATACCGTGCCCTCCGTATCGACTCTCCCTCATTCTTTTTTTCTTCTCTTTTTCTTGTTTACCTTAAACGTCTTTCTCTCAAACTCAAATCTGCTTCTGTTTTTAAGTTGTTTTTCCTCCCTCACTCTCTCTTCTCCCTCTCAGAATATGTGACAGACAGAGAGAGCACTACAGGGCCACGGAGCGGAGGCTGTGAATATCTCACCGCACTTTTAATGACTTTTAATGAGATTCGTAAAACATGCAGAAAACTTGCGGAAAAAAAAGAGAACAGGGAGGGACTGAGAGCGAGCGACGCAGGAAAAAGCAGCACCGCCCGCCACCAAGCTGACAGCGAGCAGGCTTGACATTTGGCCTCCCGTAATTAGGCAAGTGCCAGATTTCGTCCCACTAAATCTCAGCTCAAAATCATTCTTCTCGACGGTGTTGACTCTGCAGTGTCCGACCCTGCATAAGCCCTCCTCTATGCTTTTTTGTCCCCCCCCCCAACCCCCCTTCCTAATTTCTTTCCCGTAAATATCGCAGCCAAAATTACATTACAGTTTTTTGCGCTTGCCTCCCCCTTAATTGCTTGCCCTCCAAACACAATCTGCTTTGGCAATACATAAGATGGTATGTGAGTTAACAGCGACAGTGAGTTGGCAGCGAGGTGGCTGAGCGGCGGTCTGTGGAAAGAAGAAAAAAAGGGAGCACTAAGACGAGGAGATAAAGTGCGGAGGAGAGCTGGAGAGGAGCTGATCACACACAGACAAGCTGGGGAGCAGCAGACAGATGCCATGAGAGCACGGCTGTCATCCACACAGCCAGGATGGAGGGAGGGATGGAAGGAAGAGGGGGAACAAGAAGAAAGAGGGAAAAAAAGAAAGGAGGAGAAGGGAAGGAAGTGAAAGGCAGGATGAAAGCAACCGAGAGGGCTGGTGTAATGAAGAAACGGAAAGAATGGGAATGGGAAAGGGAAAGAGAGAAAGAAATGAAAGAAAGAAGAAGGAAAAAGTTTTAGATTTTTGAAATAGAGTACATGAAAGTACAGGGAACTCTTCAAAGAACAAATATTTGAAATATTTCATTTTTATGATACTTTTAATTTTAGTTATTTTCTTTGACTAGCTTTTACTTTTTTATATTTATGTATATGTTTGTTGTAGACTAGTAAATATTGAGTGTCTTTAACACAAAGTCATTTTGTTTGTGTAGTTATTTATTTTATGCGAATGTGAAGTCAAACTTTAAGTCGTACGTATGAAAGATATTTTTTGAGTTGACTTAACACTTAATTTAACTGATATCAAAAGGTAAATGTAGGATGTAATCCAAATATTTAAGTTCTGAAAACATTTGACTTTTAAGTTCATCAACTTAAATAAATTAAAGAAACTTGAGTTCTGCCTACTTATTGGGGTTTACAGTGTAGCAACTGACCAAGGCAAATGTCTTGTGTGTGTTAATGTACCTGGCAATAAAACTCAGATTCTGATATGTAGCCTACTGTAACAGTTCAAATTTTTATGCGGAAGTGTGTTGCATGAAAGATAATTTATTCTTTCAATGTTGCATCTTGTGCAACAAAATAATATTGCGCTCTTCCTTAAATAAACTATATCCAATGGACAAGCAGGATGTATGCAATGACATAGTTTTGCCTCATACCATTAGTGCAGTGACATTTAGAAAATAAATTACTATCCGATTTAAAAAAATAAATGTAATCAAATAAGCTGGTGCCTAAATATGTAAAGATATGGGAGAAATGGTAGGAATCATGTTTTTCTGTTGAAGCGCTGCCTCATTTCACAGTCTGTGCATGTCCATACTGACTGTGGTTTATAATTGTTCCTTTATGACTACTGATACTGTAGCTGTAGATCTGCACAGTGCAACATTACATTCAAGAAATACCTAGACAAAAAGACAGCCCAGTTTGGTGTCATTTAAGGTTTAAAATATTTGGTTAAAGTAAATGTGTTTAATTTCATATACTTCATATTGTGTCATATTATTCTCTTTTTCTCTACCTTGCTCTAATAATGTATATTGATGTATATTGATAATACTACGATGTAATTCTAAATGCAAATACAAATTCAACTTAACCAGTGCCTTAATATGCAGAGATGAACAAAGGAACAATTATCTTCAAACTCAGTTTTCCTTATTCAAAAGTTAAGTGGAGTACAGGGCAACCTATTCATGCATCATAATCACAAGTCTGAATATTACTTTCTATCAATTAAATCAATCAATTCGAATCAACTTAATTAAAATATGCAGCTTTGGAATTTTTTTTTTAACAAAAAGAAAAAAAAAGAAAATATGGAAACAAAACAATCAACATCTTTAAAATATTAACCAGTGAAGCCGGGGCTATTTCTGACCTTAGTTTTGATGTGTTACACCATGTGAAATTGAATACATATTTTACAACATTTACTGCTCTAAATCCAATCTTTGTTCATCATTCAGCATCTGTTAAATCCTGAGGATCTAGTCAGTTTTATCGTAAAAAAAAAACTACCATGATTTGTTTCAAGCCATTGCTATCAATCATTTTATACATAAAATAAAACTTTTCAAATGTGCTATAACCAAACGCTAATACCCCCTGGCGTGCACCATCATCCCATCGCACAAAGACACAAGAAAAGCAGAATTGCCACAGGCTCCTTTTTTCTCCACTGTGAGAAGTTTAGACAAAGTTCCCTCCTTTTCCCCAACACTTGGAGGCTTGTGTCTTGCAGAGAGAGCCCATCACAAAGCGTCAGCTAATCTGTGGAGATGGCAGAGAGGGGACATGGGTTTGACAGGGGCTCGCTTCCTCCGTAAGCCTGCCATTAACACTAATCCTCGTGGGTGACGGGAACGGGAGGGGCAGTGGCGAGCGGGGAGGGACAAGACGGCCTGTAAATATCAATAACAAATAGGAGATGTGGTGGTATTAGCCCACTTCCAACCAGCGCCACCAAACCCCTCATCCCAGCCCACTTTGGTCCCACATGTCTTGATCCTTTATCTGGCAGGGATTGGGCTGAAGTTAATCTCTCCAGCCGTTATGACAGTCAATTAGCAGGGAAGAATGTAGCCGGACTCAAGATGCTTGAAAGTGAGTGTATAAGGGGGTTCATGGGGTGCGCTTATGTATGTGTATGTGTGTGTTGGTGAGTTTGATATCAAGGGATGTGTGTGTGTGTGTTTGTCTGTGGAGAGATGTTCCACAATGACAACTATCTCTCAGTGTGCCCCCCTGGAGAGCAGATGGGATATGAGCCTGCCAATGAGACAAGAACAAAAAAGTGGTGTGTGCAAGTTGTGTGTGTCAGTCATGCATATGCACGCACACATACATGAGGGAGCTTGTGTGGATGCTTTTCCTGTGCATTCAGTGCAACAGAGTCTTCCCATAGTTTCACACTTTTACACAGTATGAGTTAATGAGAGCACATTTACTAAAACGGCTGAATCCTCATAATGTGACGCCTGTGGACGGGATTTATAGGAACAAAGAATAGGCGTTACAAACACCAATAGCTGCATTTCTCAAATTGTTCTCTGAGATATTTTATTTTTCCCATTAAATACATGATTATTTGAATCGCAGGCTCTCCAATCTGATTTATCAAGATGCTTTGTGGTCATATTTTATATAAGGAATCACATATCAATACCCTGGCTGGTCATTTAGCTGAATGCCACACTTCCAACAGGAAAAAGTAATCCTTCAAAAAACACACATTTTCTATGACATTTTGAATTAGTTGAAAACAAACTAATGCTCAAACCTCCCCAGAATTGGCTGCGACTATAACACAAGTTGCAGTAGAGTTATTTTTTTGAGTAATATTATAAAAAACAGCCGCAGAGTGAATGATCTAACAGCAACAGGATTTGGTGATTTTGGTGTCCGTGTTCTCATTATTTAGGAAATAAGTTTGCCAACAGGGCCAACACCGAAAAACTTTTGATAAACACTTTATAAAACCCTTGATTTTACTTCAATAATAGAAAAAAATATTAATCAGTCAACTTAGTAGTAAGTAATGAGTACTCAATGAATCGACTCGTAAAACGTTTTTATAAGCTAAAAATGACAAGCAAATACATACTGTTGCATATTACTTAGCTTACTGAGTTTATCTAAATTAAAATTTTTTGAAAAAGAGGTTACTTGGAGGGGAGTTACTTTGACATTTATCAATTAAAAAAAAAAAAAAATGTGGGAAAAAAGCTCAAAGCGTCATGGTTTGCTTGTTTACTTTCAAGGATGCTGGTTAAATAAACAGGCTCTCTCTCCTAGCCTCCAGAGAGAGGTTAGGGCAGCCACCCAGGTGCCCTGACCCAGAATGAGAGGCTAAACTGGGCCGCAGGATGCCCCCCGGTCCCCGCAATGCCTCTCGCAGGGCAGAGAGGATCCGGAGGCCAGCCCAGCACGGCCTAAAACTGAGCCCGACTCAGCCCAGGGGACCAGGACAATAGCCAAGAATGTGTTCATATGGTAATGCAATCAACATCAAATCTTACAAGAACAGATTTGGGCTTTTTTTTGTTTATTTATGGTGCTTTTCTAAGTTATGAAGGTGCACATACTGTCATGCCCATAAACCTTGCTGAACTTTAGGTAAACAAAGCCATATACCCACATATAAGCAAGCTCTCAAACATGCACACACACACACACACACACACATATACAGACATGGGGAAGCACACACAGGAGCAGCAGCGGTAGCAGCTGGATAAGTCTTTGGGCGAGTGCACATCTGTTAGACTGGCTTAGTACAGTGGAACTGGCTGTTGACAGCAAATGTTTTCACTAAAGCCCACATTGTGACTTATTGTATGTGGAGGCCGCTGTGCAGAGAAAAGGACAAATTCATTTATGCCATTTCTTTCTCGCTGTATGTCGTGCCTTCTCTCTCATGCAAAACTCTTTCAGTCTCCCTCTGGTTTTCCTTTCATGCGCGGCTGAGGCGTACTGGTCAGCAAGTTAAATCAATTATACCTCTAGCAGTTGAAATACGTAGAAGCCGTTTTGAAATAAATGCTTTGCCCAGGTATCTCTTCAACCTCCCCATATCCAGAGGGCAGACGGCAGGTCGAGGCCACATAACTCCAACAATCTATCATCTGTCACCTCGGCGCCTGCTGTAATAGCCTCTCTTCCTTCTGATATCAGAGTGAATGGTCGCGGTGATAGAAAGGCATGTTTTTATGTACCTAAACTGTGAGATATTGTGTGATGTGTGATAGATGTTGATTGTATGATTGATTTTGAAACCCGGCGTTCTTTCCGGTGAGTCAGAGTTTTTGTGTGTAGGAAGCAAATGAAAAAATACCAGCATGTAGTGAATGAAACAAAACGATATGACCCTCAACCTTGCAATCTTTTTAAGCGTGTTTCCATTCAGAGGTAGCTTTCAAAGCGTTGACATTCAATGGTAATTACTCAGATACAGCATGGTGCGTGTGTGTGTGTGAAAGATAGAGGGGGGCGGGGGTGATTTAGGGGATATGTGTGGGTGTGGTTGTCGTTGGTTAGGTGTGGAAGTTTTCGTGAGTGTTTTTGCGCGGGCTAAACACCTGTAGGCTGCTGGTTGCGGGGTGTTTGCGTTGAAGACACCGAACAGGCCCTTTAGAGTGAGGTTGAGTGAACAGCAGAGTCAGTCACACACACACACACACACACACACACACACACACACACACACACACGTAGTAGCCAAGTCCAAGCCAGGGCTGAGCCAAGACTCTGTGTTTAGAACAAGAAAAACACTTTGTTTACGCTTTAGGGCCCTTCACTGCTCAACCAGCGAAAGAGGGAAATCAACTCATCCCTTGGTTCCCTAGCCACCGCCGCGTCGTCAACAGATGAAGTCAGCATCTCACACCCAACAGATGGGGCGCAGGGAACAGCAGCCTACTTTATCAAATGGAATTTTCTTTTCTCTGTTTACCAATTTACTGTTCAATGCTCGCTGTCTTTGAGATGGCACTCGGAACTGTGAAAGGTTGGGAAGTTGCTAATTGAAGCAACAGCGTGAATATTTGAGGTGCGTGTTGGCGCTCATTGCAGATCTGTGGGAAAAAAAGCTGGGTGAAAAACATAACTAAAAATGAATCATCTATTATTGTTCAAAAGGAAAACATTTCTTTTCTTTCTTAATCCTGCAGGGCTTGGTGGAAGTGTATCTGTGGCAGGGGGATGTTTAATATCAGATGCTGCTTATTTGAAAATTGTCTTTGCTTTGGTGAGATCAGAGCATCCAGATGATAAGGACACGCCCACCCAAACGCCCTCAATCAGATGAACAAACATCTCTGGCTCCCGAGGAGAAAACACACACACACACACACACACACACACACACACAATCTATTTATTTATTTTTTATCATTTATCCTTTAAGTCGTCTGGTTTTTTGTCCGTATAATTCCTTTATTCTTCACACCCAAATCAAGTGCCTCTGTGCGCGGCAGATAAATAGGAATTCCAAACTCCAATGGTTCATTTGTCATGGTGTGAATTCCAAGAGTGGAATCTAGAAATAGCTTGAGTGTTCAAGCGCGTTGTTGCCTGGGGCTCGTGGCATGTAGGAGGCTTTGGTGATATTTGCTTTTTGCATATTTTCTACTAGGGGGCTTTTTTTGGAAGGGAGATATGCACTTTTCCTATTGCAAACATTGCAAAAAAACAGAAAAGATTTTTTTTTGTGTGTGTGTTCTGAGCTGCACGTTGTAGGAGGCTTTGCCCATTATTTTGGTATGACATTACAGTTTTAATTGAATTGAATGCAATTTATTCTTAAGAAAAACTTTTAATTAAGTGCCATATGGACAGATTGTGGAGTAGTGGCCTCCATGATATTCCCTTGGGGACATTTGCTGCATAATTAAGAATATGAACTGTAATGACACAGTGAGATTTAATGGAAACTTGCAGTCTAAATAGGCGACGTCGGAAAGCCATTATTACCCAGCCACAGAGGGTTAGTAGGGTTCTCATGGGACGACGGGCTCTTCAGAGTGGAACCCTGGGAATAGAAACCTCTGGAGAACAAGACGGGAGGAAGGAATGGAATGAGGAAGTACATATCTTTCCCTGCAGTGTCAGTCCTGTCTTGAAACTGAAGGGAGGGTTCAGATTTTTTCACATCACATGCAGTCATATCTACACATGGTCAATAGGTGCCTCCTTAAAGGTCCACTATGTAACATTAACCAAACAATTTACATTATATATAGCCATGTAACTTGAAAAATTAGACTTTCCCCAACTTTCTCTGTTGCCGAAAACATGAAGTACAATTATTCCCATGAAAAAGGAATCGGGTTGGATAACCGGCCAATCACACTGTTTCATGTATCACTGTTTTGACCAACACACTCTCACACCGGAAACGTCACAGTGCGACTGTGGTCCACGTCACATTCCCGTCTGTCACTGACGTGAAAGTCACCTTTGTCCGTCGTCTGCTGACGCAGAGTGGGTTCAATTCACTACAATGTAATCCATACCCGGTGATGTTTGACGTTGTGAGCTTCTTTCCTATTGGATAGTTTTTATGAAGATTTTCTGTGAAAATGGCCGACATTTTTTTAAATTCTGGGTGGAAAATATGATTTTTTTAGTATAGTTACGCCATTAAAAGTGTTTGTGTAAACATTTTTAGCGAGAAATGTGCATTCCACTTTCATAATCTTTGCTCGGTGAAAGTGTAGGATGTTTGGTTTGATAGTTATGACGAAGAATATTTCGCTATGTAATAACATGGTTGCTATGATGGTTGCTATGGACGCTGAGATCAGCAGCTCGCATGCTGCTTGAATCATGGCGGACAACGCTTCTCTTCTCATCGTCACCAGCGCATTTCAACAGGGATATTTTTCATGACTTTCAATCTACCGGTAATGTATTTTAGTATATTGTGTCGTGCTAAAATGCACGTTATTCTTTTCTGTACTCCTGGAAGCAGAGAACAGCAGCTACATCGTTCTTTTCCTAGTTTGTATTAGTTCACAAACTATTATTTTTGATCAATTTGCCTAATTTAATTTTATAATGGCACCTTGTGAGTATTTATTGTGTTTTTGTGATCGTTGGTGGTCCTATTGTCTGATTGCATTTCGTTTTATAATCTGTTAAATGTTCATGATCTCTGATAAATTATCAGAGATCTGATAATGATTTATTTTTATAACGTTCCTTTGTAATATTAATAATCTATTTTTACCGTTTATTTTTCGCTATCCTACCACGAGCGGGGCTCCTATTAACTTAACGATCGCTCTCTATTAATCTGTAAATGTTATTTTTTTATTTATTTTTGGTGAGAGCTGATTGAGAGCAGTAGAAGTACCGGTAGGGGGCGATAATTAAATGGCAATATCAAAAACTCCCCACAGGCTCCATGAAGAAGAAACCTGCAGTCAACAGCAACAAAAACATTCCGGACTCCACCCATCCGGCCCTCTTCCTGTCCTCCTGTCCTAGACTCTCAGGTATGATTGATTAACGTGATAAAACGTGTGCTGTAGCTTCGTTTTTAGGATATCTGTCATTTTCGGTAAATGTTATTTACGTTGACGGTATCTGACGGTAGGCAACCGAAAGTAACTATCAAAAGAATGTAACACTAACAAGTAGGCTATGCTATTTTAGCTTTAAAGCTAGCTGAAAGGCAAGGTAGCCTATTGAATTGATAATCAACCTATATCTGTAATTCAGAAAATATAAATTAACCACTTACTTTGTCAGTCTGAACAAAATCTATCTTGCTCAGATTACTCCTTATTGAAAAATATTAAGCAAGTTAACACTGTGGATTGTTTGATAGTTAACTAGATTGTAGGCCAGTAGTTTAGCACACAGGTTATGGAGTAATGTAATGTTCTTCTTTCAGACAGACAGACAGACAGACAGACAGACAGAGATGCAGACAGTTCAGTAGATTCTGGCATCAAGGGTTCATGTCTATTACTTGGTCATCATGGAGCTTACAGCAGTCTGCAGCCCAAGGTGAGTGGCATAGCAGTGAGCTACTTCCTTACAGCTGCGTATTACCCTCCAGAGTGATTCCAGACATGTATTGTTAACACATGTTGTTGCTATAGTCTTGCTTGAGTTCAACATTCTTGTCCGTCTTTTTGTTTGTCTATGTTTTTTAGGTGGAGAAATTGCAAGCCCTGGGATTGAGACCGTTTTTTTCCTGGCTAAATCTGAAAGAAATTCCAAAGGCTGGGTGTATGTTCTCTGTTGTCATTTTTCAGAGACATCATCAGCATTTCCTGAAAGAATGGAGGGCATATATGTTATTAACGGTAACATCTATTCATATTCATAAAAGGAATGTTAATAGTTGATGCCATGTCTCCATGTGTTTTTTTATTACACTAGCATTCATATGAATTTACTTATTTTTAAGTATGAGAAGCCCTCAGCACTATATTTGTTTCACTGTTAATGTTGAATAGAAAGTTTTAGAACATCAATGTACAATAATGCAAAATATTCTTAAGTTGTTATCTGCTGAAGTCAAGAAAGGGATTTTTTTTAACAAGAAAATCTTATATTGAGTATTGATTGCTTCCTATTTGGGTTAATGCTCTTTCAGCGTAAATATTAAACTTAATGTTGTTTATAACACTCAAAATGTTGTTCTTTTCCAATGGATGTTAAACTCCACATACTTTGCAGAACATGTACAGGAACCATCAGCCCCACATGTCCAGGTAGCCCTGCTGTTGCCTAATCAACCAGTACCTCAATTGGACAGCCAGCAGACCTGACCTACCGACCAAAAAGATCAGCCCTCTGACCTCCTGGCGGAATGATCCAATTCTCTAAAAGCACTTCCAGAATTCATCTCAGTCTTTCTTGAAGCAGGTATGCAAAAGTGATCTTTTATCTAGACTTCTGTAACTAAGTTTAACCCCCAATGAAATGTGCTTGATAAGTTGATCAAATGTAAACTAATTCAAAGCATGTTCATTCCTGTATTCAATCCATTTGGATTTGCAAAAGTGGTTATGTACTTTAATTATTTTTAATTGTCAACATATTTTGTCAAATGAAAAAGAGATACCCACATTTTTTACAAAGTAGTACAGAAAAGTACAGTTTGACAAACAAATGTTGTCAATAGCTGTTAGGTGTTTCACATAGATATATAAGGGCGCACTCACACTAGGCAAGTTTGCCTGTTCCGTGCTCCAGTACGATTGTCCCCACTCCCTCGCTGGCCCGTGGTCACACTGCTCCCAAAGGCCGCAGCCCGGGCACGATTGCTCTATCATACATACGTCATCACGTCGTAATACGATACATATGTCATCACCAAGCGTACTCGCTGCTGGAATTAGTAGAACAACAATGGAGAACAGCAGTAGTCGTGGATTGCCCCAAACACCTCCGAAATGTTGTGGGTCTTATCCAGCTGCGACCATGGCTGCGACTGAATACTGTCGCCGGCCCAATTTTCTAGCAAACTCTCCACTTCGCGATCGCACCGGAACCCACTCGTGAACCTCTTGCCGCCATTGTTTACAATTATTGTGGGGAAGAAGGGTCGCGCATGGACTACGTCATCCAGCTCAGGTTGCGTATCCGTGCGTGTGCACGTGTCATCTCATTAGCATCTGTACTTTGGCCACGGCACACCTCTCCCATGTGTGCCGTGGCCAAGGGGCTGTTCCGTGCTGCAATACGGATGGCGTGGTCACACTAGCCAAACGTTCTAGACTTTAGTATGCAAATGAGCTCGGGCAATAATTTCATATTGTGTTATTACAGAAATTACATACTTAGAAACAGGCTTACCCTGCCTTCCGAATTGCATACTCTTTCTTTTCTCTATTTTAAATTCCACATCTGAAGATAAAAAAAACTAGTTGGGATACAGTAGGCACACTATTCGGACATACTTTTACTTATTTTAAATAACATATTTATAACATTGCAACTTGATCTTGCCTCTTGCTTTTAAATCCGTCGCATCCCTGTTTGTTATCATATGGAGGCTTAAGGCTGTTACATACTCCGCGAGAAGAAAGAAGAAAGTTCTCGGTGACAGAGCTGCGAGAAGTTCTTTCTGGTCTGACATTACATACTTCACGAGAACTCAACTGCTGAACTCCTCACCGCGGCGCATTGTTACCATGGAAATTTGACTCAGTAGCGCCAGCTGATTTCACTTCGCTTTCCTCATTGACTTCAAACTGACCAATCACACAGTAGTTCTCGGACAAGCTGCGAGAAGAAAGTTCGGCCCGGGTGATGTGTCGAGAACAAGCTGCGAGAACAGCTAAACAAGAGCTGAGAGAAGAAAATGACGTCATTTTCTTCTCGCAGCTCTGTCACCGAGAACTTTGTTCTTTCTTCTCGCGGAGTATGTTACAGCCTTTAGTCGATGTGACTTCACTTCACGTGCGCACCGGATTATGGGTCAGAATCACCCAAATAGGATGCTGTTTTCAACACTAACGATCTTGGGTATTGCTTACTAACCTAAATCTGGCCACAAAAATTGGAACATCTTAAATATTTTTTCTACCATAGTAAATAGTATGGGTTTTGGAACGCAGGGTTAGTGTCAGCTTTTGAGCTCAATTGATTATATTTTCTCTCAAAGTGAAATGTCAACTTGACTTTACCTTTTTATATAATTCAATAGAAAGTCTAGCAAGTCAATGCTCACAAACAGCAAAGTTTCACAAAATTACAGATTGAGTACTTCTTATCATGGTAAAGTTCAAATTGCCCAAATTGTACAGTTTGATATATAATGATAACAGAAAAGGGTGATTTTTGTGAAAAAGGACCAATATGACAACACGGCATGAGAAAGTTGCCGGGACCATATGCCACTTTTTTGACTTAAAACAGGTAAGGGAATGTTAAGGCGGCTTAAAACGTCATAGCTCCACTTAATTGGTTCTCACCAGATGTGAGAATGATCCATTGATTGGTTAATCAACAGTTTGGGTTAATGTTTGGAGAAGAACCAAAATTCAGTGGCATAAGCCACGTGAGAACGTCAGTGCTTCCTGCAGTCAGATCACATTATTACTACGAACCGCACCAGTTTGTTTGGAACTTAATGTTTCAGGGTTTCAGTTACCACAGCAAAGGTGGAAAAAAAACCTGAGTTTGTTTTAATCAAACAAAGCACGGCAGGTCTGAAAGGTACAGGTAAAATGCATTAAGATAACATCTTCATTTATATCTCCTTGTTTGTGTGTTGCAGTGGAAAAGAATGGCCGTTTGGAGTGGGTGGCAGATGGATGCTGAAGGCTCGAATTCATCTCAACGCCCCAGATTGGGATTGTTTTGATATTTATGTGTCCTTTCTGTATTTGTTGCTAGTATTTGAAAAGGAGAATTATCTAAGCCTTAACTTAATGTTATGCTTAGTTCATTCTTAACTAAGCATTAGTTAACAATGCCTAACCAAGCATAAACGTACCCACAATAACTAAATATTAACAGTTAGTTAATGCTTTATGAGGATGAACTAAATGTTAAATGTTATTATCATTAACTAAGCACTAATTAACAGTTAATTGATGTACCCTTATTGTAAAGTGTTACCGAAAAGGTCTGCTCTCATCTGTCTTTGCCAATGGCATTACAAAAATAAGGATGGTGTACAGGTTTTTAGCAACTGGAGCCTAAATGAAGAGCCATTTTACCATGTTCCTCCTCTGTGGAGGGCTGGCGTTAAGCCTCATATTTCTTTTTTTTTCTGTCCTTTTGTCACAGTGGAATTAAATACAATCATAATCTTGTGTATCTTTCCTGTAATTTGAAGTTTATTATATGGTACATCAGATTTTAGGCATGGTGTCTCTAGTTTGTCTGTAAGCTGCCGATACTTTGTTTTCATCTGAAAGGGGGAATGGAAGCTGTGACGACGAGGAGACGAGATGCCTCATGGATAGCACTTGTTATAATTGCATTAAGTCCTACTGTCTTTTCTTTTTGCATCAAAATTAAAGTTACAGCTTCACATGTTTGTTTAAAGATGTACTTTGTTTGAAAATATATTAAACACACATTTCCAAGTATTCTATTTCATTTTCTCAACATAAGAAACATGTATTTAGAGAGCAGTTAAGTCTCATAAAATCTCTTCCCTTGTGGTATTTTAGGGATTATACAAGAATTATTAAGAAAAATAATATATGGAATATGGTTGACTTGTAGAAGGTGTTTAAATCCAGTCTCTGTGGATTAAACATGTATAGTTATAGTACATATATAACTATGATATACAAAAAGACAATTGCTGTATTTTATTTAAAATAAGCAGACTGTAGGCTTCTTCAATAGAGTCGTCAATAGCCCTTAGTAAATCAGTAAATCGCATAACGTCATGCATAGGCCTTTTACTTTGTGCTTGTACTTTTAAGGCTCATATCTTGGTTAATTAAAAATGTATTGTGTTGCTGCACACAGACATACAGGTGATACTCATATTATTAGAATATCATGGAAAATTCATTGGAATTGAGACAAGAATTCATGCGAAAGGGGCCCAAACCAAGTACTTAGTACACATGTATGATTATACTTTATAGAGGGCCGACATTTCTGTATTTAAAATCTCTTTTTCATTGATTTCATGTAATATTAAAATTTTCAGAGATTCTGAATTTGGGGTTTTCATAAGCTGTAAGCCATAATAATAACAATGATAAACAAATAAAGATCCCACTTTGCATGTAATCAGTCATAATATTTTTTTTCACCTTTTTCACACAATGACTAAATGGCTTTAAGTGAATGGGAACATATTGATATGAAACAGAATGTAGTTTACAGGTTAATTTGGGTCTAAACTGGTCCAAATTGAAAAGCATGACTGTGGATAAGGTAACCATCAATATCTTGAACACATTTAATAACTAAATACCCCTTAAATCTTTTTTGACTGATGCTATACAGCTTGGCACAAACAGGGTGTCCACAAGTACATATAGAAGGGGCTTCGCATGAAGAGTGATGAAAATTAAAACTTTGTCGTAGGAAGACAATGAATACGTCATTGGAAAGGTCTTAATCAGGAGATTACAAATATGTCACTGTGAACATTGTGGGCGTAACCTACCCCTAGGGGTTGCCCTTTGAACCTTGAAACTGAAGCACGTTTGAAGGCTTACAGGGAAACAACCAAAAGTGATAGAGACATGAGATTAACTATTTTGGAAAGTTATTGACCTCCTTTATCATGACCTTAGTAAAAAATACACTGGGAGCCATTAAGTAGGGTCAAAACATGAGTTCACCCTCTTAACAATATCAAAAATTAAATCTGACCAAATATATGTGCTTAACACTACCAAATACATATCGGGCCGGTTTCACAGACATGGATTAAGCCTAGTTCTGGACTAAATTGTACTTTCAATGGACAATCTCCATTCAAAACTCCATTTAGTCCAGGGCTAGGCTTAATCCATGTCTGTGAAACCGGCCCATAATATACTTGCAAGTTCCCTGGTCAAACGTTCATATAATAGGGAAAACACACTAGAACTACAACCAATATGGCGCTGCAATCTACTGCGTATTGCATTTCCCTGTGTTTGTAGTTTTTTATTGTTCTTGCGGTTTAGGCTGAGGATTGTGACATTCTGTTTAGAAAACAACTTTCCGCCCATTTTTCAACTGAGAAAGTACTACTTAACACATTTGTTTACATTATGTGGCAACATATGTTGGTCACATATAAATATAGGCCTATACATTCATCAGTGCTATTTAGACGTTCTTCTAACTGCTGCTTGTAAAAAAAAACTGTGGTGCGTTTAATGACAAAACGGATTAATCAACGTTCTTATGGTTTTGGTCTATATATGTGTAACTGTGATTTGTAATTTGGTAACATATAATGTGGTTTCAGAAAATGAACGGTGCAGATCAGTGCAACTCAAATTTGGAAAAATGTTGGCAGTTGAAGCTGTAAGCTAGCAGCAGAGCTAAAGAGTAAATGTAATTCAGATTGAAGAGTCAATGTTATCCAAAACTATGTATTAATGTCCAACACAAAAGAGCAAGCTTTAATATAATATTTTAATATAAATGAGACAGCTGTGGTCTTTGTGGGATTCCATAGAATTATCATGAATAAAATGGTTTAATTAGTATCAATAACATTATAGTTTTTTTTTACTTTAAGTATGATTCCGGAGATTAGATAGACCTTCATAGATTTAACAGTTAAGTCTGCATTAAGCAAAGGTTAAATCGATTTTGCATTCAATATGATTCTCAGACAGATATAATAATGTCCATTTTTAATAATTATTCCCATCATCAACCATTCATGTGTCTAGCAGGATAATAACAATTATAATATATTTCATTTATATAGGTCATTTACAAGGGATCCACGGACGCATTTCAAAAACAGTCAAAACAACAAACAAATGAGGCAAATAAGGAAAGATGAGATGAGATTGAACTTTATTGTCATCACACATAAGAATCAGAATCAGAGAATCAGAATCTCTTTGTCATTGCACAAAGTGCAACACAATTGTATAGAGAATTGGCATCTCACCAGAAGTGCAATAAGCAGAACGTGCAGGAATCTGCTAAGTACAGTACATGTAATTACAAGATGTACAGATAATGACAAAAATGTGAATTATTGGGTATATATGGATGGCTGGATTAATGGGATACTATACATATAAATAAATGCTATAAATATAAGTATATTTTTAGGATTATAATATACAGATTAAGGTGAAGTGAGCATGATATACTAGATTACAGATATATAGAATATGGACAAATTGTACAGGTTGATAACTTTTTGCGGTGATATGAACCTACTATAATACACAAATACAGGTGGAAAAGAGATGTGTGTGTATGACCAGGAGGAGTAGTGGGGCGATGATGGGTGTGAGTGAGGTGATGTGCAGCTGTTTTTCAGTCAGCTGGTTCTGGTCCAGAGGCTTCTGAAGCATCTACCGAGGGCAGGAGGGCAAACAGTCTGTGGGCAGGGTGGGAGGAGTCTTTAAGGATGCTGTGAGCTAGCAGAAGACAGCGTTTCCTTTGGACGTCCTCAATGGCAGGAACTGAAAACCCTGTGATGCGCTTTAGCGCCTTACGGTCTGTGACCTTACCAGACTGTGACATTGATGGTCAGGATGCTCTTGATCTCACAGTGGTAGAAGTTCATCAGTACAGCTGAAAACAGGTGGGGTCTCTTCAGTGTCCACAGGAAAAAGGTTGATGAGCCTTTTTCAGCAGACTGGAGGTGTTAGTGGACCAGGAGAGGTCCAAGATGATCTTGTGTACTATTGCTGGTGTTAAGGAGCCGGTTATTGTCAGCACACCTGCAGTCCCTCATCAGTTCCTAGGAGGAAATACAAAATGAAACAGGGAACAATTAGAACAGTCATTCTTGCCAGGTTAGAATCGGACCAAAGTAAGATCACTGACTTAAATTCCATCTCAAAATAGCATAAGAAGACCTCCATTGTGTGCTCACCATGTTCTTACCATAGTTCTTTCCTCCAGGCATTTCTACGATCAGCTTCCTGATGACATCAGCTAGCCTCTGAGATAGGTGCAGTGCTGTCTCATCTCCTTAAGGACCAAGAGCTTGTCTTCTTCAGCTGCTCTTTCAGCATAGAAGATTTTTCTTCTTAGTGAGGATGTTTGTGAATTCTGAAATCATACAAAGAGTTCTCATAATGGCCAACAGTAAATTGTAACCTGTACGCTGCAAGCAGAAGTCTTAACGGATTACATTTACTCATTATTGTAATTGAGTAGTTTTTTTAGTGTATTTACTTTTTGAGTAGTTTATACAATCTGCAATTTTACTTTGACCTTAGTATGTTTTGTTTGAAGTATAGTGGCAAACTGCCACTGTAGCGTTGCATACATGCCATTTTTATTTCCCCTTGTCTTTTTTGCACTACACAGCAGCTACTTTTACTTGAGTAGATTTGTAGACTGATAATTGAACTTGTACTTACAGTAAGTAAAATGTCATCATAGCTATTGTACTTTTACTTTATTAGAATGTTTTAGTACTCTTTACACCTCTCGCTGCAATACAAAATCAAGAACATATAAACTAATTTTCTGAATAAATGTAATCACTCAGATGTTTTTCTTTACCATTGCTGTACACTTCCCATGGCCATGTCCCACCACGGACAGTCGTCTTTCCACCATCATCTCCTCTATGCCCTTCTTCTCTGGCACCTGCTGATTGTATCGCTTGACAGAGTTTTCTGTTCTTAGCCACCAGTTAGTCTCGCCGCAACTGTTCAAAAAAGACACAACACATGTTGTGTGAATGTATATATGTACAGTATATACACTCACCGGCCCCTTTATTAGGTACACCTGTTCAGAGGCTTATAAAAACAAAAAGCTAATCAGCCAATCACATAGCAGCAATTTAATGCATTTAGGCATTTAGACGTGGTCAAGACAATGTACTGAAGTCAAACTGAGCATCAGAATGGGGAAGAAAGGGGGTTTAGGTGACTGTGAAGTTTGAACATGGCATGGTTGATGGTGCACGGCAGGATGGGGCCATGCTTTCATGTTGTTTATGCCAAACTCTGAACCTGCCATCTGAATGTCGCAACTTAAATCGAGACTCATCAGACCAGGCATGATTTTTCAATCTTCTATTGTCCAATATTGGTGATCCTGTGATAATTGTAGCCTAATTTTCCGGTTTTTAGCTGACAGGAGTGGCACCCGATGGGGTCTTCTGTTGCTGTAGCCCATCTGCTTCAAGGTTGGTCGTGTTTTGCGTTCAGAGATGGTATTCTGCATACCCTGCTTGTAACAAGTGGTTATTTGAGTTACTGTTGCCTTTCTATCATCTAGAACCAGTATGCCCATCCTCCACTGACCTCTGACTTCAACAAGGCATTTTACGTCCACACAAATGCCGCTCACTGCATATTTTTTTCTTTTTCAGACCATTCTCTGTAAACCCTAGAAATGGTTTGGAGTGAACATCCCAGTAGATCAGCAGGCACCCTCAACATTGCCATGTTCAAAGTCCCTTAAAACCCCTTTCTTCCCCATTCTGTTGCTCAGTTTTAACTGCAATAAGTTGTCCCGTCCAGGTCTACATGCCTAAATGCATTGAGTTGCTGACATGTGATTGGCTGATTAGTTATATGTGTTAACAAGAAAATGAACTGCTGTACCTAATAAAGTGGCCGGTGAGTGTATATATTCATATATAGATTCTCACAAAATATTTCCATAACACACATTATATCCAGGTGTTTCACTTGTTAATGTGAGCACCATTTAAGACTAGTATTATTCTATCTGAAATAAATTATACAAATATCTTACATGATTAACAGCTACCTCTTCCTGGAGTCTGCATGCAAAATGTATCTAGATAAGACTAATCCAAAACACTTTACTTTTTTTCTGATCTACTCAAAGAACAAGGATCTGGATTCTTGGCAATAATTCTGCCTTTTATATGGTTCCTCAGACCCTAATGAAAACAGAAAACAGAATGTTAGCCCATGTTCTACTGTCCCAGACACATGTTTGATAACTGAGCCAAAAGCCCGACATCTAGCACATCCTCCATGATGAACAACCCGCTCTACTCTGTGGAAACAAGGCATTATAGACTTAAACCCAGGATGCCAGAATCTACTGAACTGTCTGCATCTCTGTCTGTCTGAAAGAAGAACATTACATTACTCCATAACCTGTGTGCTAAACTACTGGCCTACAATCTAGTTAACTATCAAACAATCCACAGTGTTAACTTGCTTAATATTTTTCAATAAGGAGTAATCTGAGCAAGATAGATTTTGTTCAGACTGACAAAGTAAGTGGTTAACTTATATTTTCTGAATTACAGATATAGGTTGATTATCAATTCAATAGGCTACCTTGCCTTTCAGCTAGCTTTAAAGCTAAAATAGCATAGCCTACTTGTTAGTGTTACATTCTTTTGATAGTTACTTTCGGTTGCCTACCGTCAGATACCGTCAACGTAAATAACATTTACCGAAAATGAAGCTACAGCACACGTTTTATCACGTTAATCAATCATACCTGAGAGTCGGACAGGAAGAGGGCCGGATGGGTGGAGTCCGGAATGTTTTTGTTGCTGTTGACTGCAGGTTTCTTCTTCATGGAGCCTGTGGGGAGTTTTTGATATTGCCATTTAATTATCGCCCCCTACCGGTACTTCTACTGCTCTCAATCAGCTCTCACCAAAAATAAATAAAAAAATAACATTTACAGATTAATAGAGAGCGATCGTTAAGTTAATAGGAGCCCCGCTCGTGGTAGGATAGCGAAAAATAAACGGTAAAAATAGATTATTAATATTACAAAGGAACGTTATAAAAATAAATCATTATCAGATCTCTGATAATTTATCAGAGATCATGAACATTTAACAGATTATAAAACGAAATGCAATCAGACAATAGGACCACCAACGATCACAAAAACACAATAAATACTCACAAGGTGCCATTATAAAATTAAATTAGGCAAATTGATCAAAAATAATAGTTTGTGAACTAATACAAACTAGGAAAAGAACAATGTAGCTGCTGTTCTCTGCTTCCAGGAGTACAGAAAAGAATAACGTGCATTTTAGCACGACACAATATACTAAAATACATTACCGGTAGATTGAAAGTCATGAAAAATATCCCTGTTGAAATGCGCTGGTGACGATGAGAAGAGAAGCGTTGTCCGCCATGATTCAAGCAGCATGCGAGCTGCTGATCTCAGCGTCCATAGCAACCATCATAGCAACCATGTTATTACATAGCGAAATATTCTTCGTCATAACTATCAAACCAAACATCCTACACTTTCACCGAGCAAAGATTATGAAAGTGGAATGCACATTTCTCGCTAAAAATGTTTACACAAACACTTTTAATGGCGTAACTATACTAAAAAAATCATATTTTCCACCCAGAATTTAAAAAAATGTCGGCCATTTTCACAGAAAATCTTCATAAAAACTATCCAATAGGAAAGAAGCTCACAACGTCAAACATCACCGGGTATGGATTACATTGTAGTGAATTGAACTCACTCTGCGTCAGCAGACGACGGACAAAGGTGACTTTCACGTCAGTGACAGACGGGAATGTGACGTGGACCACAGTCGCACTGTGACGTTTCCGGTGTGAGAGTGTGTTGGTTTTGACATGAAAGCGGACGTAGTGAGAGCATGCATGGAGCAGGTGCATTCAGATTACATGCAAAGCAAATTTTTGCATTGCCTTTTTTTTTATTCCAAATTGAATGCTACATTTTACCCTTCATTTATTTTTATTGACCATGAACAGCCAGTGTAGCAGCTCTATAAATGTTGATTAGTTGCTAGCTATCAATCGCTTTGGTGCCTTTGTTTATCTTTCATCTCAAAACTTGTTTTCTATTGTCTGTATGCTTCTGGGGAAAGAAACCCAGTCTGCACTTTACAGGAAGGCTGTGGCAGTGCTTGCTACAAGCAGTTTAATGATGTTTAAGCGATAATCAAAGAAATGGGCTGTTATTTCTTTATGTGGACTTACAACGACTTGTACAGCTGCGCCAATCTCATCTAGCCTGGCACCACCCGCCTACCTACTTCCGCTCAATTTTCATTTCCCTTCAGTAGTCAGTCTGGGTCTGCGGTATATTCTTTGGTTTTCTCCGGACAGATTTTTGGCGGTCCAATCAGCGAACAGAGGGAGTAGCTCAGAAGCCGGCGCATGACATACGTCACCACCAAACGTTATGCGATTGGTTGGCAGATCCAGAGTGGCACTGGGCACATCCAATAGTTTTAAACTTCAACAGACACCCGCCTTCAAGTGAGTTATGTTTGTCAATTGAGCGATTCCAGATCTTCTGTCCAAATGAAATGAAGTACGATGGTCAGGTAGGACCAGGCTAAATCTCATCTAGACTTCTATTAATTTTTCTGTCACTATTTTCATGAATATAAGAAAAAGATGTCCTAACTCTTAATCCTGCCTGTTAGGTTCTGATTTATCGACTTATTTCTCAAACCAGACAGAGATTTGTCGGACAAGGTTTTATTCAAATTTGAATTCGGAGGACTTGAAACAAGCTGGTACATTTCGCATCTTACCTTTTGACTGTGGCTTTGGGAAATAGTGGCTGTCCAACAGTTCATGGTTACAGTTTTTGTGCATCTGGAATCATTCCAACTTGCTCCGGAGAATTGATTTTTGTTAGATCAGTTAAACATCTACAACAACAGAAGCCATCAAGAAGTGACATTAGTTAGCCTCTATGGCCTCTATCTCATTGTCATAACTTTGTTTGGTCTCTCAACATTTCTTCCACAGAGAAACGTAGCCCACACCATAGATAGGCAGAGAAAAGAAAAAGGAGAAAGCTGGCTGTCCTTTTGAACTTCATTGAAGTTGCTCTAACACTAAAGAAATTGTGTTCTTCTGTTACTGTTCAGGCAGCCATTTTGTAATGGTAACAACTTCCAAAGCTACTTCACTCTGAAGGAAACTTGAACATCCACAATGGCTTCGGAGTCTTTTGTGGGGATCTTCAATTGTTCTTGTGCACTGACGGGACCGTTAGCGTAGGAGTAGACGGCAGGATGAGGCTGCTGAAGTCAAGGTAGACTATTTGTTGTTAGCAACGCGCAGGAAAATAGCGAATATCTCTGTTGTTAGGGATCAGTGAGCAAACAAAACAAGGAGAGGGAACAACAAGTAAATCAAAGATGTAAAAAGGCCTGACGCGCCAAAGAATGTAGAACTGAGAGAACGTGAAAGAGAGGGCGATGAGAGAGCCAAGGAGAGGGTCAACGTGGAGGCCAAATAACAAGAAAACAAAGGCAAAGAGAAGAAAATCAAAAAGTGTGTTTGTGTGGGAAAGGCGAGAGAGAAATGAAAGGAAGGAAAAGACACAGTTAGCCGCCCGCAGAACAGAACAAACTCATTTACAGAGCAGTGGCAGACTTGAAAACAATTATATGCCATCTCCGTTGCCTCTGTAGAAGAGTAGCCTGTTTTGCGGGGCTCTTTGTTTTTCTCAAGGACATATTCATTATTTCAGATGAGACCCATTTGAGTCTAAATAAAGACTTTCTCTCCTCTCTGTCAGATTGGCTGGTGCTGTGATGTTGAATCTGAGGGGATGTGAAAACACGTTTGAAAAGGAGTCTGATGAAAGCACTTTCTATGCCACTAATGCATGTTCATTAAGTTCAAATTCTCTTTTATTTCCACCTCCCTTTTCACATTTGAGACCGCGTGCTAATATTTGTGTTTTTGTGTTTCCTTCCGTGTTCGCAACGGTGCACAAGTTCTCTTGAAAAACTGAACGTTTTGTGCAAATCAGTGACATCTTTTTTTTTCTCTTTCTGCTCGCCGCCCACGACAATAGTCTTCTGTCCAAACGGGGCTCTTTGAAAAAGCAGGGCCGCACATCTTCTCCTGTGCGTGCATACATGGGAGAGGGAAAAAGGCTGGCACTAATCACATCCACACAAAAGACACCTCTGACAAACAAGTAAACAAGGAGCCAGAAGTCCTTTTATGACTCACCAGGAACACACACACACACACACACCTACATTTACAGAAAGTGTTATTTCGTCTCCGGATGAAAAGATTTCGACATAGCGGGAAATAATTTTGCCGGTGTGTTTGTAGCCTCCTCGTTTGCTTTTAAGGTCACGATGGCAAAGGCAGATGGATTCAAACTGACACGGAGGATGGCGTGGTAAAAGAGCTGAGCGGGTGTTCAGGTCCCATCTTACCTGCTCGGGAGGTTGTCTCTCTCTTTCCTGAAAGACCTGTGTGTGTGTTGAAATGAAAGAGGAGGGGGGAACGGAGACGAACAAACACACACACACACACACACACACACACACACACACACACACACATGTACATACAAATGCAAACACAACACACTTCAAATGGCCTTCCAGTGTGCTGCATTCCACATTTAATTGGAAGCGAGAGAATCCAGCATAGAGCACCCTCCAAAGTAAACTTCTCACAGTGGCGAGCCAGCCAATCACGCGGTGGAGGCCAGGTCTCCGGGGCCCCGCCCTCCAGAAATAGGCACAGATAACCTATTGTTGGAGCTCAAACAGATGACCTCACACAAAAACACATATTCAGAGTAAGTATTGCTTCTGAAACCAGCTGCAAACATGTTTTTCGAAAACAAATAAATAAATATAGTGGATGTGAGTGAGCAGCAGGTACTCTAGTGTTTTCACAGCTATTTGATCCCAAAAATTCTACACGCAATGAAAAAAAAACAACTAATGGAAACTAATGGATCTGAGAAAAAAACAGAGTAGAGGAAGACAGTGAGAAAGTGGGCACTCGGGCTGTCAGAGGGTACAAAATAAAAGTGGTTACTAGTTTAACAAATGTAATATCAGGTTTCACAAAAATGTATTATTTACTCACACACTTTGGACGCAAAGGGAGATCATACAGAGAGCTAACTTTGTAGTCTTAAATGCGCACGTGTTAATGTGCGATGTGGCGTTTGCACTGTAACATTAAAATGACAGCCGGTCTGCCAGCTCATGTGGGAAATTTGACGACTTTGATCTGAGCTTGTGTCAAAATGTGGACAAAAGGGCAGAAAAATAAGAAGAGCGGAGGAGAAGTGTGTCATCTTCAGCTGGTATTCTATTAGATTTATGTGCAGAATTATCGCGTGTTAATCATCTGTTTGACATTTCCTCTGAAGCCTTGAAGACAAACCCATCACTTATTCTCCCATATTTCACATCATTTAGGGCATTTGCTTTTGTTCTGGCACTGCGCATTTGTTTTTATTTTTATTTATTTTTATGATGCACGATTTAAACTCTCACGCTTTAAAATAAATAAATGTGTCTGAATCCAATCTGGATTAAAACATTATAATTGTGAGCATTTATCCCCCCATACCCGACAATCCACAGCTGAATATTTAAGAGGATGTGAGCACTAGTTTTTTATTTAACGCAAACACACACAGGGGGGGACATCTGTGCTGAACGCTGACCAAAAAAATCCGCTGCGACTCGACTCACAATACAGTTTTGTTGAGAAGTGTTAGAATTTGTTTCGAGTTGATGGCACAGCCTCCATTTTGAGTTGACTTTGATATCACTCTGCGAACAGTGAAATGTCTGGATAAGTGTTGCGTTTAGGCCAGCCATCTGTACCATCTCCAACTCCAGAGCAGTTTACATGCAGAGTGCCCTCGAATTAGAAGGAGGAAAGAGACGCGGCAGCCTTTTAAGTGGTTCACTGCTGGCATCTACTGGAGGAACAGAGAAAAAAAAACCTGTGCTGACAGTACAACTCGTTGGACTCGCACTATTCACTCTCTTCTCTTACACATCGATGTTTACCTCCATAGGTGGGGCTTCACCTCCAATTTCAGCACCATATATACTATGAATCATGGGACATTATGTGCTTTGGCTAAAGATTTTTTTTAGCAAGATGCACTAGATTGACAGATTTCCTCATGAGGAACACTTTCAGCTACAAAGTAAAACAGTGTAAGATGAATCATGTCAACTCAGTATACATCTCAACTTCACATCTAGCCTACTGCTAAGTGCTATGTACATAATATTAGGGACATCTGTGATACTGTGTTGCACAACCCATATTTTAATACTTCAATGTCTTTAGGTTTTCATTTACACACATTCTATACTTGTTTAGAATAGATTTAACCATAGGAAAACAGATTTTCCTACCTCTATCTCACAACCTCTATGTTCATTGTCTTTTGCCAGGACTTAGACGTGACAGAATGCCATGATGAGGAATGGATGCACATTCAACAAAAAAGGTGAAAATACAATTTTTAAAATGAAAGGAACTTACATTCAAAAGCTAAATTTTTGTTGTATTTGCCTTGGCCTTTCAAAAAGTATTTTAAGCACGTTTTTAGTGGGATGTATGTATTTGTGTGCACTCAGGACTTCATGTTTATTCACCACAGCATTGTCGGCAAATCCTGCTTCTCTCCCTGAAGTCTATGTAATATGAATTTATGGCATGACAGCGTGAGTTACAAGAGCAGTAAAAGCAGCAATGTTACACGAAACACCACACAATAACTAAAATAAAAAAAATGCACAGGACAAATATTACTACAATTATTTTCTGTCCCTCAGCTGATGGAGCCAAAGCCACGTGTGACTCGGGAAATCACGTCTGACAGAGGAAAAGGGGCGATAACAGCCAGCGACGATGGGAAAGATCTTCCTGTGTGGAGGAATGCTATTATTTTTCCTGAGCACAATTCTCATCCAATTCTTGTAATTGTTGCCTCATAATATGACACATTCACGTCAGAGAAAAGGCATTCAGCTGCAGCCTGCTTAGGACTCTTTGGATTCAGTTAGAGAGTTCATCCATTACAATGAAAGAACAAAGCGGGCCCCTATCTTTTTTCAGACGTTTCCCCCTCTTTATGATGCTGAGTATGGGCTCTGGGGTTGTCGGAGAATTCGGGCAAAACAATGTGTCGCTTTGAGACGCATCAAGAGCTCCACAATGGAGATCCTGTGTTGTTGATGGTTTTAAATAGGGCTGAGAGAGACAGGGGGGGTTTGACTGAGACAGAGACAAACTCCCAGACAAAGGGGATTGTCTTGATTATTTGTCCGTCAGCGGCACATTATTTTGAACGCCGGCGATGGCTTGGAGGATAACAGGGAGTGAGATTAGGGCCCCGCTGAGAAAGAGACAGAGAAAGGGAAAGGGAAAGAGAGAGAGAAAGAGGGGGCGAAAAGAAAGAAAGAAAGAAGAGAATATGACTAGGACCAGGAGAGAGCTTCTTCTGCGATAAACTGCCAGCCAACAGCCTGTTTGATCCTGAGGGATGGCACAGGGATGTAAGGCGTTTGAAGCTGACAATCCCCTTTGTGATGATAACACATGTTTTTCCAGTGCGAGCGCTGATCCATCCCCCCCTCTCCTATTGTATTATGGGCATCAGCAGCAGCAGCAGACGGCAGCTACCTCAAGGCCCGCCGCGGTTATGAGCAGCTGTCGGCATTGTGGGGAAGTGCCGCTAATCTGCTTCAGTATCTTTAGCCCCTCGTTTAGCTCTTTGATCCTCTCCCACTATGCTATGCCTCACTCCCTACCCATCATGACGAGAGGACTCAGCCTGGCAAAGCCGTGCTGGAATGTTGGATGGATGGCAGGGTAGAGAGAGAGAGAGAGAGAGAGAGAGAGAGAGAGCGAGAGAGAGAGAGAGAGAGAGAGAGAGAGAAGGAGGAAAATGTACACAATGCTCCCATCGGTGGCTCGTCTATTAACAGATGTTCCTCTAACTGTTGTTCCATGTGTGTCTATCGCTGAGATTTTACACCTGTGACAGCTGGTCAGACAAGCCCCTTCATTTGTTCTCCATCACTCCATTCAGACTTTTCAGTGTGTAAGCCACAAGTCGTGGCGCAAAGAAAATCTTAATACCTCCAACATAGTAAAAACAGCTTTCCATGTTGGTCCCATTTACAGTGCAGGGCAAGGCAGAAGAAAGACAGAATAGCCTACACTGCCCGTGGGAGCCGGATGTAGAATGTATGAAGTGAAGGAAAACACATCGTCAGTGGGTGTAGTAGTCTAATGTCGGCCATGACTTACCTCTTCTTTAAAAGTGGTCCGCTCTGTGTTACAGCACTCCGATACTTGTGGGATCAGAAGTTCATCAGTCAATAGGGAAACTCCTGACTTTGTGCAGGGAGTGTAGATTCGCCACAACCACATTTTCAGCACCTTGAATAAGAAAAAATACATTTACATCTGGTTACTATGTTGCTCCTACTAGAAAAGGTCTCCTGTCTGAATCAGGATTTTTTTATATATATTTTTACAGCAGCAGCAATCCTACTCTTGAGGAACTCTCACTTTCCAACCGGAAGAACCAGGGTCCAGATTCAGCCCTTAGACCATAGCTCTAACCAAGGAGAAAAAACTAGAAAATAACCTGCCGTTGAGACAGTACTTTCTGATTGTCCATGAACATTTTACAACTACTGTTTTTTTTTTAAACCTGCAACTGCTGTTCTGCCTTGGTGCCCATTTGCTAAATCCAAAGGCAGTTCGAACATGGAAAAAAAGGTTTCTAACTTACATAAACCAAATGGAGCTGTTGAATAAAAGTTCATTGGACGTGGTCAAAAGGGCCTATTTTTAAGTCTCAAAACTTCTCAAAAATAAATGAATACCAAAATGTGGTAAAGCTGGCAGGTTAACTTCTCACAACTTGTCACCGTTTTGAAGGTGTTTCCAGCATCCTCAAAGAATCCTGTATTCTGCCAGAACCATAAATATTCCAATGATTTTAGAGATGACACACTTCTCCTCGCCTTTCTTGTTGCTACAAAGCATCACCCAAATCTGTACCTTTTCTGTTGCGAATAATAAGGTATTCATATTTTGGAATAATAACTTATAAGGTGTTTATTTCCTTAACAGTGATAACTACATAAAATAAGGCACAAACTGAGGCAAAGAAAACCCCTCGTTGAAAATATTGTATAAGTTTAAGGACATTTTCTGATCAGGTGGGAAATGCGAATGCTAATTGTAAAATATTCAGATTCTACTGTGCCTCTCCTTCCACTTAAGAGCAGTTAAGTTCACGGAGAGTCATCAAAACCCATGGTAGACGAGGGGTGCAGGCTAACAGGCTTATTATTATGAGTTAGAAACAAACCGGGTATGAGACAAATGACAGAGTCTTTTAATAGCTTTGATTGTTTGAGCAAAACAGTAAGTAGTAGCCTATAATGAGATGAGGGGGGTGTAGCGGAGGTGTGTCTGTTTCATTGTGTGTCTGGTGGGGGGATGGGGTGGGGGGGAGCGGATACAGTGTGCACACAATTAACAGAAACATAAATATCTTGCTGTGCTTAAGCAAGCCATTAATCAGATATAAATAGACGAAGGAGCCCTTTGTGATTAACGAGGTGAGACTCGCTGCTAATTACTGTTTCCCTCTCCTCTGGTAATTAGGTTGGCGCTTTGAATGGGGATGCACAAGACTAGCCTGACCCCAACCAAACACACACACACACACACACACACACACACACACACACACACACACACACACACACACACACACACACACACACATATCATACTCCTGTTTGAATGTATTGTAGTAGGAGACGGACCCCATTGACGCGGCACTGCTAGAGAGGACTAGAACGTCTTTACAATTGCAGCATTCTCTAATAGGAAAGACAGAGACCTTCCAGCCTCTGTGTGCATCTGTGCATGTTTGGTTAGTAATGTATAACTTATTAACGATTGAGCTGTATCTTGTCAGAAACAACAGCATTTTATTATAATCAGATTTTCCTTAAACGGGCAACAAAAAAAAGCAGTTTATCCAGGGAAAGTCAAATCAATCAGATCCACATTTTATTAGACCAGTAAAATTATGGATTGATTGTTTTAAGATTACAGGCCTATAAGACTACGTTAGCGATTTCAAATAATCTACACCAGGCGATGTATGTATATAAACTGTTAAAGTGTGATACTGGGGTTATAGCCTTACTGATTCTGGATGTTTGAGGCCAATAGAACACAATCGCCTGATCTGCAATGAGCCAATATCAGCAGATATTTTGTCTGGCAAATCTACATTCTTATTCTTATATCCATTCTACTTCATACCACCTTGTGTTTGTGTAAAGTGCTTCATAAATACAGTTTGATTTGATTGTGATTAAGTGTGCTGCGAGATATGAGCCACCACAGGACCACGAAATTTCTTTCACTATTTAGATTGATTCAAATATTGTAATGAACTAACTTACCTACAAAAAAGGCCACTTGGTCCAAGGGGTAAACTACTTTGGCTATTAGGGATATAACTAGATACTGTAAGTTAGCAGGAGTGGCTTCACAGTTAGTTCCTTGCCCCGAAAAAGAAAAAGTTGGGGAAAGAAATCCACATGAGGTTTAACTGAAGACATTGTTCTGCCTGCAGAGCAACGACACCAATGAGATTGTTGTGCCAAGTGCCTGAGAATGTTTGTTGCTTCCATCTCCACTCCACTGGGGACTTGTGCATTATGAGTTTGGTGACAACTCTGTCTGATGGATTGTGCATCACAGCGCCTTCTCCTCTTCTCCGGGGCCTCAGCCTCTTGACTACCAACAGGCTTTAGTTCCCCCTCTCAACCCAACACACACACTCTGAGCTCTGGTGATATACAAGTGTAATCCATTACTACGCACTGACACACATTGTCTTCAGTTGAAAGTGGTGGATATGACCTTTTTTTTTATATGGGAAATGAAAATAAGTGAAGGCGCAGAACAGCCGATATTGGATTCTGTTGTTAATTAATGTGTGTATTATCCGGGTGGATGAAGCCGTGGGGGAGGAAGTTAATTGAATTACAGTCAGCGAGTTGGATAATGCACTGTTGTAATTGTTGGACTGTATATAAGACAGTGCTCACATTAGGGAGACGAAAAGGCATGCAGGCCTGTTTTGCTTCCAGAGAATGGTAAGAAATTACTTGTTTGGTCTTGGGGTGTGAGGCATGAATGGGTTTCTAATTTAACCCTTGGGATGGCTAACTATAAACATGTGCAGTACTGAAGCCCGTCTATGCATTCCTTACTGACTTCCAGAACTTTTGCAGCACACAGACAACGTTATGCATCACTCTATCCAATGTTATATTGTTTTTCACTCACTTAATAATGTGTTGTCTGCTTGAGCCCTTTACTCTTCACCTAGTCATTTATGGAATTCAGGGCTCACAGATGCAAAGCAATCAAAGCCTATTTCCATGTTATGTTTTCTTCTGTAAATTCAGTATTTTCTTATTTGCTTTGAATCCAGAAGATTCAACTCAAGGCATATCAATGAGCTGCCTTTATTTCAAATATAGAAGCCTTAGTTGACAAGCAAAGCATTAATATTAAAAATAATAAACGTCGAATAGGATTTTTTTTTTTTTTTTTTTTTTGCAGCGTGTGGTGAGCTCTCTGCCAGTTTCGGGGACCTGTTCACAAACTAATTTCTTTCTATGGGGTGTGCTGCCATCTTGTGGTCATCTCTGGTACAAACTCTCCACAAATTACAGGCATCCTACAAATACACTGAACTGCACATTTTAGCGTGGCCTTTTATTGTGCACATCTGTGCAATAATCAAGCTGTGTAATCATCATCTTGATATGCCACATAAATATTATATATAGGCCTAATATATTTTGTTTAGAGTAGGCCTATGTCTGTTTTCTTTCCCAGTTTCAGCTCATTTTGATTTGAAAAAATACACTTCATATCATATAGTGTGACAAATGGATCATATAGTGTGATAGGAAAGCCTGTCACACTATATGATGTAGCGTCACACCATATGAGGTTTCATGCATTTTCAGACCATTTTTTGCTATGTCATTTTATGATAGCATGCTAACAGCATACCAACTGTAATTTGACAACATATAAATGTAGTAATGACAAAAAAGGTATTTATCTTTGTAATTTTATGAAAACAATTTTAAAAGCGTCACACTAAAAGACACTGAGAATTGGTACGGAATTGGGATTACAGAAAATATTTGATTTATGCAAAATATTACAACAGCCAGCATGCCTAGGGACCTCATCTCCTTCTGAGATGTTTTCTGTACTTCCTGATCAAACAGGGAACTCTCCACCCAAACGTGTCCAAGAAATTACACATTTAAATATCACAATTTGGTGTCACACCATATGACATTGATTTCTCGGACAAAACCTATTTCATCATAGGCCTATAATTAATTCAAAATATTGTACCTAGACTTTGAAAAGAACTAACTCCCAAATAGACATCTGTAAGATCATTCTGTAGGCCTACTTTTTTGAGAAGATTTGCATTTGTTTTTCTTAGTTTTATTCAAGTTTAATGCGTGAAATGTGGTTGGGAGTCTTGGGACAGTCACACGCTCACACCATATGAGCTTCTTCTAGTTAGGGTGAAAACTGTGAACATGTGAGTGATGTATTATTAATGTTCAGTATGTCTATGGTCTGAATCACATAAGAATTTTTTTTGACAATTTAAAAAAAATATGTTTGACGCTTAGACACAAAAAAGAAGCCACGTCACGTCATCTACACGAGTAAAGTAGGCCTACTCACAGCTCCAAGGAAACCACGCAACGAGGTTTAAACACCTATAAGAAAGAAAAAAACACAAAAAACAGAGGCATATGATGAATTTTACCTTTTTTCATGGTAATTTTTTTTTATATAGCGTTCCTCACCTTCTTTTTTCCTATTTGCTGCTATGCTAGCTAATAAGCAAAGCATTGTAGCTGCTATCCTATCGTTTGCCATTTTGGAGAACAAGCAACAGGTTGTTGTTGTTGAACGTTTTATTTTAGTGATAGACTGCAATACTGTCTTTGACCACACCGACTTGCTGCGCTTTACCAGACGATAGTCTAAAGGGGCGCTGTTTCACTCAATACCAGAATACCTAACCCTAACAAATAAAGAGTTTGACAAAGAAAATTAGGAAATGGTTGATAATAAATTAAAGTTATAATCATCAAGTCACTTTACTGATTCAAAAAAATTACTTAGGTTGATTTAGGTTATGATTTCAAAGGGTAAACCTGGCAAGTGGCAACACAAAGTACCCTCTACAATACCTTGAGATGCAAAACGAGGAGTCACAGATAAGGGTAAATAGACTTTATTTTTCAAAGCATGTTTACAGTATTGAAAAATGTCATTTCTATTCACTTAATGCAACTTTTAGAAAACAAAAAAAAATAAAAGAACTCCCTCTATGTACATTCATTCACATTTGAGAACAAGCAAAGATATTATTACATTTGTTTACTGTACATATAAACAAATGATAAAGTGGCCAGAGAGTTTTGAGGACAGACTTTGTACAATGTTAAATAGGCTATGGAACACGCACTCAAGTGTAGAGGAGGCTCATATTAATAGCAGTACTGAGATGACCTACCTATGTATGAACAGTGAAAATGCATTCTTGTTGTTATGAGGTGGATGGGGCATTTAGGAACTATTCCAGCTGTATCGGTTTTAACATTTAGAAAAATCTAATTATGCGTCAGTCTATTGACAAACTGCATTTATTTTATTTTATTTAGGCGTGCAATCAGTAAACTCGGTCTAATGGTGTAGTTACCGGACACCTGACAGAAATCAACCGCCCACAGATTCTAAACATGTTTATACGTATATTTCAAATTTGTATATTAGGTCGGCATCAAAGTGCTCCTTCATTCTTCCATCTTAGTTCAAACGTGTGGAAAAAGACACGCAACACCTAATTGGAGAAAGAAGTAAAGTAACAGGCTTACCGTCCAACTGTCAAACTTCAAGTTCAAAACAAGCATACAGGACTGACACTTCATTGTCTACTCAATAGCTACTACTGTGCTGGAGTGTTAACATTGAGAGGACAATCTGGTCTCTTCATGGAGCTCTGCTCTGCAAACTTACTGCAGAGACTCCCTGGGCAAACATGTCATTTGAGGCTGAATTTGGAAAATAAACAAGAAAACTTGTTCTTCTGGCACTTTCAATTTTGTAATAATTGTTACTTTTGCACCAGGGTCATCTGCACCAGCAAACATCTACACACTCTCAAAGACCTCCGCTTTCACATGATCATTTAAATAAGTATAAAAACAACTCTACATATAACTGTTATACTTATCCTCTTTGTGCTACAGGAGAAATGATAGTGTGCATTATGTACAAGCAAAAAAAGGAAAAAAGTCAGCACTTTGGTGTACGCTTGTTAAAGTAACCAAGAGATTAACTTTTTTCTATATATTTTAAAGGACCTCATTTTAAAAATATTAATATTTAACACGAAGATCCAAGGTGAACTTCAAGAACAAGTACTGACAGTCGCCATTTTGTTTTTTATCCACAAGATGGAGCCCTTGCTCTTCGGGTCCCACTTAAATACCGACTTTCAATTCATTTACTTTTAACTCAACAGAATGAGTCAACCAACTACACTTTCACTTACGCCAAAATTCTACTTCTCTGCAGACCTTCATTTTTAAAGATAATGAATGCCAACAGTGGCTCAACGATCTGACAGTAAGCAAGGCCAGAATTGCACTTATCTTTGTAACACAAGTAAATGATAATAAAACTGGTCTATTAGTGTACAAGAAGTTGAGTCAGTTGAAATATTAAATATGATTCTCCATCTTTCCCTAACACGAAGCAGACAAAATAATGGTTTGGTCTCGTTTCGTACAGCATGTCTTACAGTCGATGTCTCAGTGAACACTACTGACTTACCAGGTGAACTGAGCTACAACCACATTTTCCTGCCTAGCATTATGAACATGGGATGTTCATAATGCTAGGCAAATAAATTACAGTTAGATGCAAGCCCATCCCCAAGTTAATATTTAGACAGATCAAAAACAAACATGAAAAAGTGAAAAAATCTCCCTCAAGTCAAAAGGCTGCTCAGCGATAAACAGTGCCACTATTTAACTCAAGGTAGAGGTTTTATGTAAACACAAGACGCTCCCCCACTATTGTTTCTATCTTAAGTCTAGAAAGCCAAAACATAAAAGCCCTCACTCCTCACTGACCTACAAAGCAACAATGACTACATGACATATCTGGTGCACCACCCATGCATGAAATTACAAAATAAGGGTGAAAACAAGAAAGTCACAAGGCAGACCACAAACGTTTTTTCCCCCTTGCGTGGTGTTGCTAATGTCACATGATATATAGGGACAGCACTGGCCTTTCCGTATTGGCATTTCATTTTTGTTATGTTTTTTTTTCAACTTGGTTCCTCAGCAAACAAAGTAGGTTTTGTGTTGCTTCTGTGAAGTTAAATTTGGTCGTTAGCCGGGCTGGCTCTTGTGGGTTTTCCCCACGATTGTGCATATGAGGAAGGTATCTCCAGGCGATCTGATTAGTGTTAGGGCCACTGGTCAGTCCAGTCATGTGGGTGGATACCATGTACATGTTGTGAACTTCCACCTCCGTCTCATTGACAGTGATTGGAGCTAGGAGAAAAGCGGCTTAACAAAGACAATATGCTGATACCATGTTAACATCACAATGGATATCAGGACAATTGAAATAACCGCGGTGAATTTAGTCATGTGGGATTCACATTAAAGCAGGTCTTAAAGTCTCACTTCACACATTTCCACAATAGAAATGATTGGGGCCGCCCGTCTTGTTAATGGTGTGAGAGCAGATGATGGAGAAGATTGTGGTCCCTTTAATCTTAAAAGATAAGGACATGTAGAGGGGACCTGTAGGCACTGAACAGGACAGACTCAAAGTCTGGCTCTTCCCTACATACGCCCCGGAAGTGTGCTCTGTAGTCGTCATGAGAGGCGCCGAGCAGGTTGGAAGGGAGGAAGAGCAGGTGGAAGATGAGGGGGGTTATGGTTAAGGGCTTTTATTCCGGCAGGTGCAGCACGGCCACCATTGGTTTCATCTTAAAGTACTGGTTGAAGCGCAGGACTGCGTATCTGAGAGGGGAAGAGAAGAAAAACCGATAAGATAAAAATGAAGGTGACATGTTAGATTAAATGAATACTAATTGAAAAATATAAGACTGTTTAAAAACACTATGCACTGACATGACACAAATAAATATTAATCTGGATGCTTCCAGTTTGTTCTTCAATATAGGATTAAAAAAAGGGAAAGAGCTCCTGATAAGAATGCACTTAATGGTTTATTACAAGATGGACATACCCCAAGAAGTCAAAGTCGATGGTGGAGAACTTTGCCTGAATCAGCGCCCAGAGACCCCAGAAGAAATGAGACGCCTGGACACAGAGGAGAGGACAAGGAGGATTAGCATGGACTCACTGTCGAAAAGTAAATGTTTCTAATTAACCAACACAGTGCACCCAAGCATGTACACAACCAGCACAAGCCCTATGGCAACAACAACAAAGAGCTGACACAGAAATACAATTGCTTCAACTTGCCCATCCTCCACACTGCCCTCTTTTCCTCTTGACAGTAAACAAGGCACAATTTGGCTCAGGGGAGAGGACAAGCCTCACAAGGGTTACCAGTTGTCATTAAGAGCACCTCCCATATGGTGGCCGTGCTGGCAAGCACACTTGCATACACACACACACATCACAGACATCCTTCTCCTTATCTTCAGATCAGGAGGCGCAGGTTTATAGCCCACATTGAAATGTGCTCTGTTTAACCCACATCACACAGAAATCCATGTTTGCTGACCCACCACTTGGCACAGTGCCTGGAACAATTCATTCGGAACAAGCCCTCAGGGAGCTTACTGTGAGCATTTCTGGAGAAGGAATGACTAAGACAACAATACTTGTCCCTGACCATACAGTGCATGACAACACTAACATATAACTTGTTAGAATACATTTTTCTTTCTTGAATCATAGGTCTCATTACAAAAAATTAAATAAAAGATAATCAGGAAAATAATTTGACACAAAAGAAATACTACGTCTACAAGCACGACATATTCCAGTGGGAATATTAAGTGTGTATACATGTGTCAATAATGCAACAAAGAGTGAAACACTCTACGTCTTAACAAACCCGTCGCTATGGGCGGGCCATAGGGGGCTGGGCTCGCCCCCAAGAAACCCCCAGTTTTCTGAGGGCTGTAAATAGGCCAATATATGTGGCTAAATAGCATGCTAATATTGATGATTGATTGTGTCAAGTGTCTAAGGATTAATGCGAAAATGATCTGGTTTCTAACTTTTGCTTTAAGTTACAATATAGCCAACTAGCTAACGTTAGCTTGCTGCTGATAGCCCACCCCTTTCGTTTCCAATGGTGGCTTGGCATTTCATTACCAATGTAAAGTGTCATAAATAGCTAACACTGCGTCATGATTCCTAAAAAAACAAAACATGTGATATGTTTCCACCATAAATTGATGCCGAAAAGGCACAGATCGGTGGATAAAAATCCACCAGAATGCAGGAAATTAAGGGTTTGACATTCAAAATTTGAATGATTGGCATGATGTAGACAGAAACTGCTGTCTACATCATGCCAATGTCTTATTCAGAATATGATCCTAACCGGGTGAATATCTAAACATTGTTCGTCTGCCAATCGGAGGCCATAACAACCTCGCCCTTTAAAGCTCAAGCCTCTACCACGAAGACAGATATAACAAAGGCTTACCAAGGCAAATGCGTTGACCTGGACATAAAGAACGTCCACCTCTCCGTCGGTCACCTCACCCCCCTGGCCTTTGAGCTCCTTATAGGCCTCCAGGTAGGAGCGGAGCCACTCCAGCTGGAAGGCCCGAGCTGGGTAATGACTATAGTCCACCTCGTTCAGGCCTGCAACACACAAAGGCACAGCGTTAAACACTCGCATTTCATATTCATATACACACATGTATTTACGCATGGCGTGCGGTACAAGCTAAACTTACCAGCAAACTCATTGAAATGGTTCCCAATGTCGTAGGCTTGGTAATTGTACCCAGCGTACTCGTAGTCAATGAACTTTACGTTGCCTGGAAAGAGAAGCAGTGTTGTTTAGACAGAGACATGGGAAGCAGAGAAAAAAATGATGTTGTGTTTTTCCCTTTCGATTACTCAGAAATGTCAAGGCTTTCCATTTCATACTGTAACTTGCTTCCTGTCTGACAGGACTGGCTGGCTAATTTGCCGATTGCGGGGCGAGGAGTAAGAGCTTGCATTTTGAGGAGAGTAGACAGTAGAAGGAGACTACAGCACAGAAAGTGAAATACATTTAAAAAAGGTTCAGACTTAAAATAACGTCCGACAAACGCTACCTACACATGCAGTATAATGCTGTTAAGGACAAACACATGCTGTTAAGATCGAGCAAAGTCAGAGTCAACATGTACACAGAATAAAAGCTCTTGTTAATAGAATGTTGGACATTTTATGCTGCCTTTGCCATTCTTTTAAGGCCTACCCTAGAACTGCAAGAGATGCAATTCAAAAGGATGAATGTACACTGTAAATAGCTCGCACAGTTTGTGGAGAACAATTGATATTTTGGCAAACAGATTAGATGTACCAGTGAGTGAGTTATAACTTGTCGAGGACTACAACATAGTCATCTGGGATACATTAGCAAAGATTAAGGACGTGCAAAAGTCTGATGAAACACATGGAACTCATACAAATATCTAAGGGAGGGAAGGGGGGGAAGGAGGACATCTGGCTTTTCAGTGAATGTTTGTTTTGGATACATGCACTGAGTAAAGGAAAAATTTGGCCATGTCAAAGTTATGTTTTGAAGAGATGGGGGCGAAGAAAAGGGCAAAGAAAACAAGAGGGACAAAGGCAGGAAGATAGTCAAATACAAAGACACTAAAGTGGTCGCGAAGCAGCCTCAGCAAATGTTCAGCAACACACCATTTTGATACACACCCTCTCAGAACGTCGTTGTTTGGTTGCTGAGATCTATCTTCAATAACAGATACACACTTAACCTTTTAGACACACCAATTCAAAGTGCCTTTATACTCTTGTGACGTTAATGTGGGTCTTGTGCATTAACCCCAGTCGTAAAGTTTAAAGCTGTTAAAATATACAGCCTCGGCATCTGCGCCTACATTTGGAACAAGTGTCTCTTTAACTGCCTATATGACGTATGGAAATGGGCCCATGACGTATGGAAATGGACAGTTAAAAGAAAATGACCGAGAATTACAGCTGATCGTCTAAATGTAACCTTAAATCTGACATTAGTGCACGGAGAGGATGGCTCAAGGAATGTGTTGCCGTCTGACTGCATTCGTGGGCCACTTAAAAACATGGGAGGCGTCTGCATGAAATGATGAACAAACAGAGAAGCGTTCAGTCATGAAGTGGTTGATCTCAAAATACAAACCCTTACTTTTACAAGCCCGATTGTTATAGAGACGTTAAGAAAAACAAAACAAACAAAGAAATCATTTTTAAGAACACGTTTAATTAAATGTCTCTATTCTTGAATCTTTTTTTTTTTTATCGTTTTTGGCCTTGGCTAAGTATTTTACCCTATCATGTAGAACATTAGTTTTTTCTGAAGTAGTGCTGGACTACAGAGAAAGACACTTTGAGGTAGGTTACCAGCCGGCGTGTAGGTCCTAGCGGGACACAACTGAACACCTCCGGGCAGTGGCTATAGCCCCCCTGTGCAGCAGATGAAAAGGTTGGGGCAAACACATCTTTCACACATCGCACTCTCTCGCTGACATATTTTGTCCTTAAGCCACTCTTGCTCCCACGCACAGTGTCGAAACATCAGGCCCTGAAGCCAAATTCCCATTCCTTCTTTCTCTTGAATCCCCACCACCCCTCCTTCAAACATGCAACCGCACTTCCCCGTCTCACAACACTCCCTCTCCAATGCTCCCTCCCCATTGGCACGCTGGGAACCCAATAGCGTGACACCTCTGCTGCTTCTGCAATATGACAGTCTTTGAGAGGCTTCCTGTTGGCTGCTCAGCTGCAGATATAGTGGCCTTCAGGGCCAAGAGTGAAATGTGTACAGAGTAGATTGAGAGGGGCAGGGGGAAAACTGAGGCTGAGAGACAAAGTAAAGAGAGACAAAAAAAAGAGGGAAGTAAAGCAGTACAGCACTTACTGAGAGTGTATACTTTTAACAGTATCATTATAAAATGACTACAGGAAAGTTGACACAGGAAGTAGTGGCTTCTCTGCTGTCTTGTTTGGCAGACAAGGTGGTTTGAGCGTAGGTACAGGAAACTGCTTGGTGGCGATTTAATGACTTTTCAATGGCTTCTCTCAGTTTTCAAATTGAACAAAAATTGTGCTGTAGGGAGCAGGGTAAGGTAGGGATTGAGTTTACGGTTTAAGATAGCTTGAGTGGGCGAGGTTGAAAAATCGAGGAGCTAATGTCCCTGGGCTGTAGTGTCCTTTTCATTGTGGTTATCGTTTGTAGATGCGTTATAGTTGTGTTTGCATTGATAAAAAGGCGCGTGATTACTAGGAGGTACTGAGATAAGGAAAAATTCCTTTCTATTCTGTCTTTTAATGAATAATGCTTCTAAACCGAAGTACTGATAACCTGAGCCTTAAGTTAAAAAAGCCTGAAACATGATTCTGCAAGTCTGCAAATATGCACGGATGACATGCCCAGACTTTTACAAATCTGTAAGATGCTGATAATGATTTATAGCATGTGCAGTCTGTCACACTTTTTACAACACTGGGTGTGTCGTGAAAACAATTAGCACTTGTTTGTAACGCAGAACTACTTATTCAAAATCAGTTTTTTCAGGCACTCATGAACCAGAAACCTGTTTTTCATGGTGATTAGGCAAAGTGGGTTTCCCACATTTTATGGAGAATCATGTTTCAGCTTCATAGGAGAACGCTGATGATACTGTGCATCACTGTTAATGACAACAAAATCCATGGAAAGATGAAAACCAACAAACCCTTTGTCCGTATCTCTTTACTTTTCAACATCTGGACACACAAATGTAAGCTTTCCAATCAAATAAAAGATTCAGTAGTTTCCCGAAACTCCTGGCACTTTAAGCTCATCTGACTCAAACAGGAGTAAACAGTAAATTTACAGTACATTTATTGTGGACTATTTTCAGCACCGGATGAGTACCCATTTGGTGAACAAATTTACATTATTGCAGCAAGATGATGTGTGTGATATTGACTCAGAAATAAACTACTTGGTGTGTTTATCTTGATGAAATCCAACATGCCACAAGTGAAACAGTGTGACCTATAAACAGTCGATGACTGTGACTCAATGTTGTGTTATTTATAGTTCAAAAACAACAATGGTGCTCTATAAACTTGTTGCAATAAAAACAGAGCAAAAAGCTATTTATAAAGGTAAACAAGCAATACTTGTTGGGTCGGATCATGTCAATGTTGATTTTGATCTTTTAATGGCGTTTGTTGGCAGTAAGAAAAACACAGAATTACACCAGACACGTCCTTTCACTTATGTGCTAAAGATGAAGGAGCAGTGACGCAAAGTAGCGTTACAGCAAGCGCAAGACCATAGAAACATATGTGTAACAACCAGCAGCGTAAGTGAGCCTAGCTACTGTCAGAGGGACAACTGGTGGGCGAGTAGCATTGGAGGGTAATGGGTGGGTAAACGTGGCTCCTACTGCTGCCATGATTTGATCCCGATTAGCTTGAGCAGAGGGCAGACTACACGAGGGGGCCCTCAGAGCCGACTGTGCGTGAGGTTTGTCTCTCTCCATTGCCTCGCCAGGGCAGGGCGGCGCTGGGCAGCCACAGCCTCGGCTGTCATTCCTAGGGGAGAAAGGCTAGACACAAGGAGCTGTGAGAAGGGCCCCGCCCCTCGCCGCAATACTGGACGAGGGGGCTAACAGCTCTTAAACACCCCCACCCCACCTCCCACATACATCTTCTGTCCCCACCCTTGCTTATTCTTTTTCGCCATTCCTGTGCTACAAAGACAATGACTACAACAGTTTCACAGACTGGTACAGTCTCATTGACCGGTGTAATTAAAGTTGATCAGTGCAAAAGTAAACAAATAAGTTTGCCTAAGGAACAGTTGCTTGACATGTATACCATTAAAAACCCAGCAACATTGCTAAAGCACCATAGACATGTGCTGTCAATACACCTGAGACTTCGTATGTGGTATGATGCAATGACATTTCTTTGTTCAGGCAGTTAACAGTGGTTTACGTTCTACGTTTTCACCACAGAATTAGAACGACAGATCAGACAGAATCTAGGAAATAGAATGAAATCCAACTTGGGACGAGCTTCTGAGCCTATTAGATATAGAGAATTGGAATCTGGAAAAAATTTGACAATTTCTGAATTATTTGGGGGCAGAGGCACTTAACTTTGCCCCGCCCTTCATTGTCTATCAATAGACACACTACTGTACGTAAGGTTGTGTTTGCATTTCGAATGAGGATTCCATCTAGAGCCAAACAGAGCATTTTCAAACAGGATTGTCTCGTCTGTGCGTTCTAATTCCAGGCCTGCAGCCCAATGCAAACACCGACAATGAGTGAAGCATGTGACTAGCCTCGGAGGAGGTTTCACTTAATGCAATCCTACCTGAGCGCGGGCGACCAATGCAGCTCACACTACAACACAGTTCAGACAGTCACACGGTTAAATGTCTACGACTACAGTCCTGCAGTATATACTCACCTGACTCCTGATTATAAATGATGTTTTTGCAGAGCAGGTCGTTGTGGCAGAGCACTACGGGGGAGCCCAGCACCGACAAGCTCTGCTGCAGCCACACCAGCTCTTCTCGGAGGCACCGGTGGTCGGGCACCTCCATCCTCAACCTGAAGGGGGCAGTGGAAGAGAGGGGGAATATTTGATACCGTGTATGGGAAGAGATGGTAGGAGCATTTAGAGTATTAATAGAAGGACAGCAGGAGGTAAAGACGGGCCAGGTGAACCTGATAGTAGACTTGGAGAAAAAAGTGAAAGAGGAACAGAAATGTAATCTTATCCACCATAAAAAAAAAAGATGCTCTTGGAACAGAGGCTGCTATTTATGAGACAATTTGTCAAGTTGACTGCACAGTCACGTACGAAACACAGCTCTGTCTCAAAGTTGCAAAAAGGGAACCTTTCTGAAAATAATAATAAATAATATTGATCATTAAAATAATTAGAAATACGTCCAACTGAAATCCTCCTGATTTACTCCAATATAAGATTTTGTTAAAACCACATTTGCAGCCTGATTTAGCTCCATTATTACATAAGTTTAGCCATAGTTGCCAGAAAATGCTCATGAATACTACCAAGACATTTTCATTAAAAAAGGACACATAGGCTTTCGCCAGCTCCGCAAAAGAGCTCATTTCCTATCTCTGGCTTCTTGCTTTAGTTTCGTCCATTAGTTAATATTTCAGAGTATGCGAGATGGCAGGCTTCAATCCTGGCGATTATAAGCGCTCCACCTATTGAATTGTTTTGCAACACACATACTTGGACCCCTGAGATACTGCGGGTGATCGTGGCCTTTGTCAGCGTTTCTCATACAATGTTAACATTCGGGTGGCCTCCATGGAAATGAACAGCCCTGCAGGAGACCATTTTTGTTTTGGATTTGTTAAGGGTGTCACCTTCAACCAAGGGAGCCGTTATTGCCAACGCAATTTACATTCAATCAAGACTTAATGATGCCAAAGCGCCTGAAGCATATGTATGATCGGAATCATCATTTGCCTTTGATGTACTGCACCTTTATTTTGTGTTGGCACCGACATGTAACCTACATAGTTAAGATATAAGGGTTGTGGTGTTTAACCCTCAAACATAAGAGTTGAACTATGCAGAGCTATTGAAAGTATGCTAGAGATAACTATCAGTGTTAGCTAGCTTACTAACTCGAGCTTGTTAGTAACTGTGGACTTGCACCAACAGCTTCAAATACGCCTCTGGGCACTCAGGTTGCTGCCATTGAGCTTCTGCCTGCATCCGAGGCACCAGACGACCTTCTCCGTGGCATCTGAATGACTGCTGGCTGCCACTGATGCTCATGAAGCTTTTGGCGGTAAGTCACTAAAACAAGCCAACTCTGCATCATTGCAGGGCCAAACAGCCCGCCAAAGCACTGAGAACAGCAGCCAGGTTCCTTTCCTTTAACAGATTTGGCTGTTCCCACAAGATGCACAAACGACGAAATTAGAGCCTTCTAAAAAAAGATTTAGAAATGAGACTTCCTTAAATCTATCATTGCAGTGCTTACTTTTTCTCTGCAAGTTCATGCCTTTATAAATACATGAACTTTAACATTTGTTGTGGATTGGAAGACATTTTGCTTGCCTCTACTGTGAGCATGAAACAGAATTAGTGGTACGCTTTCAACTGTCATTAATGAATCAAAGCTTTAAGAAAGAAGGAAAAAGGACAACATGAAAAAGTCAGTGAATAAGACACTGTGGTCTTCTTCTAAATGGCCTCACCTGGCGTTCTGCTCAGGGTCCTTTAAGTACTTGGGGATGAGAGCAAAGTATTTGCCCATCTTCAGCCACAGGTCAGACTGGGGCACCCAGCCATTGTGGGCATGGATAGCATGGTACTTGGCCAGCTGCCTGGCAATGAGCCTGTAAGGTAAAAGAGACAAGGAAATTTGAGGATTTGAAAAAAATACAGCAGGCAGCAGTACGTGACTGGGCTCCAGTATGCCATTTCTAATTTGGTTCTGAGTGACAGTGGAAAAAATGCATAGGTTTTCATACAAGGAAAGGCAGATTCAAGTTACAGAAACAATTAAACCTAATTACAATGTTTGAATGAAACTTATTTTGCTTTATTGATATCTTAATTTCAAAATGTTAAGTTAAGACTACAATTAATCTACAACATTTGCTTAATGTAGCAAATACACTGAAGCATTTACAGGATTTTTACATTCTGAATTTGGAATAATGGTTCCATGCTGTGTTTGTATGAAGACTGGACTTGATCGGACTGATGTGCGACCGTGTCAGAGAAGAACTTCAAATTGAAGGAGAGCAAGAGAGAAAAACGGACAAAAAAACAAAAACAGTCCTTCAAGTCTGGCAGGATAATAAATGTAAATAAATGTGGTCAACAGTATTGACATTGCAAATGTACATCTGAGTTTGGGTGCGTGCAGCGTGTCAAGCGTCGTCAGGTGACACATCAATCTTAACTGAGACTTTCTGTAACGTACTTGAACAGGGGCTGGCTGCGGATGTTCTCTGGCTCCAGGGCAGTTCCTTGCAGAAACTCATAACACAGGCCGTTGTTGAAGGTGCAGTAGAGGCGCGGTGCACAGCGGTGCGCCTGCAGCACTCGGAAGCTTTTCACCTCGTTCTCCCGGTCGACCAACAGCTCCGTCTTGTTTCCATAGATACGGACCAGGACCACGTCGTTCATGACCGGGCCCACGTAGCAGCCCAGCAGCTTATTGGTTATTCCGTCTGTGAAAAACTGCACAAGACAAAGCAGAGGGAAAGAGGCGGAGGACAAGTGAATTAGTATGGTGAAAGAAAATCTGAATTTGTCTCATGCTTCAACAAAGTAGCTTTGCCGCCTACGGTCAAACGACAGGGGGACCATCACCCTCTGCATCACTCACTTTGTTAGTAGGGCCTCTAAGATTCTCGCTCAAATGTGAATCATAATTTTTCTCCTGAGGAATTTATATCACACAAAAAAATACATTTACTGACACTTAGACACCCTAAAAACATATAATGTAAAGTAACAGCATTAGAAAAATACATAATATAAATATATACAACCTAGCACCCAGTCCGGTTGTACAACGGACTGGGTGCACAAGTCTATTGTCATTGATATAGCAGTTGGAATTCATAAGGGAATATGAGCCAGAGAATCGTCATCATTTAGAAATGAGATTGCATAGATATATTATGAATTAAGTTAATTTTTTTTTTTTTTACGATTAATTGTGCAGCCCTATTTTTTAGCAATGTGCCTGAAAACCTACATTGGTTTTTGAGTATTACATAAGTCCTGAGAAGAGCCAGGATTTGGCTAAACCCCAGAGAGTAGAGGAATTTCTGTAGCTATTAAATAATGAGGGCATGTCTGGTTTGATTTAAACTGGGGGCGTCTCTCTGCTGTGAAGCCGCCGGGGGACATTTTTTTAGGGAGAGGTTGTTATCAACATACCAGACCTAATTGTTCACTCTATAAGGGATTGACTGAGAATGACAGGAATTTTATTTTTGCACTAGGGAAACCACAACAGGCATTTTGCTGAGTTCCAACTTTCTCTCTCATTGACGTTTAAAAAAAGGCAGGGGTGGTGGTGGCGGCAGCACATGTGACCAGCTCACCATCCTCAATGTGTTTACCAAGCTGAAGCTGCCACACCCCCCTCCAGGGCCCTGTTACTGGAACCGAAAATAAGTCACTTTCTGGGGATCTGCCCAGGCTACCTCCCTGGGAAAATATAATGTTGTGTTAGAAGATAATGTTTGAGCCCTTTTTTGTTTGCTTTTTTTTTTTTAAGTGTCTGGCCCCAGCAACCAAAAAGAAAACAGAACTATTACTGGGATTAAGTTAATGACTTCTGCAAACATAGCATAATCTAGTCATCATGGTATTTTTTTCTTTCTGTGTTTCTTCTACATGTATACAAGAAAAGTCCAGATACCACTACACTTATGTAATACCCATAGATAGTATAATAAAGTAATAGCTATACTCAACACAGATAGTAGCCTCTCTCCTTCCCGACCAATCATACATTACACACACACACACCTCTCCTCCACTAACGCCAATGGCTGCTTGCGTTTGTCATTCACTCATTTCCACCATGATATCCACATCCAAAACAAGCACGTACCCTATATAGCGTGGCACAAGCATTACATAATGTTTAACTTATGGTATACAATACGCGATAAGGTGACGCAGACGTTGCGTCGGAAAGCTAGAGAAGCTCACACGGTTAACCCCCCCTGTGCTGAGCTGACGCAGATACTTCAGCCAAGGCCAAAACATTAACCCTAACCATAGGGAGGGAAGACGTTAACACAATGTCTTCGGAGCTCGTAATGTAAGGAGGACATTGTATGCCATCTGTTTGAAGATGTCAGCAGCTATGTCATAGCCACAGTAATGCTAGGCAATTTATTTTTTCGTGCGTCATTTGTTCTTTGAATAAATTAGTGTTAGCATTAGCTAGCAATGGAGATTTTCATGAAGGAAGTCGTTGCTAGCTAACATTTGGTTTGGCGATTTTTAATAACTTCAACTTCAAAGACAGCAGTGTACATGGTATGGGGGATTGTGGAGACATTGCAAACACCAAGCAGACTAGCAGGAACATTTAAAAAAATAAAATAAAAATAAAATATGTAATAAATAAAATAAATAAATACGTTTAAGAAAAATTACCTTCACTTTGACCTCGGATGGCTTCCAACTCGGTCTCAGCTCTTTGATGAGCTTCAGTGCACCAGACCTGTAGTCGCTCTCGTCAACTGTCACGGCTATTTTGGGCACTGCGGGAGCCTCGTCGGGTACGTGGATGAAGTTGGCCATGGCAAAAATCTTGACGTTTTTGATTATCTTAAACTCAAGGCTACTGTTGACTGTACGCGGCGGCGAAATGCACAATCTATGGAAATGCTTGAGCAGGCGCTTGTATGTAATGCTGGTGTAGTCGGTGTGCGGCAACGCCTCTCAAAAGATCCCACCCACTGGAGAAAAAAAGGTTTCCACTTGCTAGTAGTTGCATGACTCACGTAGAAGCGCGTGTATAATTCGCCAGCGTACACCGTTGGCGGAGTTTAACAAATCAACATATCTTTTAGAGTAATGGAAACATTCTAATCTACAATGATACTAATTCATTTATTAACACCAAATAAAAGAAAATACAAGAACGTAGAAATATATGAATACATTACAAGTACGTGCCTAAAGTGTCAACGTTTATTCAAGTCGGTAGTCCCCGGTGATTAGGAACAAGCGCACACTCACTGCAAACGTAACGCACGATGCGAGTGACGTCACATCCGGAATCGGCTTGAATGAAATGAGCTTTGTGTCCTGTCTGAGCGGTTTAAAAGTCAGAGCTGCGAGCGACTATTATATGGTGCGACATGGATAATATAAAATATTTGACAATTGTTCTCCTCTGTCCCTCTCTGCACTGCTAACACCAGTACCCAGTCTTATTTATGTAGTAGCCACATAGTGGAAAAGCTTATATCAACCTCAACAAAATACCTTTACCTTTGGTTTTATTGTAGCCTATAGGCTAGATAAGAACTGAATGACAGACAGAACAAGAACACGCAGATCTTTATCAAGGAGCGAAATAATTTTTTTGTGGGCTCATAGTCATCGTCTTATATGGCCATATAATTATTTCCACTGTCAATGACCAGTAGATATATTTTGCTGATTGATCTTAAACCTGCAGTGTGTAGAATGTTGGGTTTTATTTCCTAGCAGACTTTGTAGAAAATAATTATAATATCCATAAGTACATTTAATTTAGTGCATAATAGCTGAAAACAAATTTTAGAATTATTTTTCCCCCCTTAAAAAGGGTCCCATATATGTCCATATTTCTCCATACCTTGGACCAAGGCATTGCCGCCGCCATGTTGGAAGCGTCATGGTTGGAATGTCATCAGGTGCATTGTTTAGAATTTAGAATTGTTCTTGTGTCCTTGAAGGCCACTGTAGCTTCTGTTATTATTCAAAAGAGGTGGGGTTACCCAGGGAACGTTGCATTCTAAAACTTTCTAGAATTTTCTAGAACTTCTTGATGATGTCATATGCACTGCACCTTTAAACCGGCAGTGTGTAGAATTTTGGGTTTTATTTCATAGCAGATTTTGTACGTTAAATATAGTGCATAATAGCTGAAACAAATTTATAACTATTATTTTTTCCCTTAGAAAGGGTCTCATATATGTCCATATTTCTCCATACCTTGGACCAAGGCCTAGTCGCCGCCATTTTGGAAGTGTCATAGTTGGAATGTCATCAGGTGCATTGTTTAAAATTTTGAATTGTTCTTGTCCTTGAAGGCCACTGTAGCTTCTGTTATTGTTCAAGAGGGGTGGGATTACCCAGGGAGCGTTGCATTTTAGAACTTTCTAGAACTTTCTTGATGATGTCATATTACACACTGCACCTTTAAGATTCAAATATAAATCAAATTGTCATAGCAAAATTATTTCATGACATCTTACTATGTCATGAAATCATTTTGCAAGATTGAGGCACATTGCAACTTGCTAAATGGATGTGCAGCAACCAATTTATGGCTGTTTACAACAGCCTACCTAAGGAAACCCACCCATTGACCTCCCATGGAAGAGGCTTAGTCTAAATACACTTTGTGTCAGTGGTGACACAGCCGGTGTTTTTCCACTTTGACCATACATAAGCAGCCACGTGATGTCTGTTCTACGCAGGCATCTCATTCATGTCAGTTCAACTAGTTGCTCAGTAACAAACTGCATCAATACCATGAGATCATATTACACCCATTGTCCCACCCTCCATTCTAACAATCCAAAAGAGGCTTGAGTTTTATCTTGATACCATGTGCCACTATGGGCAGTGTACGTCCACCTTGTAAACAATGCCCTGCTCTCCACACACACACGCACACACACACAGACAGACACAGACAGACACACACACACACAGACAGACACAGACAGGTATAGGCACCCTTACACTAGTGAGTGCTGCCAAGTGCAAACAGTAAGTCATTTCCTGTGGCCACGGGGCAGCATCAGCTGAGCTAAATGGATGGTGTCATCATGCTCAGGCGGACCTTATCAGGAGTGGTTTGTCATTCATGTTTATTGCCCGTATTTCTACAGTCTGTTTCAAAGACTAGTGACATATTTCCTCAGTTGTAAATTAGGGAAAAATACTTTAACACGTCCCAATTTCCTCCTCGCTGCTAGTTTGCTTATCACAGTTATCTGCACTTTCCACACTTTGACACACTTGTTGAGCATAATGCTCAGCGAGTTAGAAGACAAGGTTGACATATAGTGAATGTTTTGTCAGCCAATGGGATGAGATAAATCAGTTGGGGCATGTCCCTGTTGGTTAACCACTGACCCAAAAAGCCCTTACCTATATACCTACAGGCAGAAATGGGGCGGTTGACTTTCTTTCAGTCGTTTAAAGTGTCTTTGTGGAGATAATTCTTTCCGCTTTACTTCTAATGTTTCTTGCACTTTCTAAAGTGGCTATTCAAATAGCAGCATCCCCAAGAGCAACAAATCCACTGAACAAAAGTATGCATTGTTCGAGTGTGATAATGTATATTGTTAGAACGCCTGTTGAGGCACGGGAGGAGCTACAGTGGCTGTTTAGGCGGAAATTTGATCAGGAGTCACAAGACAACTTGGCAACCAGAAGTGTTTTCTTTTTTTTTATACCACCAAGAAATAGCTGAACATATCTCATTCTTCTGAGTGAAAAAGTGTCAGTGTTTCATAGCTGCAAGTATTTCTGATTTAAGGATAAGAAGTGATGGATTTGCAATGCTTCTACAACTAAATGAAAACGCCTTTGCTAGAACATATCACTCAAGTTCTAAGTTATTTTTTGAAAATAATTTATTTTAAAGTAAAAGTATTTTCTTAAATAAACGTATAACTGCTTTGAAAAGGAAACAAGATCATCACTGATAATGCTTTATCAGGCAGCGACAAAAAATATGCGGCACAGCCTCTAGCGTGCGTGGACATGATAAGAAACCTTAGACGATGGCATCACAGCCGTCATTATCAATCGAAGTAGTCCTCTATATCGATGTTGGGGTTGAGCAGGTCCTCTCCATAGCGGGTCAGATCCATTTGGTTGAGGATCAAGTTCTCAAAAGTCTCCTCCAGGTCTGTTTCTCCAATCAGCACCGCTCCCACCATCCGGCCTCCACTGAGAACCACCTGGAACAGAGGAATTACAAGGGGACCTCCGTGAAAAAAATTATGCTTGACGTGTATGCAATGAAGTCATTATGACAATGATTGCAAGACATTTCTATATGCACTCCGTTTATATACAGTTTTAAAGTTAAACTTAGCCATTGGACAGCATGCTAGATGCCCCCCCCTCCAATCCTGCTCCTTCAGAAGCTGCACCCCCCTGACATGCCTTGCCTTAGCAACATCAGTCGTCACTAACTACCTGTCCTATAGCGTTGGTGTTACTAATGTCACAAACGCTGCTTGTAGCTTATTGGTTGGAGAAGCGTTGCCGGGCTAGCTCTCGCTCGCGCCGAATCAGTTTGTTTACATAGCCATTTACGGAGCCTGCACTGTGTATAAACACCAGACCTTTTCATCAGCGTACACACAGTACAGACAAGTAGTGGACCGGGAGGAGATAAGCGCTGATTTTGACAACAAGTGTTTGGGATAAGGTTCGCCGCCTCCACCTTTAACAGATAACTGATCTTGTTTCAGTTTTGGTTTCAGGAAAACATTGGTTCCTTTCACACCCACATACAATTTTTTTTAAATAGCATAGATACCAGTTAGCCTGGTCCAACCAGACCATCTACTTCATTTCATTTGTACAGAAGGTCTGGAACTGCCCTATTGGCAAACGTTCACTCACTTGGAGGCTGGTGTCTGTTGAAGTTTAAAACTATTGGATCTGCCCAGTTCCACTCAGCCAAGCAATCGCATAACGTTTGGTCGTGGCGTATGTCATGAGCCGGCTTCTGACGGTGCGTTCCAGTTGTACAGGGAACTCGGAAATTTCCTATTTCATATTGTAGTCTAAGGATCTACCGGTACCTGGCAACGGTAACTTGCTGGAGCCTAACGTTTAGTTATTTGGATGAGAACGGTTGTAGGCGTCCATACTTTCCCGAGCAGATGCACTGGAACACAGACAGGTCGGAACTCGGAACTACCAAGTCGGAAATTTCCGAGTTCCGAGTATAAAGGAACGCAGCATTCGCGCGCGACTTCGACGTCATCGTTCTCAGTCACTCGCTCTGTTCGCTGATTGGACCGCCAAAAGTCTGGCTGGAGAAGGAAGCCATGAATATACCGCAGCCCCAGACTGACTACTGAAGTGAAATGAAAATTGAGCGGAAGTAGGTAGGCGGGCGGTGCCAGGCTAGATACCAGTGCCGCTGGACCCTCAAATATGTCTAACATAAATCCAAACAACTTGAGACGTTTGACAGTGCTTTGACAGGCAATGCTTTGCTTCTACATACATTTGAACGGTTTGATACGTAACACACAAAGGATTAACACATTGTTTCTACCTTGATGTACTCCTGGCCTTTGGTACAGCGTAACAGAAGCTCCTGGTCCGGCCCCAGCCCCTGCCCATTAAACTTTCCCAGCAGTACCACCTGTGGAATGAGGAAGCTGTTTGAATGCAAAGCTCATGGTATAGGAGCCCAGAGGTAGAGACCAAAGGACACTAAATAGTACAGTCAAGTGACCGCGAAAGGTATGAGATAGCTATAATTTGCACAGTAGATGATTGATTGATTGATCCATTTCCCTCCCCCTGCAGTGACATGTCACGCACCTTGTAGTTGAAGAACTTGGTAATGTGCGAGAAGAGTTCGAAGCAGAAGTCCAGTTCTATGGGTTCTGACAGGACGTGTGCAGCCATGCAGCGGCCCACGTACCAGCCCATCTGACGGGCCTGTGTCCACAAACGCATCTGCACAAAACACACACACACACACAGGAAATATAAAACTGTTCTTCTAAAAACACTCTTCTTTAAACACCTTGAACAATCTGTCAACAGAGCAGGGAAACTCCTGCGGAATGCCACAGGAAGTGAAACAGGCCTGTTGACCTATATCGACCCAGTTCCGGAAAAAACTGACATGTGTGGGAATTATAGTGGTGCTGACTGACTGCACACTTAATATATCGTCAGATCTATTATAGTGTCCAAAGATGCAAAGCCTGAGGAATGGAATAAAAATGGCATCTTACTTGCGGGTGCAATGATTGGTCTGTCAGTTTACCTGCTGCCACAGCCGGCTGTGTTCCCAGCATGCAGTGCACACGTCTCCTGCTGCATACACGTCTGGCTCCGAAGTCATCATGTGGTCATCTACCTGGAGGCCACCATCATCTGCTAGGGCAAACTAAAACACATTAAACATAGGATCAATACTTTATGTTCACTAAGAAAGGATAAACATACTAAGTAATATGTAAACCCTTTACACTCATGATCCATCCTTTGGTGACATCTATTGACATTAAAATGTAGCTGATGAGAGCCTTGCAGTGTTTAAAATCTGTTCTACTGTTAAGCAATTGTCCACATTTGATCAGCACAGTTGGACAATAGTTATTTTTGTGACAAAATACAAAACATCACATAACATCAAAATATCATGAACATGTATCATGAACAACATATGAGCACAAGAGAGCTTGTTCCTCCTTTTCTTTACATTGTTGCCGTGCAGAAACGGCTCTGTGTTTGGCACGACACCGGTGGCGCTGACGACAAAATCGCAGCCAACGGTTTTGCCATTGGTCAGACGCACGTAAACTGGCCAGGACCCATCTGTGAGGGGAGAATAAAAAGAAGAATGAAAAATGAGGGGGAGTGGGGATAAAACAATAATGAAAAGAATAAGTCCGGAGCTCAAATGTGTCTGTTTCTCACCATTCTCAGTTCTGAGCCTTTGCTGTGGGGAATTGAGCAGCTCCTCTGAAGTGAAGATATTTTCCACCTCACACTGGTATTCCAGTGAAACTCTGCGGGACACCTGAGCATGAGCCAGCAGAGAGAAGAGGAGGAAAGGTATAACATTACACAAGGTCAATAAAGACAGATAGATCATGTATTTTATTTAGGGAAATTGAAGATATCTTGATCTGGAATTATGACTACACATAATCATATTGTAGTTATCTATCTTTATAGTCTAACAACTCCCACACAAGGACAACTATGACCGGGCAGAGAAGCCATAAGCCACGTCATGTTGACATGGTGTTTTCAGGATTGTACTTGGAAAGAAATCCAATGAATTGACCGAATCGTGTAAACCTGTTTTTCTCCAGTTATTGCATTACTAAAGTGCATGTTATCGTGTCAAATCATATTATTACCATTACCTGATTATTCCCAGTTATGGGATTGCGGTCATATAAACATTCTCGATTTTACTATATTTTCAGAGAGGTGTTTTTGCAATGAGGGCAGTGCAGGAATGTTTTCCATTTTAGCACAAATGTTCATAATGCAGAGATACAATTACCCTAAAATGGACACTGAAATGTGTCAAATTCTTCAGGATCAGCACAGGGCCGTTCATTAAAAAAGGTTGACTCGCTCATCTCACCTGCTCCGCTCCCTTTAGAACTATTCCTTCGTGCCAGTCTGGACCGAGAGCGCTGCCAGACTCTGTAGTACTGGAACAGTGTCCTCGTGCATTTCTGTCTGGACACATTCACACACATATAAGGAATTTGATGAACTTGGGACAGATTCTACTATTGAGGGTAAATGTAATGCCAACGTCAGGGCCATACTGGCAAAAGTAAGAAGGATATAATGGAAAATCTGTACGCAATTTAAGGTACTTTTAATAAAGAACATTATAAACTCACATTCATATAACAAAAGTACTTATTTTTCATATAACGACCGCTTTATAAGGCCTTGCCTGGAAAACATGTTTCTGACATTCAGTATTTATTTTATCCTACGAAAGGGCAATCAATAAATGTAAGACATTTGTAAAGAAATTCAACACTTTAAAGGCCTTAGTTTGAGAATATTAATAATAATAATAATAATAATAATAATAATAATAATAATAATAATAATAATAATAATAATAATAATAATAATAATAATTATTATTATTATTATTATTATTATCATTATTATGCTTTTCCGACCATGCGGGTATCCGGATTATTGTAGCATAAGAGAAGAAGTTTGAATTAAAATCAAACATTTAAAGACCTGCAGTGAAGGTCTGGGACTGTCCGGGTGCTGGTGTCTCTGTGGTGTAGCGGGTTCTCTTACAGGGGGCGGCTCTTTCCGGTTTGTCCGTCTCCAGTGACGGGATGAGGAATTGAGCCGCCCCGGCATCAAAGAAGGTGTTTCCTATGGCCTTGTCCTTCACAGCCCAGACCACCTCACAGCCCTCCACCTCAAACCTTTAGCACACAGAGCATGTTCAAACATGCAGAACAAGGCAGTGTCAATAACCCCTGAGCATGTTATGTAATGTTATGTAAGGGATTTTCATATAGGCTCTTGGAATAACATACACACTCAAATGGAAAAACATACACCACTTACATCTGGTTCCATTTAAGAAAATGTCTCAGATGAATACGAACACAATCACATTTTACCCAAAAAAGTGACACCGGAAATTTTAGTTTCAGTATTTTGGTTAGTAATTTATATTTATATATATCTATAATTATATAGTATTTATAGTTTACTTACACTAATTCCAGTGCAATCCCTCCGTTGCCGACAACAACAATTCTCTTTGCTTTACATAACCGCTTCTGAAATTCCTGAAAAACACATATAGAGGAAAAGCTGTCTGTGAGTGTCAATATTGATTTGAACCCAGACCTAGGAGGGTTATCAGTCCTATTGTTTTGACACTTCGTCGAATACCAGGACATAAGAGATTTTAGGATGTTTGTTTTCTTTGGACAAACTGCTTCTTGCTACTTTAAGTAGGCTATGTCTTATTACAAGGACTTGAGAAATTTCACACTCGCTTGTCAATAGCAACTCAAACATATAATTTGAGGGGGGGGGGAGGGTATACCTGGGCGCTGTCTGTGTCCCGTATCCCCAGCACGTACGGGTTGTCCTGGGTCAAGAGTTTGGGTCGGCCCCCGCTGCAGATACACAGCTTCTCGTAACCAAAAACACGGCCATCTGCAGTTTCCACAGTCTGAGAAAAGAAAGACCACTGATGAATAGTAATTCATTTTCACAGCAAGCTTTGTTTCTCTTTCTCTTTTCTTTCTTTTTTTGAATTTAGGGATTTGTTGATAAAACTGTTTCCCACATTTCTAATCAGTCTTTTTACACTGAACTGTAACCACATGTCCACAAGATGGCGATAGCAGACAGATGAAAAATCACCAAAAAGCCTTTATTGAAATATATTTTCAGAAAAAAACCTGTCTGATTTATTTTGAAATAATAATGTGTCATAATAATAAATTATATTATTATAAGCATTATAAACAAACAACTAATGGGGAATTACAGCAGTAAAATAGTGTGGCTTTTGTTACTGACAGTTACATAGTACATTTTACTATCACAACTTTCTATTAAATCTACCATGACCAAACTGGTAAAATATAAATACAAAATAATTGTGTTTGTACCTGTTTTTATTATACAATGCAAGAGCTACTTACATGTGATTTTGTGTGAAGGGACTTCACCGCAGAGTGGATGACAGTCAGGTTGGGAAATTTCTCCTCCAAAACACTGGCCAGTCGCTCCTCCACATCAAATTCTTCTAGTGTTTTGGACACCTGGCAAATAATAGCAGAGAGAAAAGACACAGACTATTCAGTGAAAATAACATGGAATAAACAGGTGATTGACAAATAGGTATAAACGAGGATGTTAAATAAAAGCAAGTTTTAATATCTAATGTTGGTGGATGACTCAAATGACATGCATCTTTTCATCATTGTTGTTAGTGTACATGCAAGATGGTGTATGTTTGTGTTTGCGTGTAATAACTCATCCTTCTCCAAACCTGTTTATAGTTTGTCACTGCCTTGATATGCTGGCCTGCAGTAATCAGAGCCATATCAGCACACGGAACCTGGGATGAAAGCTGTCAATAGAGATGCAGAATGAATGTTGGTACCTGCATGGCATGCATTATAGTAGCAAGCCTCCGTATTATTATGTTTGGACTTAATTGTGTTACTTATCAGTTCATGTTCACCTGCTCAACACACGTCACACCCGCGATCCCACCTCCCACGATCACAAACCTAAATGTTTTCTCCTTTTTACCTGCCATTCTCTTTCTAATTACTTTAAAAAGCTAAGCTAACGGCATCTAGCTAACACTAGCTCACTTGCATTTAGCGAAACATTGATTTGGTTAAACTGTCAACAGGCTGTAATATTCAATTTCTCTCTCGTCACGGACAAGTTGATCAACTAGAAAATGGTAAGAGTGTCAAAATTCCCTAAGACAATTCTTCTGAATGTTACCCGACCAACATTTAATTCAGCACATGACAACAGAGCACTGACTGAAACAACTTAACTTCCGTGTTTACAAGTAACTACGGCAAGTAGCACGGAACGTTTCTCAAACGCACAAAGTAAAAGAAGCACCTACTAAACAAAGGCATTTATTTAGGAGTCACGCGCGTTTGTGACACGATGTCTATGGAAGCAAGAAAGTAGTCAAGATACGTGGTAAGTAAGTATGTTTGCTTCGTGATACATTTTAGTGGAGGTATTGGTTCATTGCAATGATATGTAAATGGGACGGACAGGTAGGCCTATTCAATTCACAGGTATAATTAATTAGAAATGAAGAAAAATGTCTGCATTCCATTTACACTTACATTATAACAGAGCTATTGTACTTTTTTCACATACATTTGCTCAATCATAATATCTGCTGTGAAAACTGCTTATCAAATAGAGATAGGGTAGCCTAAGTGACTTTAAAAAGAGCCTGTATTTTTTTGTTGCACAGAACATTCCCTCCATCCGTCTACCCTGCCATCTAATTTGGGGCTGACCCTCTTTAGGACCATACTTATAGGCTATTAAATACACAGTTTTTTTCTGTCGGCATAAAACAAAATGTTGATATTTTTTGTATTGCTAGGCTACTTCTATAGGCCTAACAGTCAATTATCTCCCTGTGTCACCACTATAGCCTATGTAGACATTGTTAAAAGCAAAAATTCTTGTTTTTATTTACTCTATAGCCAAATAAATCACTACATTTGTGAGTTTGTCACTACTACTTTTTTTCAAAGAGCATTTTTATGAACACAAATCAGATACAGTGAATTCTAAATACTGAATAGCCTTTAATATAAAAGGTGTTTCTATATTATGTATGCCAGTTGTATATGTAGAATATGTGCAGCATATTCCATGTGTTAGAAAATCTGACAATTAAACAATATTATATTATTAATAGCAAGAAATATTATAGGCCTTATAGAAAAAGCTGAAAGGTAAACTAACCTTTTTAAAAGGTAAACTACCCTTTTTAAAAGGGTAACTACTCTTTTTTTGTGTACCTTATTGTAAAGTGTTACCAGCTGATTTATTGTTATCTTCTTAGCTAATGTATAAAAAGGTGTAGGCCTAGATCAGTTTTCCTGTGAGAGCAGGTTAAAGTCCTTTGTTTGGAAATTTCTGCTGGCAGGGCAACTCTCTTGTTTATATGTGATATATGTTTACCTCTATATTTAATGTCAGATAGTAATGTGGTCAGCAGGTCATGATTCAGATCTAAAATTCCATTAAAACATTCATCGGGTGTCATTACTGCAGGCATAAACAACTCCCCACCAGATGAACAGTTGAAGTACAGTGCCATTTGTGATTTTACATGAGGCAATCGACAGATCTTGACACCGTCCCTGTTCTCTGTCAGGGTGTTTTGGCGGATAATGGGCCGCATTGTTTTCGGATTCATCAGCAAAAGCCGGCACTTGTTCTATTTTCGAAAAACCTTTTATGCCGGTGTTAACCATGCATGGGAGTATTGATGTCAGCGTCTGAGATGATCGGGTCACTGGTAATCAAACGCAGGTTAATGTTGTGCGTCATACCTTCCCTCTTGATTTGCATTACTTTACCCTGAATAACCCCCTCCCCATTTCAGGAAGGCAACACATGAACATATGAATACAGTACTGTGATCACAGAGCACCACACAAAGCAATTTGGGGTTTCAATATAAAAACTGTGACTGTAGTAGACTTATTTTTCATTGATAAAAACCCCTTCTGGATGTGAATGTGGATATTTTTGTGGGCCCCCCTTGACCATTTTGTTGAATTCATGCTACTTTTGAAATTAACCAAGCATTTTTACTCTACTTAAAAGCCAACCAAATGCCATTTTACACTAATTAAATTAAATTCGATTGGCAGCCTTCATTAAATGCAAAGGAGTTTGATTAACTAAAAGGACAAGGCCTTTGTGTTACATACCAATTAAATTAATTATTTAACTGGGAAATCGGTTGTAACAATAAACAATACAATTCACATTCACAGTCTACCATAGAAGATGTTTGCCCTTAACTATTGTGCAACGGTGCACAGACACTAGACATTAGAACAACCACAACATGTACAACAACAACAGAGAAATATCACTGACATCGGAATTGTGGGTTACTCTCTCCACCCACACAGAGAGCTATTGACTCTGCACCTAATCTGTCTTGTCTCAATCACATGTATGACCTATGAATGAGCTATTTTAGCCTACATTGTAAACATGGACGTAACATTGATCGAAAGCCTGTTTTATTATTTATTTATTTCAGTCTGTAGCATGGGCTACATGTTTCCTTAGAATCCAAAGACCAAAATGTTACTTTATATTTAAATTTCATAATTGAATACATTCTTATTACCGGTAATAGTTTTTCAACTTGTGATTGTCAAAAATGTAAATGTTCAGGAAATAATTCATGCAGGAAAACATAGCGTGTTTGTTAGCGTTTGTTTTTTTGATAAAATAATGGTTTGACCTTTATCTCATTTGCCTTCTTGCGTGTCTTTTTCTACTACTAGCTGTTAGCTTTGTGTATCCTAGCATTAAGACTGTAATTGGGCGAAACAGCTTGGCCCTGATCAGAGGACAGAGAAAAGAGCTAAATTTGAACGAATAGAAAGCGACACCAAGCAGATAGGGAGAGGAAGTGTTTCTGGGTTCCCCGGACTCTATAACACAACATTAAAAACATACCACGATCTCGGAAGTAATGTAATACCTGACGAAATGTCAGATCGGACTGACAATGACAACACAGTATTATTAATATGCTCATATTTATACCACAATAGGCAATGGATCATTATTTATTGGGATAAACCAAGCAACTCCATGTAAAATCAAACATCCATTAGCAGCACCCCTATACAACCAGAAAGGAATGATCCCTGTTTCATAATCAAATTTTTAAGCTTTTCGACTGTGAAATTGGCAGTCGAATCTGGCTATTTCGATCACATTTTTTAAATAGTCCACTATCGATAGTGGAATCAGTCTGCCTTTTTTAAATCTTGGCATAAAAGCAGATAGCATATTTCCCAAATTGTTGAACTGTTCCTGGAGGACAACATTAAAGCTCAGAATGAGTTTGGACCGAAACAGAAAAGACTCATTTCAGTAAGTATATGTTAACAGTGTTCATACCAAATGTGCAGGTCTTTTTGGCCTTTATGTTTCCAGGCAATGACTTCAGCATGTGGTATGATGGTCTATAGGTCAAGACCATCCAACTTATAGGGAGTAAGGCATTCCTCTTGGGTTACCAGTGGCAACTCCATGGGCAACTCCCAGCACATTGCACTATAGCATCTAATTAAAGGAATAGTTCAACTTTTTTTTAAAGCTTTTTGCCTCCGTCTCCGGCTCAAGAAAAGGCGACAGAAACCATTCCTGTAACTGTACATGCATTTTTGATTTAGAAATGCTTGTTGGGACTTGTTTATTTATCACGTTATATTGCACTTCCTGGTTTCTTTACAGTATGTATTTTGTTTTTAAATGGCAAATCCTGAAACAAAAAAAATAGTAGGCCTATGCAACATAATGTGGTAAATAAACAAGACCCACAACAAGCACGTAGGAACGTTTAGTGATGACTGAAACGTTTCTTGGGCCCTCCTTGGGATTTTTCTGAGTTCCTCCGCCAGGGTCAGGGGCTGACACCAGTTTGTAAACGCTGACATACTAAGAACTACATATAGGTTTGTGGAGCTAATATGCTTAATCATCTTTGTTTAAACTTGTTTGGCAATAGTTTGAATGTAACTTCCATTCATTTATATGAACAAGTTACGCACTATAGCTTTAAGTAGGATATGGAGAATCAAGTTGGAGGCTGATTCCCAAATCTTACATTATTAATTGTTGTCATGCGGAGTGTATTAGCTGATGATATATGCTAGTATCTCATAGCTGCTACATGCAGCTGTCACGATATGTAATAATGCGGCTTAAAATGCATGAAGATTTTTAAAAATATATTTTTCACAATTTTATTATCAAAATCCACAGATAATATTTATTTTACATGGCTTTACATATGATTTCTTTTATTTATTGTTTCATATATTTTGTGGAACAGCATTAACAGAGCCACAACACACAGAATGCCAGAAGAAGAAAAAATACTTTTAAAAACTTATACTGAATTTAATGATATAAATTAAAGGCACTATTTCTTAAAGGTTTATAAATTAAAAAAGAAAACTGTTCATCATCAACACCATCAGTGTCACCATTATACAACAATCATTGTAACATAAGATGTCTCTGGTTATATCATGGTAATGCTTGTGGAGCTTCCTCAGTCGGTGTTAGAGGGGCAGGAAGATGGGAGACTGCAGTAGGTCCCTCTTGCCGTAGGTCCCAGATCCCACATTGGTTGGTGCATAGACGGTACCAATAGTGTTACTGGAGCGTACCAGGAAGTCTGCTAGCCTTTGGGTGACGCAGGTGGCTGTGTTGCACTTCCTCTTCTGTATGTGGTGACTGGGTATAGGACAAGAGAAAGTACAGACACCGAGAGATGCACTGACGTCACAATAACAATCACAGATTTTCACAAATTTCATGTAATGATATTGTAATGCCATTGCTGGTTTTTGTTAATGCCATTACCTGTTCATATCTGTGAGCCCCCTTTGTGGCCGTGTTACAATGAAGTCCAGGAATGGGTTGGAGATTAGCCCGGGAGCTAACCAGCCGTCGCCATCCGCAAAAGCACTTTCCTGCTCGCTGGATGAGCTAGGACTGAAGTACCTGAATCACAGAGGGAGGGAAAAGGGCCAAACCATTTCACTGATAGCTGATGATATCCCCTTCAAAAGATTCACTAGTCCCGAAAGCACCAAGAAAAAGTGGCCACTTAGCGGCCCAATGAAGCACTTTACCCACAGACAAGCACAATTGTCTGTCACCTACAGCGTTATCAGGGCCATGCAGCTCTTCACACACATCATTACAACCCTTCATATCGTTCCATGATATTCAGCTGCTTGTCTGCTGACCTTAGGTTAAACTCCTGAAGGTTTCCCACTTGTTAGGACAATTATCAGTTAAGCTGGTGTTTGATCTGATATGATGAATGTTTAAGTCATTGCACTAACACCAAAGAGCTCATGGCTCTGCTTGTGTTCTACACACTTACCTGTGGCTTGGGGCAGTGGTAACGCAGCGCAGCAACACAAGCAGCATGAGGAGAAGCACAGGCACCCTCAGGTGATACATAGTGGTTACCTGGAGACACAGTAGACACAACAAAATTGGAATTATTTTTACGCAAGGCAAGTACCCAAACAAAATAATACAGAATTTGTTTTATTTGATTTTTGAATTTAAACTTTTTTAAACTACAAGATCTGGTCCTGCTTACCAATTACATGATCAGTACATATTTGTCAGAATTTTTCCAAATATAGTTAAAAAGAAATGTCCAGATAAAAGACTAGAAGCTAAGGAAATTCTGAATTTGAAGAGTCACCATAATTAGAAAAAAGAGAGGTATTTCAATATTCTATGAATCCATAATAATTCATGTACAGTTTAAATTAAAGTGCTGTGCTCAAGGATTCAGTGACAATAATTCCCAAGGACCTACGGATGCATTAACCCGTTCAACTCTGATGTAATTATTATTTATTTTCCTGCTGCCTAAGGCTTACAAATAGGGTTGCAATGCAACTAACAACTATTTCAGTTATCCATTAATCTGCCAATTATTTTCTTGATTAGTCAATTAATATTTTCAACAAAGAAATGTAAAAACTAACAAAAAAGTGCTTGCTTTGTTCGGCCGACAGTCCAAAACCAAGGATACTAAATAAGACAGAATAAGACAAAGGAACGTAACAAATCCTAACAAAGAGGCTGGATCTAGAAAATATTTAGCATTTTTGCTTCTATCTATCTATCTATCTATCTATCTATCTATCTATCTATCTATCTATCTATCTATCTATCTATCTATCTATCTATCTATCTATCTATCTATCTATCTATCTATCTATCTATCTATCTATCTATCTATCTATCTATCTATCTATCTATCTATCTATCGATGTTGAAATGTAATTGCATTATTTGATTGCTTTAAATGCTTCATTACATTAAATAGAATATCCCACATTTCTACATAATTTCTGCAACAAGATATTTGGAGTCTTTGAAAATTCTTTGGATCTATCATTTCATATATACATTAATGTTGATTATCTGAACAACAAACAACTGACATTGCAAATGTCTACAAATTACATTAAAGCTAAAAAGAGGTGCAGAAGCAACATAGCAAAATATCCTTTTCATATCTACAAGAAAAACTAAGACAACTGTCCATTTCCTGTAGCTCCCAGTTTGTATAAATGCACAATACTTAGACACAGTCACAGGTCCTGTATAAGAAAGACAGTACTTACTTTCAGTGATAGCCAGTAGCCAGCAGATCCCAGTCTGTCACTGGCGCAGTCCAGGGTTTGTCAGACTGTCACACAAACCGACTCCAACAGTTATAGGCTCATCGCTCAAACCACTTGTGACATCAGCTCTCTCCAAATATAGCCGTGCATTTTCATTGACACAGAATGGGGAGGACAGGGGGAGGAGGGGAGTATGCGGGCATAGGGTAGTCCAAGGGGGATCTTCAATACAGTATGTCGTAAGCACACTGAGCTGTACCCTAATGTAAACTCTTTAACATGTGCACACGTAGAAAAATGCAAATATTTCACAGTACACACACACACACACACACAAACCAATCTTTGCACGTCATCGTCTTCATCATCACCTTCGTCATCACTATCCTCAGCGCTCGTGAAGGGACTGACCCACACGGGGGAGAGGAAAGCTGTCTCGCCTTTTACTTGGAGACACTTGAAGTTTGAAGTTTAAGGGCACCAAACTATGGCCCTGCTGCCTCCCCCTGGGCTTCACTGACAATGAATAATAAATGTGAAGATGAATTATCATCAATAATTGAAAGGTGTCTCATTACTTTGACGGAACACGTCACAAACAACCGAGAAAGTACTAATTAATGATGGTAAAACTTGAGAGGAACACTTATCAGGCACCAGAGTTGGAATTATGACTAGTTTAAGTGGATAGTTTTAGCAAACACAACTCTTGGGAGATAGTTTTATGTAGTTCTAGAGATGATCAAAGTTTTATATATTAACAACGGATCAAATGACTCGATGATGTAGGGGAGAACGGTACAATAAGTTAGAAAAAGTGAGGGGTTCACATTTCAAGCCAACACTTTAAGCTTCAATTTAATGTAGGAATGACTATTGAAAGATGTTTAGGTGATGAGCAATTCTCACTAGAGTAAAAAGTGTGCCTACTTAACCCGGTCTCCCCTAATATTGCTGGTAGTGACGAACCCACTGGGGATTTTTACCCTACTGCAGCATCCCTGCATCATCAGTGCTTTGTGCCACAGCAGGCAGTAGTTTTCTTTTTTGGACCAATTTTTGATAAAATTGACTGCATTCTAGCTGCCCAGCGGGTAAGCGACTTTTATGGTTAGCTTGGTGAAGCATTAAGCAGCTAACGACCCAGGTATTACCCTCTGGAGTGAGCGGTTACCTAACAAACTTTGTCCATTAAGAAGCCCACTGCTGACAAAGCTGTTTAGATGACCTTCAACTCTCACTTTCTGCTGTATCTTTAGCAAGAAAAATCCTCTGCTGCAGAAGAGCTGATGTTTTCTCCGCGGAATGTGGGCTTTGATTGAAACCAATCAAAACCAAATTGGCTGAAAAGAAATGCTCATAATGTAATGGTTATCTAATGCTAGCAAAGAACCCATTACATTTAAAAATGATTACCTTGACCGTGTTCCTGATGAATGTTGGTCTGTGCCCATAGATCTTGCCACAGTGTCAGTGGGGAGATGCCACAAAAGCTGCAGACTGCTTCTAAGTAGTTGTGGTTTTCTCAACAGCTTTGAATGAGGCATAGTGTTGTCCTAATGGACACATTACACCCCCAAACCCACCAAGGTCAAACTGACACCTCCCTGTGTTTCCTGTAAGATTTTCAAGAAAGCCTGCGATAACTGCAGACAAAGATAGTGTGGCAGGATACCTTTCAGATTTCTTACGTCGATTATATATTTTGGATGTAGAGAACATGCCTTTTCCGAAGTCAAAGTGATTATTTACTCCACCCTTCCTGATCACTCTTTTTTTAATTCCAGGCAGATTCCTGTGCATGAACTCATTGCAATTATTTCAAGGTGATAGCATAAAACCATGGTTTTATTTGTGAAAACAGGTATTTTTTGAATTTATTATATTCTCTTTGTATTAGCAAACTAAAAATGTGACTTGAAATATAATTAACCTATTAATTATTTAACTACTCTTGTGGATATGTGGAGGTGTTTAGAAAGGTTAATATGCAAATGTTTTCTAAGAGGGAACAGTGGAAGAAATAGAAAGGAAGGATAGAAGAAAGTGGGTGTTTTTTTATAAGCTCTAGTCTGGGGAAACAAGTCTCATATCATTCTGTCATCTTGTCCCTCGGATTACTCCTAGTATTTCCTGGAAACCAGATATTTCATGGGTGGCAGCTCAATTTCCTGCTCCCGTCACAAAAAGAAAGCCACTGATACCACAACTAACCCTCTGTTTACAGAAAGCCCAGTGAACCTCTGCAATCTTTAATGCGTCAGTAATTTTTTCCTATTCCATTCTCTTTTTTATATACTTTGAAGGTGCTCCTCTATGTAGCAGCTTTGTTTCCAGTGCAGAGATTTTGGACTTCAATAATTTGAGCTCCAATACACAGAGCATGTATGACTTTATTAATATTCATCTAGCAATGGACATAAGAGGGATCAAAAGTTACTGGGGGAATGATTAGTAGATAAGCAGCCGGTGTAGGCTAATAGTGCCTTGGCCTCTGACAATGCCAGTGTATTAACCAGGGTTATGTCCATTGTGGTATGATGTTCTACTTAAATGATGGATACTCAGGTGTATGTGCAATACTCATGCACAAACAGAGGAACACAACTCTTACCCACAGTCACATGGATCTTGTTTGAATAACAGCCTAGTCAAGAGAGGACTGAGGAGCCCTCACCCACATCATCAGTGAGTACATGGTCTCCTTTTGTACCATGATGCATCCACAGACACAAATAGCTAACCGCTAACGTCACCAAGACCTGATCGCTGTTAAATTAATTGCACAGAATTGAATGACTCCCTTCGTCAGGTCTACTGTTGGTGTTGTTGTTTTGTATGAAAAATATGCAGTTGTTCTTCCAGCGTAATTATATGCTACTACTGATGATATTGTCTCCACAATTAATGTGCACTAAGCTAACCCTAAAATAACATTAAGCCCTTAAACATTAAGTTTTCCATTCATGAAGCAATACTTCAAGAGCTATTTAACCCTAGTTTCCACTCACGGGATACACAACAGGAAGGGAAGAAAGAAAGCATTTAAAGAGACAGATGTCAAAGTGATCTTCAATTTGACATAAAGACATGGGAATTTTACTGATATCCTATCCTAACCAAACTTAGAGCTCCTAAAATCAATATTTTCTACATTATTTATGGAACAGAATATGAGTAATATGTGAAAGGGGATACTCATAGTGGCAAACCCACAAAGTAACTAACTCCGCAGTTCCTCTCTGCTCTACAAAGCTTTACTTTTCTACAGTATCAAATATTTGTTGTGGTTTTACGGCCTGCAACACGGTTTTGTTCACTCAGACAGCTCTCACAGTCAGCAGACAGCTGTATTCAGTGAAAAAAATAAGAAAAGAACAGTTCTAATGCACAACAAACACGGTTAGCAGCTAGCTGGTGTAGCATCGTGAAGCGTGTAGCCTGCTAAAGAACCATTCAGGAGCAGTTGGAAAGCAACCCAGAGCTTAAAAAGAGAGTGAATATTGGACATTCATCAGGTTTGTTCAACACGACTCCAAATGAATGCTAATGCTGCTCCCAGCCTATAAGCCTCTCACAAAAGGAGGCTTATCTTCATATTATTTGTGTCCACAGCTGATATTTGCGTTAAAGGATAAGTATGTAATATTTATTGTTGATATACGTGTAAAATCACTCTATATTCATACGGCAATCATTTAAACAGTATGCACAGTTCATAACACAGGTCTCCCAGTCATTCAGCACTGCAGTTATTGCCAGATCACATTTTGAGTATCCCGCACGTTTGTATCCAATCAGGAGGCAGACGCTATAAAGAGGCAGGTCTCTGTGCCCATGAACGATGACTCGCTACTCTCCATCGCGGCACTAGCTTACCAAGACGTCTGCTAGTTCATGTGGTGGTGATGTAGGGACGGGGGAGGGGACTGCTAACTGCAGTCACTGACAGGAAGTTAGCTAAAAGGACCATATCACTTACTTCTCCTTTAATGTTTGTTTCTGAGATTGCAAAATTGAACGTGAACGTGAACGTGAATATTGTACAATTGAGGATTTATTTATTGACATAAAAAGAAAACATTATATTGGCCAATAAGTTTACATCATCATCAGTAAGGGCCTTGCATGGCTTCTTTGTAATCATTTGCATACATACATCAATCAACAATTTGAATTGCTGGTCAGTATGCACTTCCAATGCTATACCATGTGCTTTGTTTCTGAAGCTGTGGAAATGCTTGTAGCTCATTTACTCTTCAGGAATGAGGAGTGTAATATAACAGCACCTACGTACATCCTTTAATAAAATAGGGATTATTACAGTTAGCATTAAGCATGCTGGAGCCCAGATAAAAAAGAAATCCCTCTTGACAATCCAAGCAAATGTTCCTTTTGGTCAAACTTGGTAACATTTCTAGAATGGTCCCTCTTGGCCTAGTTTGACCATTTATTTTAGAAAGGACACTTTACTTTTTTTGGCTGTCAGTTTCTTTGCTGCGTGCCATATCCTTCTCCAACTCATTCTTCTCTTCTGCCTGATGGTCCAGCATGTCTCTCCCCATCTCACATAACTCGTCTTTCCCCTCTTTCATTTCCTCCTCAGACTTTAGCTGGTCCGTCTCAATATTCACTGTCTCAATTGGACGAGGAGTAAACTCAACGGTTGTCCTTGTCAAGGATTCGGGCTGTGGCTTCTTGTGGGTGTCATTTGTAGAGACGACTCTACCATCTGACGGGAGCCGGTCTGTTCTGTAAACCTCTCCATTATCTCCCAGTTCTGTTGAGATCATTTCACAAACTTTGGGAGCATAGGGCAGTTTTGGAGTTTTAGGAACACAACACTGGTCCTCAATGGGATTTGATGGGGCCCGAAGTTCAATTTGCTTTGACGCTTTTGTTTGTTGTGTCTCGGTTTCTCGTGCTGGTTTCTTAAACTGTCGTCTTAGGACGATGATGACGGCAATGATGAAGAAATACGAGGAACCACTGAGACAAGTGATCAAACCCAGGAAGATGATCCTGAAAAAGATGGGCAGAAGTATGCATTGCTACGTTCAGCTATACAGTCAACATACAAATTGATACTTTGGACCAAATTCATATTAGAAATCCCATTGTATCTCTGCATTGCCCATGACGTACCTATACATAGCAGAGTCATAAATGCGACATGCCCCCCTGCCCCCACACTTCTTGATAGACCACTTCAGGCAAGTTGAATCAATGAGGGCTCCGAAATACACTGGTGCAGGAATTCCACCTTCAGACAAAAATGTAGTTATAAGTACAGTTTAAGTCAGAAACTCTGCTAACATTAAAGGTGCTGTGTAATAATGGTGTATTTTGGTGGCTTCTAGTGGTAGAACAATCTAAATTGCAAAGCTCTGTGTCTGTGTTACTGAAGCTACGGTGGGCCTTCAAGGACAAGAAATTACTAAAGATGGCATCATCCATCACTGCCTGAAGTCTTTCCACAATATCAAGTGATGAGGTGAAGATGTATTTATTTATTTACGCTATAGTGCTTGTTCTTCATCATCTTCCAACAGGGGCATTTCTGGCTCAATATATATAAAAACGGTTAAGGCCGTTAGGTTTGTCCGTAATGCACTGCTGTACAAACATCGCTGTGGAACATGGTGGTGCACCATGCTCCTACAGTATGTCGACATAAAAGGCTCAATCTAAGGGAGTAACATAAACAATAACTTTGATTTTCAAGCGATTTTACACTTATTGAAACATAGCCTACTTAGGAATAATGTATTCCATTTCTACCCAGTCTGTTCTGAAAAATGCCAAATCCCTTTACACACTGTACCTTTAAAAAGCAAAACAAGTCCAAATCAAAAATGAAAAAAAGATAGCAAATTATACCTCACACATCTAACTGAATGTAAAGAAGCTTACCTAGAGTCCTAGCTACCAACGTCTGGATACCCAGAGCAAGGGATTTGAGCTCTGGTGAGATGCATCTGTAATTTATAGCAAAAAGCAAATATATTACTGGTTTTCTCGCCAAGAGTAGGTTGAGAAGATTGATACACCCTCACATGTTTGTATGCTAAATATGGAGCTACAGCCAGTAACAGGCTAGCCTTGTTAAGCACAAAGAATGGAGGTGGGGAACAGCTAGCCTGGCTCCTTTGAAAGGTAAGAAAAAAGCAGATAAGTGTAGGCCTATGTCCAAAATGCTGGACAATTTTCTTTCGAAATTACAGGTAGAATAGGTGTGTAATTTGTTAGCCGCATCAAAACAATTATATATCAATGTGATGTCACTCATTGCTTGCTTAGGCTCATATCATATGAATGGTATATACAGTAACACTTATATTCGCAGTTATCATTATTTGCGTCTCGTCAGGAAACAAGTGCACAGACCGTATGATGACCATGTAGCCGGGCGTGGCCCCCAGAGCGTTGATAAAGGAGCTGAGAACAGACACAGCCATGTAGGAGGTGAAGCTGCGGCTGCAGTCTTTGGCATGAGGACACTGCCCCAGCCTCACTGAGGTACTGCTGCCTGCTGGGTAGGAGGCAGACACACAGCTGCAGTTGTGAAAGACCTGGTGAAAAAAGAAAAAACTATGTGTGTGTTTCCATCCATTTGTTAATTGAATTATCTGAAGTTTGCTAAAAATATTCATGCATGTAAAGCTGCTGAAAGTGTGTCCAATCTCTGTACACTCAAAGCTAGAGCTGTGTCCGTTTTCTCGGAAGTAAGCAGGATTTGTTTCCTGTGGGGGTTGGTCTACACCAGGAATGCGCTTTATCACCAATCCTACTTGTGATATTGATGGACAGGACATAGTCGTGGTGGGGAGGGGTTACAGTTCGGTGGACTGAGGAGCTCATCGCTGCTGTTTGCGGATGCTGTGGTTCTGGTGGCTTCATCTGTCTGTGACCTTCGGTTTTCACAGAATTGAAGCAGCAGGGCCTGTAGACACGCTACTCCTTTGCGTAGAAAGGATGCCCGCTGGGCGCCTCCCTAGGGAGGTGTTTCAGGAGCCTCCAGCTGGGAGGAGGCCTCAGGGAAGACCAGGTGGAGATTATATCTGAAGGCTGGCCTGGGAACGCCTTGGGGATCCCACATTGACCAGTCAGAGCTGGTCAATGTGGGCCGAGAAAGAGAATTTTGGGGTCCCCCGCAGGAGCTGCTGCCCCCACGACCCGACCCCAAATAGTGGTTGATGATGAGTGAGTGAGATTACTTCATTTCTGTAAAAACTTGTGGACGGAAACACAGTGTGAGATGTAGTGGGAGCATTTCAAAAATGGAAAAGGGAGTGAAGAATCGCCAAATTATCATTTGGAGAACAAGCCTTCACTTGGAGTCAGTCAGTCAGTGTTTGTGAATCATTTTCCCATATTAATGACTTTGGATAAATGGGATTTTCTAACAAACACTGCAGTGATTTTACTTCGGTAGATGATTTGCTGATTCCACTGGCTGCTGTTGCCAAGATGTGTAGTACATTTTCATCTCTCATCATTAAACTAGGTGATCATTTGGAACTCTTGCTCTAAAGGTGAGAACACACCGGGCGCGTTGGGTGTGGTGGGCGCGTTGAAAAATCCTATTTTTGCATAGGGAACCATTGGTTTAGGCGCGAGGATCCGTTGGCCGCGGCAAAGCGTCGCTTTGGGCGCGTTACCAAAGCGCCAACGCGCCAAAAAAAGATGAAAAAATTGAACTTTCAACGCTCCAGCGTGTGACGTTTAGCCGTGTTGGCCAATCAGCGGTGAGCTTGACCCGACGTCACTGGCAGAGAGCCGGAGGACAGAAAAATCTCAGACAAAATGGAGGAGCAAATAATCACCGCTGTGTTTGCGAGACCGTGACAACACAGAGGCAAACACCGAGTAGGAAATGTATTTACGGCTGGCTGCCTGGTGCTGTATGAAGCCGCTCGGGGTTACAAGACGTGGGGAAAGTGAACCAGGAGAATGGGCTTCCTGGTTAATTCAGTGAATATGTGCGGCTGTGCATTAGCCGATAAACCAAGTTAGCGCCGGTCGGATAGCATTAGTTAACTCACCCGGTTGTGTGCGGCCACCACCTCCATATAATGAAGCCAAACATAACGGCTTAGTCCGGGGAACTTTCACAACGAGTACAGCGAAGCACCGGTGTTTATATCTACGCCAGCCACGGTCCCCTGTCACAGCCAGGTAGGGTAATGTAGGCTAGTTGCCTTTATTTTCTACTGCCCTGCACACAATGTTGCTGTAAATGTGTTTGGTATGGTGCTGCCTTGCTGTTTGTGTTCATTTCCGAGTGGCGTGAATCTGTTTTAAGGCTATTTGTTCCGTTCAGTTGCTGTTTATTTGTCTTTTGGCACAATTGTTGGCCGTGTTGTTGTTGTTTTTGTGTGGACATGATCGCTGTTGTGTCGGGTCGGTTCTGATCGCAGCCATGGTTGATTAGGGGAATAAATATATGGGGGGGAGACTAGCTGCGAAGCGATGCGTTGAACCACTTTTTGACACAAAATGACCAAGCGCCAGATCGGGCGCGTTGGTCGCTTTGGCCCAAAGCGCCAACGCGCCCGGTGTGTTCTCAGCTTAACAGGCTTATAAACAAGATTGTGGGAAAACTCTGTGTTTGTGCAGTCACAGTGTGCAGCCCTACTGTGTTCTTGCCGCGTCCACTGGAGCTGAGGCAGCCGGCCATACAGGGAGAGATGTAGGTGATGCCGCTGTCTGAGCACACAGGGTCCCACTCCTCTGCCGAACACGAGCAGTCTCTGTTACACTCTGAGAACAGCATATCCACGTCATTGGAGACACTCTGAGTCCTGTAGGGAACAGTGGGGTTGTGTTTTATAGTAGCTGCTGATTGTGCCTCTAAATATTTATTTTGAGGCTTTAAAATCTTTTCTGTTGTACAATATTCTGTACATCTTCATATCCCGTTTATGTCTCAGCACTGACCCGTTGTATGAGATGGTGAGCCCAGCCACGGGAATGTTGTCACACTTGGTGCCAAATTGCAGCAGCAGGAGCAGGTATGCCATGAAGGACGTGGCAAAGGAGAGCTGAGCTCCTGACACCAAACTCAGCTTATACCGCTTCATCAGCAGCCCTCCCAGAAAGATCCCCACCGCCACCGCTGGCAGGTTCAACAAACCTAGAAGAGGAACACAACGGGGTCAGGACTCGTTACACTTTTAGCATCACACACCAAAACATATTCTATTTTCTCTGAGTCTATAAGCTTTGGAGCATTGGACATAGTTATTGGACATTGCTCCTGTAGAATGTAATATCAACAATATTCATGTGATTTGTTTTCTTTCACCTATGAGGAAGTTGGCTCTGGATGCAGACTGTCCAAACTGTTGTTCCATGTATTTTGCTTTGAAGGTGAAGAGGCCAATGAAAGAGTTGAACTTCAGGACGCTCCCACACAAGAGCAGGAAGTATGCAGGAGTTCCCAACAGGCGCTTTAGTGAGGGAAGAAACCCTGCAGAAGGATGTCCAGAAAATTACAAGCAATGACCATACATTTGCACACACGGTCCTTTAGTCGAATCTCAAATATATAGATACCAAATCTGTTAATATAAAGTGTCTTGTCTTGTCTCAACCTTTAGCAATGTCGGTCAGCTTGAGGTTGTAATTGTTGTCAAGGACGCCCTCGGTGCCTTCTGGGTTCCCAGGCTTGGCCTCGTCTCCCCCCTGCTTTGGAAGTGAGCGGGGCAGGAACCAGAAGGGGATGCCAGAGAGGAGCAGGAGAGCGGACGACACCATGAAGCCCAGCCACCAGGCGCCCACCCAGCGGGCATCTTTTGAAGTGATGGTCACACTTTCTGGATGGTAGAGGGGAGTGGTGTGGGTTTACCATTTCACTTTTATTTGCGATTACAATCTGTCACTTACTTTGTAGGGTAGTCACCATATTGTACACCAGATTTTATTTTGAAAAGCCAGGCTTACTGCGCATTCAATATCAGGAAAGGGACACTGTACTCTCTGTCGGCCACATTTCACCTTTCAGTTGAGTTTGATTGACAATAAATTATAGATTTGACTTCATTTATCGAGGAGAGTCGAGACAATTCCTCAAAGGGATACTCTGAAATGTCCTCACTGGCCAGTCATGACAGATGTGCAGCCTATTTTTAAAGTTGCGTTTCTGGCCTATGCACTAAAAGCAGCAGGCCGAGTCCAAATCTGTCTGAACCAAAGCTTCAGAGAGTCACTGTGTCTTTTCAGTTGAATATCTTCCCTAGCAGAAAATATATATTTGGTGTAACTCCGCGTATCAGCCATTTTTTTCCATCGTTTGTCTGTCGCGTCTCTGACAAAACAGATGCATCTCACGTTTAGAAACAATGGTTCCTGGATTTCAGACAGTGGTAGACAAAGAGCAGGCTTCTAATTATCAGCTGGCAACTGTCGATTTGGTTTGCTTAAATGACGACCAACCATAGCATGCAGATTGTATCAGCTGTAGCAAGCTAGCCAATTCAGCTATTAGCTTTTATGGTGAGAGCTAACCACAAGTGATGCTGTATACTCCTTGGAAAAAGAAATGCATTACACTTACCTACATCGACATATCCAATGTCTACATATAGTCTGGCACAATAAGAGCCCAGGAGGAAACCAAACATGGGGCCCAGAAGGGTTATGGTCTGGAGACAAGCTGCAAAGCACAAAATAAGCAACATATTAACATTTTGTATCATGTGTATGATTAGTTTAGAACATAGGTTTAACATATGAGAAAGATACACATGTCTATGAAATATATACCCTGTGACAATGCAAGTGTTAATCATTACTTCTACATAGTAAAAATAATATATGACATATGGACCTTTTCAAAATCACTCTAGAAACCCTAAATAAGCGGTGATATTTTACCGATATAGAAAGGTGAGTTTTCTGCCTTAGCAAAGTCGTCGATGTAGGAGATGCCCAAAGGCGTGACCGGGGTTTCTCCAATCCCCCGCAGAGCGTTCCCGAGGAACACATAGATCCACATGTTGGAACCAGAATCTCTCACGCAGGCTCCATAAAGACACAACAGAAAGGCATGCTATTAATTATTATAAAACTTATATAAACTAGTATTTTCATGGACACTGCTATATTACTAGTTTGGATGAACTGTTAAACACTTTATTCTTGCAACATATCTGTGTAAGCTGCTGACGGTTGCTCCTTTCAGCCATCAGGTTTTTATATGTAGTTCAAGCAACCACGTCAGTGCATGCGCATTGTGCGTATTTGTGACAATTTTGCTATCCAAAAGAAGACTTTAGTGCATGTGTACCCAAAGTTGAATAAAGAAAAAATCAAACTTTGTATGGAACCCCCTCCCATTTACATGTTATTGAGAGAGAGAAAAATAATGTCTGCTACCTCGATTATGCATTCTGCCTCAAAGCCAGATCTATGAATACAACGTAGTGTTCATTCAATATCGTTAATAGGATGAGGCTTGCAGTTGACATTGTATGTGACTTCCATATTGTGTGTCTTTCTAAATCAACTCATCAGAGGAGCTGAACGGAACCAATACATTGCATTATGTGGGTTTCTTTTTTGTCAGAATATTAATTATGGCTCAACAATAGCAAGACTGACGTAACATTTCAACTGAGGCCCATCACTGGGAACTAGATACGATTTCAACAAGAGCTGCACCTCAAAACATTGAAAGAATACCTAAACAGATACGTGTCCAAGCCGAATGCATTTGCATATTTATTGTAGCACTGCTTTCTCAGCGATGTCTGATGGTCCCACATTTTATTCTGTCTCTTTTCTATCTCTTTTTACCTTCTTCGGCTCTTGTTTGTTTCCTCTGCAGTCTGCATGGAGACTGATCAAGAGGCGTAGCTTTGGGGTTGATAATTTCAGCAGCTTGCAGTTGTTGAGCAATATGCACACAGGATGGGAGGTAGCTTTGAGGCTTAGACTAGAATCAGTGCATTCCAGGGATGTTTAAAAGCCAGTGACTCAGGGTTCATGTTAAGGCAGACTTTCAGTATATTCTCCTGTGTGTATTTTAGTTCACTGACCATCAGCTGTGGAAGAAGTATTCACTCAAGGGTAACCCTTAAAAATAAGGGTACTTTAATGAACTTTTAGTTTATGCTAAGTAAATGCATACTTAACATGAATTCATCATTAACTAACCATTAAGGAAATTATTTTTAGGTTGAAGTTATTGTGCTAAAGTCAGAATTGTGACGTTTTATTTATCGATGTTCACTTGATAAGTAAACATTTTGACCAGCTGCTGGGGCTAGGGGAAAATTAACATTTCATGGCATTCCATGCAATTGTTGTTAAGATATTTCAGTCTAGACCAAAGTGATACATGGGCCGATCAAAAGCCACACTGCTAATATTTTCCTTCACACCTAAGGGAACCCATGAACTGATTCTTAGTGAAAGCTGCAGAAAGTATATCTGCAATGTTCCTGTATAAAATGTCATAGAACATTTTTAGTGAGGGTAAAATTAGGTCTTTCCTTGACTAAAACTCCTGTGTATTGCTGAGTTGATGAATGGTAGTCCAAAAAACTGATATGTTGGTAGATTTCATTTTGAAGGCTTCAAATTTGATCACACAGTGTAGACCACAGTCTTACCAATGTTGTCTTCTACAGAAGACTCTATCTGAATTTCGGACACATCTTTCAGGGGATCCACACAGGCGGCAATGTTCGTACTGTCATTCTGGAAAAGCTGAATGACTGTGTCGTATGTGTAGCTGTGGAAACCAGCGGTGCCACAATGAGATGTTAAACAAGATAAGTGAAAGGTTTCTAAAATCAGGTGTCTATCGATGTTTTACCGTCCCATGAAGAAGTGTGTCAGGCCAGTGAGAAAGGCCCCTACAGCCATGAGGAAACAGCCCACGGCAATGAGTCTGGGCCGATGTAGCTTGGCCCCAAAATGGCTGACCACAGCAAGAAACAACAAGTTGCCTGCGTCCAAGAAAGAAGAAACAAAGAAGGCAGGAGAAGAAGAAAGTTATCCACTGACAGAATAATCACTTGCATAGTAAAACTGAAACGGTGGCAGAAACAAAATAAAGATGAGAGTTAAATGAACAAATAGATGGTACCCATCTCAAAGCTGCCATCTATTAGTCCCATGTGTGAGCTGGAGAGGTCAAAGCGTCTCTCGATCTGAGTGATGGAACTCTTCATGTAGGTTCCAGTCAGAGCCTTGGAGAAACAGGCGAAGGACAGCGCCACGATAAACAACTACAAAACACGGGGGGAAATAGAAGTTAAACAAATGGGCTAATAATTCAGATATTTTAAAGCCAAGAAGTGTAATGCCTTTCACATTATCTCATTGTATTCACTGTCATTCAATATGTTCTTTACAAACATCTTGATTATATAGCCACTATCAATTAAAATATGTAGGGCATTACATTTCACCCACTGTCGCATTCTGTATACTGCTTGCATATGCTTTGAAACAGTTTCTGCCTCCTTCATTTTAACCAACACAGGTTTTTAGTTTGACTCTGTGAGTGGAAAACCTGGAGGCTCTTTATTGTTAAATTAAATCCCATTGGGGATTATTGCAATTATCCTGCATGCTTCGCCATGTAGGCTACAGTCATTTATTAATTATGTTGCATTGAGGCGTTCATTCACAGCTTAAACTGGATACTTTGACAGGTATGGACTGGAGCACTGTTGGCTTTCATTCTTAATTAGAGCACACAACAGATGGGAACATACAGTTGGTATAAATGAATGTTATCCACCCCTTCGTATGAATGGTATTAAGTGGAATGGGTCGATATCACAGTATATATTTTAACTCAAGAATGCAGAGTGCCTGGCGCCTATGAAATGATGTATAATTTTAAAATGTATTTTATTGTAAGAACTTATTTGTGATGATTCTGAAAATTAAACATATATCTACAGACTGAGTGAGTGAAAAAAAACCTGGATTAAAGCGGCAACGAGTAACTTTTAAATATCTTTTAAACAGCCTCATGTTTCCTCTCATAATCATAAATTACCTTTAACAGCAAACGAGACCATCAGTGCAAAGAAAGACGTTTTTATATAGTTTTTATTACTGCATTTGATCTGGTCGTACACCCAGTCCGATTTTCGGTTCACGCGTGCATGCTCTATCACATATCCGTATTGGTCACAGATTTCAGTGTGGCGCAGTTACGCGATTTGAGAAGCCTATCCCTCCAGGTGAGGGAAGGGGAGCGGGAGCCTTGTTTGAGACAGTTGTTTGTCGTCATAATGACTGATAACGGGGCTGAACCATAAAAGAAAAAAAAGAAAATGCAATGAAGAAAAGCGAAAAGGAAGAGTGATAGTCGGGCGGGAGGGCGTTGCCAAGCAACGTATACACAATTTCACGCAGCGAACGTAGACTGCAGTGTTTACTCCTAAATGAATGAGAGGTAGCCTACTAAAACAAAGTTTACTTTGCCTCACCAGCATCATCAGATGACCATTATTCATCTGAAATAGTCATTATTTACAACATAAACACATTACCTCATCGTGATCCATTCTAACTAACTGCCATCTCTCGTTCATTCGCTTTGTGTGGGGACACGGACTCGTTCAGCTCCGTGAGAGGTGACAATGCATCAACTCATTGCAATCAGGTGTGTTTAGCACTTACTGGCATTAGTTGATGCTGTGTCACCCATAGACTCACGGAGTCGAAAAGAGTCCGGTGCCCTCACACTTTGCTTTCAACCATAGATAGTATAATAACACACGGACACGCACCATATTGCTTCCTGATTATTTGAATCTGAACGCCCTGCACGAGCTAGAAAACAGCTTCACGACAGCTGGCGTCGTAATAATACTACCGCTTTTGTTCAAAGGTGTCGCCAACGTGCCGACTTACTCGTAGTGGCTTTAAATGAAGCCTTAAAGTGGCTCAGAGGAACTTTAGTTTGTATTTATTCTAGCGGCCCCTTTGGACAATAGTGGTAGTGTTTTTTTTTTGACAAAGGCATTTAGAAAAACTACAGAAAAATAGCCATCTTTGTCTCGTTTGCTGATACATGTAATTTATGATCATCAGAGGACAATATTAGACTGTCTCAGAAATATTTTATAGTTCCTCGTAGCTACTTTAACTGTGCACATGCTGGTGTATTACTGCAATCAGGCAAGGCTGAGCTCAGATTGACACTTTAGCATTTGACAGAGGTTGATTTGCCGATCTGGAGTAGAAATGAAGCCTGCCAAGAGTCTAGAAAACAAGATAAACCCTTGGCTTGATTCTACCAACTTTGGGGGAAAGCTCGGAAAATGTGCATCTTACAGTTTAAGCAATTATCCACCCGTATTTTGACACCCCTAGTGAAGTTTGAACCCTTGATTTGAGCTGTCAGTGCTAACAACCACACCACTTGTCTTTTAGGCTTTTAGCTGCTCTTTTTATCCACGGCAAGTCACTCTGAGTGCATCAGAATTACACATCACCAGCAGAGAAATGTTGATTACAGATAGCTTTAGTACTTTGAGAGTGGAGATGCCAGGGCCTTTGCTGGTCTTGTGCTCAGGGGCACACAGAGCCTGCTGGCTGGTCATCTTGTCTCTGTCGTCTGCTGCTTCTTCCATCATGCACTGTCTGCCGGCCTATCTACCTGGCCTCACGACAACGCTGGAGAAACACACATAGACAACTGATAAAAACAAAGGTCAAAGATACATGAAATTGTGTTTTGACTGAATTCTGATTTCTGCAAACACACTGAATAAAGTATCAAAGCTTACAATACTGGCCGGCTTCAAGGACTATACATGATACATTTAACTGATCTGAATCAACTTATTAGGAGTTTCGTGCTATTCAGACATTACCTCAAGGGTAAAGTCAATCCGGTCAATTCTGGCTCACATGTCTGGATTTGCATAGTGCACAGATGTTGTAATGGTACCTGTGTAAACTCCACCAGCGTCCTCTCCTCGCAAAGATCTCAGCTCAGTAAACGTCAGGAGCTGCAGCTTGAATCCATGTCAGAGGGAAGGTGAACTGTTTCCAAACACAACTCTAGGAAAACTAGGAAAACACAGTCAACCAGTTATGTTCACCTCATGACTAATCCCCCAAAGATTTAGCCTGGTTAATACTCTCACTCAAAAGTCCGATTCTTTCTTAAAGGAATATCTGGATATATTTCGATTCAATTTGGATGAAGCAGCGAGAAATACAGAGCCAAAAAGCACTACTGCAAAGCAAACTGCTGACGAAGTTTTGATCAAATACCTAGTGCATCTCCAGGCCGTGCGTTAAGCAGCCATGCGTCTCTCCTCCTACCGGGAGGTGGAAAACCTGCTCTCTCCCCAAGCTCCTATTCTCCTGTCTGAGGGCAGAGCGGTTACTTGGAACCAGGGGAACAAAAGGCCTCGCACATTTTTATTCCACACACATGCCAGCCAGCCCAGGAGGGGGACAGCAACAAGAGAAACAGGAGGGAGGTAGAGGGGAGACAGATTAGTAATTTACACAACAAAATGAAGGGAAAAAATAAATCAAATGCTTGTTGCTTCAAAAAGTTTCAAGTAAAGTATATATATTGCCTTTCAGATACCCACTGATAACACATTTCGATTTTATATCAGCAACACTCATTCTTTAGATTAGACCAAATTTAAAGATGAAAACAAGGAATCAGATAGAACAATATTACACAGAGAAATACAGTGGTTAGTAACCATGGCTCTGAACTGTGTAGAATAGGAAAGGAAAGACATATTTTAAAGTGCGTATTAGGTCTAACATAAGAAAAATATATATAACATAACTATTAGTCCAGCTGGGAGGGGGTGGGGTGGGGGGGGGGGGGGGGTGGCATGTAGCAGGTCACACAATAAGCTTTGTCCGCTCACCAAAAATTCCAAGGATTAAGATTATGAGCCTTCACATTCTTGCACAAAAACAGTGAGGGAATTGCTGACCACTTTCCCCTTTCTGAACAATTCTACTTGGCTCTAGATTTTTTTTGCTTTTGGCAACAGTATTTTACATGTCTTTTGTCACTGTATCTAGTTTCAGGTACACATTCAGGCAGGAATGAACTCTGATGCTGCGTCAGGGCGTCGCATTTCATTAACTACTGTAGCTGCTGCAAATGAGGACATAGACACTTGTGTTTTAAAGAGATTGTTATCATGATTACTTGAAATCCAAATTACAATTGTTACTATGCATGTATACTGCACAAAAAGCAGTGAGACACCCTCACAGTGCCTTACAGCATAATAGTGTTGTAAAGAGTGCCGGCTGCTGGTGAAACCAGATACTGCACATTCTAACAGGTTTGTAATTGAGCAAAATTAAAGTGGATGAATACATTTTAATGTAGAAATACAGAAAAGAAAATTACATTTATATATCAAGCATAAAATAAGAAACATTTAAAATGCTATTGACACTAAAGTAAAGCTTCATCAGTGTATTGGTGTAGTAATAAAAGGGGTTACCATTCAATACAATGTAGTTTCCATTGTTCATAATAACAGTAACAATATTTTACATAACATGGTAAAAGATTGAAAAATCAAAACATGTGGAGGATGTAAGCCTCCACATGTTAATATATATAATTATTATATAAATATAATTAAGCCATACACTTCAAACATACTAAGATTAAAACCCTGATTCTTTGAGAAATCATAAGAATGGAATCAAATTCATTGAACCACTGACTAAGGTTGTGAGGACACTGTCTGCAGCGCATGGCTGCCCCTGTCATATCGTCTCTTACTTTTTCACTTTTGAGGGAAATTGGTGCCCGTCTGGTGCCCTTCTGCTCGTCTGGTGCCCTTTTAGTGCCCTTCTACTGCCCTTCTGCCCGTCTGGTGCCCCCATGGTTGAAAAAGTGTTGCTAAAGTGCCCTCTGTGGTGGTGAAAACGAGAGAAAGTGCCTTATTGGCTGCCCTTTACACGTGAACAACAATTATTGAGTGCCCTAGGTTGCCCCTACATACTATAGGCCTAAAAGATGATGATGTGCCCTCTGGAGCAAGAATATGGCAAACCGAAAAAACATAATGCTAATGAGGTGCAGACGTTCCTCTCTTTGGTAGCTGACGAACGGGGAATGCGAAAGAGGGGTTGCTTTCATTTGGCGTCGCTATGACAAACAGCTACATCGAGTGGTGCTTAAATCTCCACTGGATAACGAATCAAAAAGCGGATTAAGAGTATGTCCGTACCAGGTCCGTACCCATAGTGGAAAAGCGCAATTAGATGCCAAGTTAGAAAAAATTAATATTTTCAGTTTGCATAATCCGTTTAAAATTGATATGCATTTTTTGAGCGTTCAAGGTCCGGTCCTCATTCAAGTTTAGGTCATTTCATGCAAGAGAGACGATAATAGTCAGCTATCACCTCAACATGAAGGAAAAGTTCCTTTAACGTTTCCGTAGCTGGCTGTCAGTGGTCAAAGACTGTATGGTAGCGACACATTGAATTTTCTCCAGTCTAATTTTTACTTAAATGTTAGTAAAGATGAAAGCAGCAAGGCATGATCCTTTCTTTGGCTAAAATGTGAAAGTGCACAATGATGTGAACAACTCATTTTTGTGTTTATAAAGTCGCTAGAATAAGCGGAAACAGTGTCTTTGCAGCTACATTTTTTCAGGGGGGGGGGGGGGTCCCCCCCAGACCCCCCTTTTAATTGTATGAGCCCAACCGTTTTTTAACATCTACAGACACAGTGTTTGGTGTTTCGTTACATCACTTTTAATTTAGCTGACGCTTTTATCCAAAGCCACTTTCATTAAGTGCATTCAACAATGAAGTTACAAACTCAGAACAACAAGAATCACGTTAGTACTATAGCTGCAAATAAACCAAATTACAAAGTGCCACAAGAAAGTGCTACATGGAGATGTAACAAGTGCCCCAAACGGGACCTTCACGGCAGCGCTTGCTAAGGTTAGGGGATAGGGCCTTCCAGGCAGTGCTGCCTTTAAGGCTCTGTTGGGGGAACAAAACACCATTGAGTTAGAAAAGCCACTGTGTGCGCTGGTGGGGCCCCATGTTTCCAGAATGTGCCCTTTTTATTTTTTCGCCCCTGCCCTTCAAACAGTCTGAGTCCGCCACTGAACACAGTAAACACTATGTAGCTGCTAAACAAGTGCACATAACATTTGGAGCACGTTTGATTATTCAGCAGCTTCAAACCAAGTTGTCTTTAGGTGAACAGTTGCTAGCTGTATAACCTGTACTTGCTTAGGTAAAAGTGGGTCCTTTTTTAACCACTTGAGGGCAGAACAACCATACAGTAGAGTTTTGATGGATAATTGACAGGCCTATTGCGACATTTGCTGAACATGTTAAAAAATTAAAATGTCACAGGGTAAAAGCTATTGTGAAAATCTTTGTTTAATGCCTATGAATACAAGGACAATCCACAACAATGTAATAAAAAACAGACAAATCTAACTAAATACATACATTCTCAATATTGACAGTAATTATGTAGATATGTAATAATTGATGATAACAATTTAATCAACAATGTAAAAGTATATAACCGAGTAAAACAGTAGTACAATCCAGTTTGAGTTACACCCATGGACCTATAGGTTACACCCCACTCCCTCAGTCCACACCATATACCACAGTGAACTTTGGCAGACAAACACTGGTGAATCTGAGGATTATATGATCGATCGCGACCTTTCACGCTCGTGTAAAAAGCAGTCATGTAACAAGAAGTGTGTGCAATGTCACAGTGAGTCGTCCAGAAAATGTCAAATGTGGTTGTGGCACATTTATCATTGTCAGAGTATGTTTACATGGCTTCAAATGAAAGGGTTTGAGCCTGCAAAAAGTGGTTCTCCTTCATCAGTTTCCCATTTCGGTTAATACAGTTAGATAAGAAGATAGATACCACCCTCACATCTACACAGGGAATCTAAAGCTACTGCCAGCAGCCAGTTAGCTTAGCTTAGCTTAGCATGACACTTAAAACAGAAGGAAGAAGCTAAAAAAAACAATACTTCATGTTTATAAACAGGCCACAAACACACTTTGGTTGTATTGTACAAGTATTTAACACTATACACTCACCGTACATACACTGCATAAATGTTTGCTGTCACTGCATTTAAATCACTTTGAATGTAAAGCTGTAGGATGAGACATGACCTGACTGACGTAACGCTTATTCAAGTACAAATATTTGACATATTTTGTTCTCACATCCTCCAAAACCACACTGAAATGTGTCAGAAGTAGACATCATCATAAGCAAACTGTGTTTCTGCTCAGATGCATTGTCCACGCAGTAGTATAGCATATAGGTCACTGTATGATCCTATCATGTTTTTCTTGTAGTAGAGTTTGTGAGTTATAGTGATTTTCTTCAGATGTGGATTGCGTATCATTTAATGTCATTGAATTGTTTTTCATATTTAAACTGAGCTCTAGTCAGGATCTTTAACCTTTAAAGAGAACAAACAGCAGTAGATGAGGTCCGCACAATATTTGTTTGAAAAAAGTGGTGTGCTGCTCCAAGGCCAAATACTGCTGACACTGTACCATTACCATATCTGGTCCAGTATGGATGAAGCACAGTACTTATGCTGTGGAGATTATGATGTTGTCTCCCTCAAACACCTTAGATAGTGCTCTCCTTGTCGGTGTCTTCCTTGTTTTGGGCAATGTTGATGTTGGCATGTCCCTTGCCCACACCGTTAACCGCCAGTTCATTTTCTTTGGCCTGATTCCTCAGTGCTAACTTCTTCTGTCTCTTGACAATTTTGACGTAGAGGACACCCCACAACGCGTTGGATACAAAGTAGAGTCCAGTAACTAACCCCAGGAATATCATTCTGTAAGCAAAGCACATTGGGAAAGGTTACATTCTGATTTTATTTTTGAGTTTCCAGCAGAAACCACACAAATCTAATGGGTGTATTTATGTTTTAAAGAATCTGCCCACCAGCACTTAGTGCTCATTTATTAACATGTTAACTGACAAGAAACAGCTGTTGTCTGACAGGGGGTTGGTGGAGGGGGGGGGGGGGGGGGTAGTATGTGCGGGAATAGTTCTTGGACAGGAGCAGTGAGTTCCTGGAAATAGACCTGCACATAACCCTGTGTAAAAAGCACAACTTGTAGTTTTTAGACTTTGTCTTTTGTACAGATTAAACAAACAAGATGTGATATATTAATTCATTAGCTGTGAAAGCCTGGGCTTGCAATTCATTTTCAATACAGCTATCTTTTTTTCTTGAGATAACAAGATGATTAACTCTGGAGCTCAAGATAACGGCATCTAATATTATAAGTAATAGGTTTCCTCAAGATAAGGAGATAATGAACTCTTTATCACAAGATAAATCATTAAAAAATTATTAAGAGGTGCTGTTAAACAAACTGTTTCCGGTCTTAATGCTAAGCTAAAGTTGAAGGTGGCTGATGCTTTATATTTAAGATAAAGAGTAATATTGGTTTAAACAACAACACTTTCTCAACAAGTTTAATAATGTGTTACATATTAATGTTTTTATTGTTAAATTACTATGTATTCTAGTGACACAAAGAGTGTTGGATTCATTTAAACTGCACATTACCTAGGGGGCAAAACCCCTTTTTTTTTAAAAACAGACATGGAGCGTTGTAAAAGGTTGTTCACCAGAAATGATATCCAGGACCTTCCAGGATCCCAACCTGGGTGGACAACCTGGTCAACTAGCGGGCCGATAGAGCAAATCAGAACCACTGTTTAAGCGAATGGGGGTGGGCTAATAGGGAATTTTTTTTAACTTATAGATATCATTATGAAACTTTGCAAGTTGATCACTGACATTAAAACAACACATTTTTGTATTACAGTATTTTCCAAAAAGTTTGAATAAATATGAAAAATCATCAATATCTTACTAATGATGCGTAAATGTGCATACCTGCAAAGCCCCAAAATCTAGATGTTGGACAAAAGCAGAGTCAATTTGTTTTTAAATTTTGAAAACAAAAAGTGTCCAACTGCCTGAAGCCTGAATTTGATCAATAACCCATAGAAAATAAATTTTTTACACAGTTTTTTTCCAAGGGAATATCTAGCCGTTTCCTAAAATACCAGCTGGAGACTCCAAAAGTACACTTTTGGTCCATGGCACATGAAATGTAACTGTGTAGAAAATTAATTTTCTATGGGTTATTGATCAAATTTGAACTGTGATTAGGAAAGGCTTCAGGGAGTTGGACACTTGTTTTGTTTTAAAAATTTAAAAACAAATTGACTCTGCTTTTGTCCAACATCTAGATTTTGGGGCTTTGCAGATATGCAAATGTTCGCATCATTAGTAAGATATTGATGATTTTCCATATTTATTTAAGCATTTTGGAAAATACTGTAATACAAAAAGTTTTTGTTTTAATGTCAGTAATCAACTGGCAAAGTTTCATAATGATATCTATAAGTTCAAAACATTCCCCATTAGCCCATCCCCATTCACCCCCATTCACTTAAACAGTGGTTCTGATTTGTCGGCCCGCTGTAGCTTTCCAGCAGCTTGTTGACAAGGTTGTCCACCCAGTTTGTGATCGTGGAAGGTCCTAGATGTCATTTTTGGTGAACAACCTTTTACAACGCTCCATGTCCATAAAATCACTTTGCCCCCTGGGTACATAGTAAATTAATGTCCAGATGTAGGCCTACCTAAATGTATTAGCGTCATAGAGTCTGCATGCTCCTCGGCCTCCACACTGCTTGGTACCCCACTTCAGACATGTTCGGTCAATCAGCGCTCCGAAATAAATTGGAGGAGGTATTCCACCTGAAAAACACACAAAAAATTGCTAAATCAAATAATAAATAGAAGTAAGTATAAAAAATTATTCCTGCCCATAAATTACTAACAAAACCCACATGTATTTTCGGTACTCACCTAGAGTTCTTACTATCAGTGTTTGCATACCCAAAGCCAGGGACTTCAGGTCTTTCTGTATGGACCTGGAAGATTAGCCCAAACATTATCATTATCAGTCAGCCTTTTCAGTGAAAGAATACACAAGATGCAATAGAACCTAAGATAGCAACCCAGTTTGATGCTTGTATGCAAGGCCATAAAATCACTGCATATGCCAAAAATCAATATCTCACCAAAAGGCATAATTTTACCAAAAAAGTGTCATTGTCTCTGACCTGAGCAGTACGATGTATCCTGGCGTGCCCCCACAGGCAGAAATGAAGGACCCCACTACGGACAGGGCCATGTAGAATTTAAATGTGCGATCGCAGTTGCTCTTTCTGGGGCACTGGCCCAGTACTGCGGACATGTTCGCTCCTTGAGTCATTGCCTCCCCGACGCAGGTACAGTTATGAAACACCTGAAGGACCAGAAGACAGAGATGTAAATAATAACCTTTGAATTAATGTTTGTGAAGTTTCCAGTCTAAACCATCCAGGCTCTTTGAAGCCACTGTCAGCAGAAATGAGTATTGGTGTTGCCCCTGTCCTTTTTGCCCTACAAGTTGCCGTCTTACCATATCCTTGCCCTTGCCGGTGGTGGTCTGGCAGCCAGCCAGGCAGGGCGAGGCATACGTCAGTCCGTTGTAGGCGCACACTGGGTCCCATTGCTTCACCGAGCAGGAGCAGCCCATGTTGCACTGTGACAGCAAAGTCTCTTGGTTGTAGGACACTTGATTAGTTCTGGTGCACACAGACATGAGAATGGTGATATTGGTTTAGTCAGAAACCCAGACAATAAAACAACCACACCAACGACAAAAAGACAACGGCTGAGAAATTTTAAAATCTGCAATGCACCTATCCCTTCAGTAACTTGTATGTTTATGTAAAAGGGCGGTGTACATGCCACTCACCCCTGATATGTGATGGTAAGGCCTGACACCTCTGCATTGTCACAGTGAAGAAAGACCTGAATGCAAAGCAGACAAAAGGAGCCGATGGAGGCAGCGATCGACACCCTGGCTGCTCCGATGATACCCAGCTTGAAACGCTTCAGTATGAAACCTCCGGTGATGATGCCCAAAGCTACTGCTGGCAGGTTCAGTACACCTTGATGGATGAATTAATTCAATTAATACACTGGAGATATAGAAAAATACCATGAGATGGAAAATTGCTAAGTACTGAGACAACCAGTTCAGTTAAGAATCTAAATGAGCATCCAATACCCTTTTTTTTTTTTTTTTTTAACATTGTTTTCAATTTTTCCATTGCTTATAACCAAATTAACAATACTAATAAGTGTTTGTATCTTTTATCCAATAATTCAAATATTTTAAGCATTTATCAAATACGTGTAACTATTTCAACCATTTAAATATCATTACAAATTGTTCTGTTAAGCAACTCATTGTTTTTTCCACTGTTACATTTCATAATATTAGGTGATTGTAGAACAATGACTTTAAAATATCAATATTCCAACAACAACAGAGCTAGACGTGCTGGTAAACAGTCATACAAAGGTAATTATAGCTTAGGATGCTACTTTACAGGCACACAAAAGGAGAGCCCACAGTGGGCTACTTAGTGCAAACATTTCAAGTAAACGTTATCTATCGCAATCACACTTCCCTTCAATAACATCATTGTTTCAGCTACAAAATGCAGTTGCCGTAAAGTGAATGGGGGTCAGTTAATGATCGGTACCTATGAGGAAAATGGCTTTGGAGGCTGATTGGCCATAGATTTGCTCCAAGAACTTGGGCTTGAAGGTGATCATGCCCATGAAGCCGTTGACAGACACCAGGTAGGTGATGATCATCATCGTGTAGATGCTGTTTTTGAAGAGTCTCCGCAAAGATGGAACGAAATCTGTCGAACAAGCAAAACAAATTATAGCAAATAGTTTTAATGAACAACACGCTGGTTTCTCTATTATTGCAGTGGTGAATGTAAAAGTATTTCTATTTTGTAGGAAAAAATGGAAGGATTCTTAATTAGATTGAAGGTTTTAAAGGGAAATATCTGTATATTTATTTAGTTTAACCTACTAATATAATCAATCCATCCATCCATATTGTCGTGGAAGTTTTGCTTTAATTCGTTAAACCTTGTGGGATAAATGAACTGAAACTTCTCAATCTAAACAATTTAATAAAAGTAGATAAAACAAACAGAAATCAAAATGCGATTCAGCTGAAAAGGGTCAGACCACTCTTCCCATGAATGAGGGTAGGAGGAATGACAAACATCACTTCAAACTTGCAGCCTTATATGCAACTATATGGGTTTACATCTGTTACATCAGTTTAAGTGTCAACACACATACATCCATTTGGTAAACACATGATAGAAAAACACCTTAACAATGGGTTAGGTCATAAAGCAATTAAACTCTCGAGGAAGTCTTGGGAACTGTTTCCCAAGAACATTCTTTATTGCCCACCCCTTATAAATGGTAATTAACTAACAGAAGGTGTGAACATTATACAATTCACAGATGTCTAAGTAAAACATCACTGGAACTAATTCTCCCGTCACACATATACTGTATCTTGGAGACACTGTTATGTCCGTCTGAAATAATGTTGTGTAATGTATTATGCCACGACTGGGCCTTAGCTTACGTAACTACTATTTCAATGGGTTTCTCTGTTGTGATGTATCATTCAACTCTTACTCTGATTGCTTTGATGCATGGTAGTGAGCTACTGGTCTGGGCTCTGGCTTGTGTAGACTTAATCTGTTTAATTATTAAACACATTAACCCTTACAAACTATTTGAACTGGGATCTTGTTAGTAGTTTGGGTCATGCATTGTTCTACTGCTCATTGATACTGTATCTAATCCTTTAATTCCTTCTGGTCCAAATAAATCATGAACATTGCTTATCCCATTGCTGAAGTTGAGTGGTCTGGAATACAATATTGTAGGATGTTGACCATAAGCCAAGATCCTCTTTAATTTTCTGGTTTACAGAACAATGTTGATCAAACTCCAAGTTATTTGGTTGCTTTTTGAGACCAGTTAATGGGAATTCAGGGATCGATGATAGCAATAGTACAATCTGTTGAGGCGTGTGTGATGAAATGCAGACTAATGAGAAGGCGTAGATGGTACCTTTAGCTAGCTCCTTGAATGTGACTTCTTGCTCCTTCTCCTCGTGATCCAGGTTTTCGTCTGGGAGGAAATTCTCCTTCTCCGTCTTTGTTGCCAGCTCTGTGCTTTTCCCCTGGCTCTCCTCTTCCCCTTGCTTGGGCATGGACTTGGGCAGGAACCAGAATGGGATACTGGACAGCAGGATCACGGTGCCAGTTGCTATGAAGCCCACCCACCAGGCCCCCACCCAGCGGGAGTCCTTATAGTTGATGGTGATAGTGTCTAGGAGAGGAGGACGAGCAGAAACAGCAGATTATAAAGATGACTGTGTCTATAGGACCCTAATTACTAAACCCTCACACTTTCGGTCACTGAGACACCAGTAGGTGTATTGGATAATTCTGCTCTCTTGTTCACAGACTGTCAACACGTCTGATCCGCGCAGTAAACATTTAACTAGACCAATTAAGACACTAGGATGGCATGTTGGGAAATTCTCTTTTCTCCGGAGGATTTATTTTTCTGTATGGCTCTTATAGTGTATTATGTTACTAAACATTTTATATTAAGTTTATACTGTTTCAGGAGGACATTATACTGTTTTAAAGTGTCTCGTTCTGCTTAGAAAGGGAGCAAGGAAAGGAATGAGGATTGCTTAGTGGAGGAAGCCTGTAGGGAAGATTTCTGTAGATTATTCAGCAGTATGCACACAATAGGATGACTCTTTTTGTGAGGGCAATTTAGGACAGTCTGGTTAAGATTTAACAGCTAATTTATTGGCCCCTGGCTAAAAGGATTGTATTAAAGTACTGATCAGACTCTAGGGGATGATTACCACAGGTGTCCTCTGAACAGTAGGCAGTGTCCAGATAGTTAGGGTCCACCAATCAGGGGTTAGGAGGGGCAGATCTTACTGACCTAAGGACCAATCAGCTCACTTAGATTCTCAGGTTAAAAAATGCAGACACACAGGCAGAGGGGAGGTTGGGATAATGGAATTGGCTAACCGGGCATGGCCAGCCTGGTCTGACACAGGCGATGGGGGTTATTTTATCCTAATAAAATACTTTATCCACCTCAACTCATCCCTGTCTCAGCAGACCCATTTCTATTCTTCAAACTAACACCTTTTGTGAATGGACCCCAGAAAATATACTGCACTCTTCACCGAAGACTTTGCCATAGAGGTCAAATGAGAAGAAGGGTAAATTGTTTCACTGAAGATGGTAGGTTTTGTAAGAGGGATTATACAATGTGTAACGGGGTTACACACAGCCAATTGCTCAATATTTGACCAGCCAAAGGGTAGTAATGACCTGTTAGGTAAGCACTAATGATACAAGATAAGGTATTTTCTGAACACTTATAGAATGCACTCTGAATGCTGCGCCACATAAACACATTGAACTTTCCCCCATACCTAAATCCACAGATCCAATGTCCACATAGATCTTGGCAAGGTAGGATCCAAGCATGAAGCCAAACATAGGTCCTAAGATTCCCACTGTATGGATGCAGGCTGTCATATGGAGAAACGAAGAAAGAAATATTATGTTCTCAACTGGTTTGATATGAACCAAGCATTATTTGGATTAAACACTACAGACTTAAGCAAAACATAACAAACCCAAATAGAAAGGAGTGTTCTCTTCTCTGGAGAAGTCATCCAGGTAGGACACACCCAGAGGCATGATGGGAGTCTCTCCAATTCCACGCAGCATGTTTCCCAGGAATACGTAGATCCACATGGACGAGCCAGCTGCCTTTTCACAAGCTGATGGAGGAAGACTGCATTCAGAACTTTGAACAAAACTGTTCATGCTATTGACACTTCTTTTGAGAGCATTGCTCATCTTCTGCAATCTATGAATGTCCAAAAGTAACAAAATGACTGAAATATCTAACCTGAGAGACCTGATATCTAATGCAGTACATGTGTTTGACACATACCTGTTCTGGCCTCTAAATCAGGCGTCTTATCAGCTTCAATCACAGTGTGGTTGGCCAAACAGGGTAGGATGCTTTCACTGATGTTGTCGCCTGTATTGTGAGACACACTGGTCTCATATTTATACCTGGAAAACATTGAGAATGATTAAACCTTTCATAATACATAAGCAGATTACTATAAACTAATATAAAACTATTTAGTTTAATTATCTACGTATATTATAACTGTATCATATATTTAGTAATGGCAGAATTTGATATATAAAGGTTTATTTTTCTTATTTTGTAAGATATTTGGCTAGTAGCCCGAATAACATTAGCAAAAGGTAGTTGTTATCCGTCCCTCAGTTCAGTTGTTAAGCATCTGGCTGCTAGCAGGATATGAGTTGCAGCAATCAGTTTTCATAATAGGCATGGTCTACCAAAACTATATACTGTGTGCAGGGCCGCCTATAAGGGGGAAAACGTGGGACATCTTTCTAAGGGCAGCCAATATGCCTTTGGAGGGCAGGACCCTAACTAATTAAAACTTTATTTTGAACCAAAGGATTCACTAAAACTTCAAAAATCAAGTAGTAATATGATGAAGGAAACTGTGTTCTTACATTCCCTGGAAGAAGTGAGGCAGGGCAATGAGGTAAGATCCAACAGCCATGATCACACAGCCAATGGCAATTAACCTAGGACGATGGAGCTTAGCACCAAAGTAGCTCACAAAGGCTATTACCAGCAGGTTGCCTGGGGAAGAGATTCATTTAAAACAATTAAATTAATTAATTATTGTCTAAAACAAATACTTTCACATTATGGAAAATGTACAGAGTAAGAGAGTAAGATTATTGGACAGATACCACTCTCATTCCTGCATGCTAACTACGTCGTCTCACACCGGTGGAATGCACCACGTTAGTCCGCAATCAGCAGTGAAGAAATCCTACATTTAGTGTGCAATTGAAAGGATATTTATTTTTGAGGTAGCTTTAGTATTGGCGAAAAAAGTTTTTCTGCTGGCCCCCTCTGAAACAGTACAAGGCCGGTACAGTGACCAAACCAAACTCATTAAAATGACTGTGCTGACAGCCATCTCCATAAGGTAACAGACTAACTATGCATAATCTTTATAACCTCATATAACCCCACTTCAAAAATACTGAACTATCCCTTTAACCACTGGTTCATATGTTGGCTTGTTTGTATAGTATATACAAAAACTGAAGAGTACAGACTTCTGGGCAACATCAAAGTGACGCACAACTACAGGAAGTTCCAACCAAGAAAAAGTCCCCTAAAACTTCTGACATTTCACTCGTTTTTCTTAATGGATTTAATGAACAACTTCTATAGTATTTGTTAATTCGTAAGCTTGAGGAGGATTTTATGGATGTCGGCTACCTGACTTTCAGTCATTGTATACTAAGCTAAACTAGCTGTCGTCTAGCTGTAGCTTTATATTTATTTCACAGATACAGTGGTATCAATATTCTCGTCACACTCTCTGCAAGAAGAGCAAAACAAATCTTCATACATTTTCATAATAAGATAGCATGATTGAGCTGAAACATTAATACATCATCCTAAGAGAAATACTGCTTATGCACATGTGCACCTACCCATTTCAAAGCTGCCATCTATGACCCCAATGAGGGAGCTGGGGATATCAAAGCGCCTTTCAATCTGGGTGATGGAGCTCTTCATGTAGGCTCCACCGAAAGCTTTGGCAAAGTAGACAAATGACATAGAGGCCAAGAAGAGCTGGGAAACACACAGACACACACAATTAGCTGTTGTATGAATCACTCTTCCATTTAAAAACAACAACAGTAACAGGACGTTTGATATGATTCTATCAGGTTGAGTGTAAAGGGCTTAGGCTCAGACTAATTCTCAGAATGCCATTGAATGGTGAGAGCTGTCTGTGGCCTGTTTTGAGATGATTAGCTTGATAGTGATCACTCATAAACAACCTCTGAGTTAGAAGATTAATCTGCCTATTTGCAGTTCCAATGCAAAGGTTTTTTAACGAGGCTAATTCAAATACAAAGGATAAAAGAATACCTTGCAGCGATGTGCACAGATACTCTCATGATTGATTAGGTCCACAAACAACAATTAACACACAGTTAGACCAGAGGCCTATTGCATAAAACTAGGATAAGGGATTAACCTAGGATATTTCGGTTATCCTGGCTTGCGTTAGCCATGATCTGGTTGCATAAAAGCGGAGGGACATAAGTTACCATGGAGATTTATCCTTTACGTTTAGCCTGGTCCCGACCAGGCTAAACTTAAAGGATAAACTTATTCTGTTGCCTGATTGGCTCAGTCAGCTGTCACTCCGATCTGAAATCAAGGTGTTTAACAGTTATTCCATGATCTTCCGTGTATTGCTTTATTTTCATTAGCCTGTTTTAAGGTACCACATAAAAGACTGCATTGTCATTTAGTTAAATAGTTATTATTTTTTATTTATTTAACCTGTAATTAGATTAAGATGCAATGATATAAATTATAATAATAATAATAATAATAGTCTGTTCATATTGCAGGCTATATTTATACAATTGATTATCGATGGCAGATGACGTTGCAAGTGTGGGTCAAATAAATTCACTTTGTACTTATAACTATATCGAGGTGCATCTGAAACAAAATTCAATATCAATGAAAAATTCCTTTTTTCAGTAATTGAATTCAAAAAGTGAAACTTAAATATATTCCAGAAATTCATTACACATGAAGTGAAATTAATCTAGAATAAACATACTTTTCAGAAGGTTGACATTTCTGTATTATAAATCCTTTTTCTGATTGGTTGTATGTAACATTCTAATATTTTGAGATACTGGATTTTTTATTCCATGATCAATCAATCATCCAAAAAAAGGCCTGACATATTTCACTTCTTGTAATGAATCTATGAAAGTTTCACTTTTTGAATGGACTTTCCATGATATTAATTTTTTTAGATGCACCTGCAGACTGCTCACTGTCAACTATTTTATCATAAAACAATGCAGGGACATCAAGAACAGTTGGCAGAGAATACATCTCCTGTATGAAATGAACTGCCCCCTGATTTACGGTTTAAACTAGCAAGGCATTGTGGGAAAATGGGCCGTCTTTTCCATTTTTCCATCAGTAAATCTGTGTTCGATCTTTGGGTCTACTTCTGAAAGCTGTGGGCTGGCACTTAACAGAATTACTTACACCTGGCTTGACAAAGCAGCCCCTTTACATCCTGGATTGGCGTTTATGCAACTGACTAATCCAAAGTGCCCAGGCTAGACTTTGTCAAGGCTGGCTTTATCAATCATCCTGGATGTCTTTATTCCACTTTTATGCAACAGGCCCCTGCAGTACTTCACACCTACTTTCAACATTGATTGGATAAATAATCATTTACATTACATTTGTTATAATCTAAGTATATTGGAATCACAGTTTACATGTTATCACAGTATATTTCATCAAATGTCTCAACCTAGTGTGCAGGTAAAGGAAAACATCAAAGTCACAAAATCTTATATGTTCTGGAGATGAAATTAAACAGTGTTTGGCGTAATCTCATATCATGGGGTGCTGATTTGAACCCTTTAAACCTTTTAAAGTTTGTTTGCTTTACAAGTTACAAATACTATTTGCGTACAGCCATATCTACAGCCACAAAAATAATTAAAGATTAAAGGGCATTGGGCTGCAGGTCAGACTATTCTGAGTATATGTTTTGACCACTGCTGCTACTTTCCAAACAGTTAAAGCACCAGAGATTAACAAAAGGTTCCACAAGAGTGCAATACGTTTTTTTTTTTTGTTTGTTTGTTTTTTTTACTTGCAAAGAGGATTTGCACTTTACTGAAATGGACTGGTGTCTCTTTTGCAAGAAATTGATCAATACTAATTGCTGCTACTCAGAGCTGATAATGTCCCATTTTCCTACATAATCTGTCTGTAATCAGTTAAGGCATATTATTAACTGTCATTATATTGTCAGAGTGAAGCAATAAAAACATGTTTATTGTATGGATATAGGTCACTGTAGCCATACCACCAGCCATAATGCAATACTTTGTACTGCTCTATCAGGTGAGGCATTAGTGGGAAAGAGATAATACTGACATAGACCACGAAGAATACATAGAGATATGGAAAAACAAAGCAGTTTTACAGGAAGATTGTCTGTCACAGATTTGGCCCTTTTTTTGTGTTCACAAATGTATTTTTTTGTGTTCACACATGTGCTTTTAAATGATGAATGAGCTCACACAAGAAGCATGCAGCGATATTCCCTGACACTGTACAGGGAAAGGGTAACATTTCACCAACCTTGAGCTTAGAGCAGCAAGCCTCACGTGGTTTTTTGGACTCTACACTCATGATGCTGCTGCGTGCAGAGTCAAGGGAGCTGAAATCACACCACCAAAGGACCTGTAGCAAGATACGAGAACATCAGAGTTGGTGGCACATTGTGTTAATTTAATCTGAACTGTCAAATACATTTTCCTCAAAAAATATGAAAAATAAGCAAAGGAACCTCCATTAGTCAAATATTTTTGTCTTTTCACCTACTGCATTACGTGTTAAATAAAGTAACTGATGATAAAGACTTCACTGTGAGTTTGTGAAGCACACTTATAATACATACACACAATTGTATATTGATTATAATAATATGAATATTGATTCACGAACCAGTCACACATACTGCTCTGTATATATTTTTTAATATAAAATGTTTTAAGCTCCTGATCACAATGCAAACAATATAATAGGAATTTACAAACACAACCAAAAGTGAATTGAAGAATATTTCCTCAGTGCATCTTAAAGAAGAACTTAGTGCAGAATTAGAAGTTGTGAAAAATCATAAAAAAAGTATTTACCTTGGAGGCAGTAGTGGTCCTATGAAGGATGTGGTGAAGTAGCTGATTGTACCTGGCAGGACTTTGTGCTCAAAGCAGGAGTCTTATCACAAACAAACTATCACATCACCTGTAATCAGTAACCCAGCCACTCATGTGCACTTGTTGATCATGTCAATAAAGAGCCCTCCAATCCGATCCCACTCATAGAAGCGCGTGCACACACACATATAACTTAAACGTGACTGGTCCTGTTGGGTAAGGTCTGTTGGGATGCATGTCCCAGCAGCCACCGGAAGGTTCGCAGGTTCACCAAATGTGTTCACAGGCCGCACACACTCGCACATCCTCCTCTGTGAACATGAGAAGCCATCCTTTTGAACGCACAACAAACAGCAGCAGCGTGAAGCTGGCCAAAGCTTATTTTACAAGTCTGCTGTTCTCTGTCAGCCCGTGTTTTTCAAAGACTAGAATGCCTTCCTCTCCTGGATAAATTCAGCTTTTGTAAGGTTGGGTGTTTCCTTGGACTGATCAAAGTCTTCCTGTCCTATTGATAACTGCTAACAATGGCTTTGCTCTCTGTGTCCTATTGGCTGAGCAACACATCCCATCCCCTGATAAGACTTGTTGGTCAGATTAATAAGATATTCAATGAAAAATACCTACAAAGCAGGCCAGGTTCTAGACAGTTAGGTTAGGGTGGGCCTGTAGAAATTTTAGGTGGGCACACTGGGCAGAGAGACCGAAGCTGCGAGCGCGCGCAGAGACTTTTTTTGCAGACATTTTTTGCCCTTGTAAGATCTCTGCGTCTGATTTTTGGCACATTTACTGTGAAAATTTGAGTGTTGCTGTGTGGGAGATTTGATTCTTGCATGTTTTTTTTCCAAAATGAGCTGATAGAAGAGAAAGCTTTGGGACTGGGCAACCTGGATGGTGGTAGTCCAGAGCTATATTCTATACACACTATATAGATATACAGGTGAAACTCGAAAAATTTGAATATCGTGCAAAAGTTCATTTATTTCAGTAATTCAACCTAAATGGTGAAACTAATATATTATATAGACTCATTACATTCAAAGTGAGATATTTCAAGCCTTTATTTGTTATAATTGTGATTATTATGGCTTACAGCTTATGAAAACCCCAAATTCAAAATCTCAGAAAATTAGAATATTACATCAAATCAATAAAAAATTATTTTAAATACAGAAATGTCCGCCCTCTAGAAAGTATAATAATGCATATGTATTAAGTACTTGGTTTGGGCCCATTTTGCACAAATTATTGCCTAAATGCGGGGTGGCATGGATGCTATCAGCCTGTGGCACTGCTGAGGTGTTATGGAAGCCCAGGTTGCTTTGATAGAGGCCTTCAGCTCGTCTGTATTGTTGGGTCTGGTGTGTCTCATCTGCCTCTTGACAATACTCCATAGTTTCTCTATTGGATTCAGGTCAGGAGAGTTGTCTGGCCAATCAACACAGTAATACCATGGTCAGTCAACCAGTTACTCGTGGTTTTGTCACTGTGGACAGGTGTCAAGTCTTGTCGGAAAAAGTAATTCAGCATCTCCATAAAGCTTGTCAACAGACAGGAGCATGAAGTGCTCTAAAATCTCCTGGTAGACAGCTGTGGTGACTTTGGACTTGATAACACAGTGGACCAACAACACCATCAGATGACATGGTGCCTCAAATCATCACTTTGCTTTTTGTTTTTTTGTTTTTTTGTGTATTAATGGTTTAGTTTCTATATGTTTTGTGATTGTTTTTCTTTGTATACATTTATTTATTTTTGTTTTTTATTTATTTATATATATTTTTTTTTTATATGTTTTTCTTTTTTTGTATATGTCTTGTGTGGACCCCAGGAAGAGGAGGAGGGAAGGACAAAGCAATCAGGGGACTGACTGGAGCTACGACCTGGGGAGTGTCTTATAGGAACTGAGGGAGAACGGGAGGAGAACGGGTCATGAGACCGCCCGGCTCTTTCCCTACGACGCTCTCTAAGGCGATTATCAAGTCTGATAGCTAGGGCCACTAACTCGTCCAAGCTAGCTGATTCGTCCCGAACTGCTAACTCATCCTTAACTGGATCGGCTAGTCCGTTGAGAAATGCCCCCTGCAGAGCCTCATCATTCCACCCCGTCTCTGCCGCTAGCGCTCTGAAGTCTACTGAATACTCAGCTACGCTGTGGGTACCCTGTCGAAGTGTGAGGAGTCGCTTGGTGGCATCCCTGCCGCGCACCGGGTGATCGAACACCTTCTTCATCTCAGCCAAAAATAAAGCAAAAGAAAAACAAACAGCAGACTGACCCTCCCATACTGCTGATGCCCAGGTTAATGCTTTACCCGTGAGTAAACTGATTATATAGGAGATCTTGGCTCTGTCTGTGACATAGGTAGATGGCTGTTGCTCAAACGCTAAGGTGCACTGAATCAGAAAAGGCCTACATGCCCCAAAGTCACCTGAATAGCGCTGCGGCGCCGGGACACGGGGTTCACGGGCTTGGGGAAGCGGCGGAGCCGAGGCAGGACCCTGTTGAAGACGACCGGGGTCGGCAGGAGATGGGGGAGTGAGGTGTGCCGAGACAACGTTGAGTTGCTGCCCCATAGCAGTAACACAGGTGGAGAGCCCACTTAACGTGGAGAAAACATCTCGGAGAGTCTGCTCGTGTTTCCCTACGAGCACTCCCTGCGCTGCCAATGCCTGGTGGAGGGAGTCCGTCTCTGCTGTGTCCATGTTTAGGGCCAGATTGTACTGTTACGGTTGGGTCTGGAGGACACAGGCGCAGAGACAGTGTGAGTAAAAGAAGATTTATTTTAGGAGAAAACCAGCAGGGTGTTAGGACCGGGATCCGAGGAGGGAAACTGGCTGGCATGGGGGTCCAGGGAGAGAGCAACGGGGCAAGTCCAGGGGGCTGAGTGGAAGCAGGCTAGAGCGGGCAGGCAGGAGGGGTCCGAGGAGTAGTGCTGGAGAGCTAGGGCTGGAGCTGGTGGCTGGAGTCAGGCCGGGAGAACTGTGGCAGAGAAACAGGGGTTAACCAGGAAAAAGTGGAACAGAGCATAGCTGAAAACAAGTGAGCGAGAGAGTGAACTGACTGTGTGAAAAAACAGAAGCTACAATCTGGCAGTGTCTGGAAGGTAGGCCCGGGTATAAGTAGCGCAGTTGATGAAGATTGAAGGCAGCTGCGAATGTAGTTAATTGACTCCAGCACACCAGGCTCCACCCCTGCAATTAGCTCAGCACACAAACACAGGTGAAAAGGGAAAACACATATAAGGCCAAGGAACCCAAACGGGATCATGACAATTAAGCTATTAACTATCTACCAAAACATTGTATTCCTTTTATTGTATGATAATTTACTTTTACATAATATGATGTTGATATCAAACACACAAACTAAAGAAAAAAACGAAAAAAAAAAAAAAAATGGGGGGGCCCCCCTGGCAGTCGGGACCCTAAGCAACCGCTCATTTCGCTTATGCCTCGGGCCGGCTCTGCTGACCAGTGATCACTGTAAGCGGGTGGGTAACTTGGAGGCAGGCTGTCCTGCCCACCCAATAATACAATTAGAAGCAATGCATGGTAATGGTATATTCTTTAGTATTAATTAATTGTCTGAATTTTATTTGACATTTTCTTGGACAGCGAATGAACAGGTCTGTCCGATAGTGGGTCTGGACTTCCAACTAAAAAAAAAAAAAAATTTTTGATTGGGTGGGCACGGCCCACCCTGGCCCCTGGCTACCGCCGGCCCTGCTACAAAGACATATTTTAAATTCAGCACGCCAAAGAACTTCTGCATAATATTTTGACTCATTTGATTCGCTGTGTCAGCTGTGTTTCATATGTGCTTTTTTCATAATTTCCTTGTAGAAATGGTAGAAAATATTTAAGCAAACTGACTATACAGATAGTTGAATAAAAGAAAATCAACATCTCACTACACATTGTCAATTGTGTCCTCAGTGGAAATCTCTTAGACACACAGATACAAAATCTCTAAACGGATAGATAAAAACCATTTGCATACTATTGACAAGCAATTTTTCTTTTTTAATTTGCTTGAAATGACCCTTTAACTAAGTATACTTGCTAATGGATATAATCAATTGCAGAACTGACTGGCTGCCAACAAAATAGAGTAGATTTAAGCTGGGCTTGATACTGTGAGGGAATTTTGGGTCTTTAGTTGTAATATTACAGTTTTTCACAATTGTTTAAACACATTTTTTGGAACATCAGACACAATGTGCACAATCTGAAACACATTTACCAACTGCTTAACCAATTCTGCTGAACTCCAAACATATTTCCTGCCTTAGACTCATATTCTCATTCGAAAACACACATTTTTCACAACATTACACACAATTCTCTATATCTTGCACACTCTTCCTGAATTCTCTCTCATGGTATTCACACAGAACACACTGCCAATCAAATTTCTAAACTCAAAAGGCTTTTGTGCAGTTAGCTATAGAAGGGTCAGAGATGAGCTCGTTTGCTGTGATTTACAGTAGACTGCACATTTTGGTACAAATACAGTTTTTGCCGAATACTGTAAACACTAAAAGTGACTGCTATGACCACAACCTCTAACTTTTGTAACTATGCCCTAAACCAAAGCACCAACCCTACAAACACGATATATGCTTTGCACTCTGTTTGAAATTCTCCAACACACTTCTTGAAAAAATGTTTACAGTTTTTCACAATTGTTTAAACACATTTTTTGGAACATCAGACACAATGTGCACAATCTGAAACTAATTTACCAACTGCTTAACCAATTCTGCTGAACTCCAAACACATTTCCTGCCTTAGACTCATATTCTCATTCTAAAACACACATTTTCACAACACTGCTCACAATTCTCTATATCTTGCACACTCTTCCTGAATTCTCTTTCTTGGTATTCACACAGAACACACTGCCAATCACATTTCTAAACTCAAAAGGCTTTTCTGCAGTTAGCTATAGAAGGGTCAGGGATGAGCTCCTGTTTGCTGTGATTTACAGTAGACTGCACATTTTGGTACAAATACAGTTTTTGCCAAATACTGTAAACACTAACAGTGACTGCTAGACCAAAGCATCACAACCTCTAACTTTTGTCACCATGCCCTCAACCAAAGCACCAATCCTACAAACACGATATATGCTTTGCACTGTGTTTGAAATGCTCCAACACACTTCTTGAAACATTTTTTAACTAATTGAATACCAATCAGTCTAAACCTTACAGTTTTTCACAATTGCTTAAACACATTTCCCGATAGACTACCTCACTTTTTCAAAATCCTTAACACAAATTTCAAAACTCAAACACAAAATGCAAAATCCTTCACTTCCATTGCAAAAGCACACTTTACCCTCAAAACAGTGTTAACTCTTCACTAAATGGTGTTTTCTTTTCAAATGACAAACACATACATCATATGACTAGACATTTCTTGCACTCATTGAACACTGGTGTGCAGAATGGAAAACACTATAGTATAAATGCAAAACACTATATGAATGCTTTATCAGTAGAATTATGCCTTTGCATGTTCATACACTTTCACCTACAGTAACAACAAATACTTTACGGTTTTTGCCAAATCCTAACACACATGTTGCAGAATAGTTTATTTTGCCATTTCAAACTAACACAATGAATAGGTAGGACTGCAGTTCAAGCAATTCAGTGTCTCAGTATAAACTAAGAAAGAATTACAGTAAAATTAGGGAACAATGGTAAAAAAAACAGCGTTGCAAGGAATTGGGTGGTTGGATTATGAATCCTTTTATGGATACCGCCTCCTATTTGCATATGGCCACATCGCCTCATCAACATCACACTCACTAGCCTCGTTCGACTTGGAGCCGTCTTGCTCAGACCTGCGCAACTATGACGCGCATCTTGCTGAACGCACAACAAAAATGCTGCATAAATGCTGTGCGCTCAGCAAGACGAGCGTCATAATTGCGCAGGTCTTAGCAAGACGGCGACATCTCAAACGAGGCTAATGTCACCCTTTGAGAAGCAACAGGGAAATGATCACCTGATATCCAGTCTAAATCTCCTAATTATGGAGAGACTCAGGTTTAGCTGCACTCTCTGTCCAGGCTCCCTCATTGATAGGCCATGATCTATAAAATGGTCCACTATAGTGTTCCGGTTGTATGTGTCTCCGTCTGTTGCCTTCTTTGTCCTCGTACTCCTGTCGCTCTCTCTCCTCCTCTTTCCTTGACTCTTACCGTCTCAGAAAGGAGCTGAGCTCACCTGGGGTCTATTTGTAGTGCTAAGGTTTAGACTGATTGGTATTCAATTAGTTAAATTTGTTTTCAAGAAGTGTGTTGGAGCATTTCAAACACAGTGCAAAGCATATATCGTGTTTGTAGGGTTGGTGCTTTGGTTGAGGGCATGGTGACAAAAGTTAGAGGTTGTTAGTGTTTACAGTATTCGGCAAAAACTGTATTTGTACCAAAATGTGCAGTCTACTGTAAATCACAGCAAACAGGAGCTCATCCCTGATCCTTCTATAGCTAACTGCACAAAAGCCTTTTGAGTTTAGAAATGTGATTGGCAGTGTGTTCTGTGTGAATACCAAGAGAGAGAATTCAGGAAGAGTGTGCAATATATTGAGAATTGTGTGTAGTGTTGTGAAAAATGTGTGTTTTAGAATGAGAATATGAGTCTAAGGCAGGAAATGTGTTTGGAGTTCAGCAGAATTGGTTAAGCAGTTGGTAAATTAGTTTCAGATTGTGCACATTGTGTCTGATGTTCCAAAAAATGTGTTTAAACAATTGTGAAAAACTGTAGCACTACAAATAGACCCCAGGTGAGCTCAGCTCCTTTCTGAAACAGTAAGAGTCGGGGGAAGAGGAGGAGAGAGAGTGACAGGAGTACGAGGACAAAGAAGGTAACAGAAGGAGACACATACAACAGTAACACTGTAGTGGACTATGTTATAGATCATGGCCTATCAATCAGGGAGCCTGGACAGAGAGTGCAGCCCAGCCTGAGTTTTTTTTACCATTGTTCCCTAATTTTACTGTAATTGTTTCTTAGTTTATACTGACACACTGAATTGCTTGAACTTCAGTCCTACCTATTCATTGTGTTTGTTTGAAATGGCAAAATAAACTATTCTGCAACATGTGTGTTAGCATTTGGCAAAAACCGTAAAGTATTTGTTGTTACTGTAGGTGAAAGTGTATGAACATAAAAAGGCGTAATTCTACTGATAAAGCATTCATATAGTGGTTTGCATTTATACTACAGTGTTTTCCATTCTGCACACCAGTGTTCAATGAGTGCAAGAAATGTCTAGTCATAAGATGTGTGTGTTTGTCATTTGAAAAGAAAACACCATTTAGTGAAGAGTTAACATTGTTTTGAGGGTAGAGTGTGCTTTTGCAAGAGAAGTGAAGGATTTTGCATTTTGTGTTTGAGTTTTGAGATTTGTGTTTAGGGTTTTGAAAAAGTGAGGTAGTCTATCAGGAAATGTGTTTACAGTTTTTTTTCGATCGCTAAACCACAGTGGGCACAACTGGAACGACAAGTGCAAAACTCTAACTACACTATGCACAGCAGCGGTTCATTTGGACCAAACTCTAGCTTGTTTTAGCTTGTTTTTCATTGCTTAAACACAATTTTCAAAACTTTACACACTTATCTCATGGCTTAACCACAGCCTGCACAACACTGTGGATTTGTAGCACTTTGTTCAAATGCTAACACACTGCTGTCACAACTGTAGACCACACATTCAAAACAGAATGGATATCAGCCTAGTGCATTTCAAACACTGCAGATTGCAATTTCAACTGAAACACTAAGAAGGTGTCTTGTTTTAGACGTGTTAGTGAACATACAGTATAAGGAAAGCTCAAAAATAGGAAGCCAGGTTGTTGGAGGGAGAAGAGAAGCAGTGAGACTGGATGTGTGGAGGAAGACCTAGAAGACATTGAGCTGTCATTTCTGATGAAGTACAGTAAGGGCAACACTGATAGACCCTGTTGTGAATCATGGTCTCTCATTGAGAGAGGCAGGGTTGAAGGTGCAACGCAATCTGCAAAGATCTGAAGTTGCATCTCTAATACGAACTTTCAGGCAAACAAAAATGTAAGAGTTGCACCCTTACAGTAAATGACAACATAACAGGAATTGATTTCTGTATTACAAATATAGAATATTTACACAGATACATACTACATTTGGAAATGTAATCAATAAAATGTAAAATAAAAAGATGTATCTATTGAAGCAAACTTCTGATCTTCATTTATTTTTGTTTACCGAAACATAACTGGTATGTTATAAAATAAACTATTTAATGTGAACTAATTTCACTCTTTCCTCAAAGAAAATATTACTTTATTTGTGTGAAGTAACTCAAATTATTCAAAACTGTAAAAATTAAAAGTTTGTCATTTGAGTATTGGGGTTTGATGCTAGTGTTTCTACTCTGAGTGTGTTCTGAGTGACAGTGTGTGTTATCTCAATGAGGCTGGTTCATAGTGTTTGCTGCACTGGGCCTATTTTGCAGGTGAAGTGAACTGTTCAGCTCCAGTGACTGTTGGTAGTCCAGACTGTAGTTAGAGTTTTGCACATTGAGCTACAGTTGTGCCCACTGTGGTTTAGCGATCGAAAAAAACTGTAATACACAGCTCTAAGCATGAGTCTGGCAGAATTGAAGTGCAAGTCACGAGAGTTGCAGTCCAGTTCTCCTTGGCCAAGTCTGTAATAAATATTGCTTCATAATTCATCCAAATATTCTTCCACCTGAGTTGACCTCCAACCTTAACATAACTTCCTTCACAGATACTGCACCAAAAGAAAACACAAGACACACGTTAATGCTTAGTAAATGATTTAATTTATTTGATTGAAAACAGATCTAGTGGTTGTTTAAGGTGAACCAACAATCTATTTTTATTGATTTTTTTTAAACTACGTAACATTGATACAATCTTTCTTTCAAAGGTTTTTTTATTCAACAAAAGATTTGCGAAGCAATTACAGTACAATGATTACGTTTTTTCCCCTTTTTTTCCCCCCTATCTCAAGTAACCATTCCAACCAAATATAACAACCCATTACTCATATCTCTAACTATCGCCAAGAAAATAATCTTTCTTAACTGGAAATCCCAAAAAAACTGCCATATTATCCACTGGATCAACTTAATCATAGAATACATCTCAATAGAAAGAATTACAGCCGACAGAAAAAACAATATATCAGCCTTTAATGAAACTTGGAATATATTTACAACCCATTTACACCCCATACAAAATCAAATTTAAGCTAAAGCCACGTACACGACTACATAACTACACACCCGACCACGAATAATGTCTACAATACAAAAATACATATCAACCCAGTAATATTTTCCTTATCTCTCTCCTTTTCCCCTAAACACAATAACAACATAAGATAACCTTGCTCTCATCTATCTATGATTATGACTTTAATTTTTATCATTTGTTTATCAGTATTGTCTATGGATAACGATAACTTTATTTCAACACCGTCTCCCTTGTTGTATATAATTGTTCATCATTAACTATGCTTGTTTTTGCAAAACATTTATTTTATTATTATTTTTTTTTTTTACCTCTCTTTCTCAATTATCTAATTACCTTATGACAACATTTAAAACTGTGGATCAAAAGTCTAAAATACCATAATGGAAACTAATAATATTCAAACAACCCAAAATGCCTTTTTTATCATTACTGTTATTATTATGATGATTATTCACTTTTTTTTTTTTTGAACATATGTTAGTATATGTGTGTACATGTACGTGTGTATGTTCCTGTATAAGTAGTAGATATCTTTGAGAGACCAAATAAGCATTTTTTATTTATTTATTTTATTTTATTTATTTTTTTACTTTTCTTTCTTTATTATTTATTTTCTCTCTGATAACGAGTAACACCAATTCTGTGGTTTTACTTAAATATATTCATAATAGCGTAGCAATTTTAATAGACTTATCAACACTAACACAGAAACAAACAATACTTTCTGTCATCATTACCTCTCTGTAGCAACTACTACAGGATTTCTAGTTGCTTAAGCCAAACTCACCAAGTACCACCATCCAACCCTAACACACACACACACACATCCACATTTTTTTACTTTTATTTATTTTATCAGCCGTGTTTCCATTTATTTAGTTATATCTGAAGTTATTTTCTTCCTCATTCTCCTGTTAAAAATAATACATTACTACCGTTTATTTATCTTTATCGATCTCTTGCTTTCAATACTTTTAAATCTCCAGGTAAGATGGGGAGAGGGTGGGGAGAGGGAGCAAATAACCACAATTTCACAATTTCACCAAAATTAAATACAAGCTGTATCCTCCTCCCATATGGACAGGCCTCCTCCTAAAGGCTCTGGGGGCTGTTCTGATTGGTGACTGGGTAGTGCAACCTGGAGCAGCAAGTCTTCTCCCCATGGTTTGAAGGCGGCTAGGACAGGAACTTCCCTGAGCTCATACAGCTTGATAGAATTGATTAAAATATAGAAAAAAAAGGAAAAAAGTTCAAAGGAAAAAATAAAAAATAAATAATTGAGTGAAAATAATAATGGTAATAATAACAATTTTGAATAAAATAAATAATTGTTGTTTGTGCTCTATCTCCTCACCCTCCTCGTCTTCTGCAGGACTGAATTGAAGGCTAGAGAGTCGACTATTTACTCTATATTTATTTATTTTTGTCTCAAGTAATTTTTCTACTATTATTAATTATTTAATATTTTCTTTTTTATTGACATATATTTATATATATATATATATATATATATATATATATATATATATATATATATATATATATATATATATATATATATTTATATATATATATATATATATATATAAGATTTAGATATTTTCTCTTCTGTCTTCACTAACCACACGCCCGACCACGAATAACATCTTCAATACAAAATACATATCAACCCAGTAACATTCCTTTTCTCTCTCCCTTTCCCCTTTACACTATAACATTTTTTTGTTTTTCTGCTCTTATTTATCTATGATTATGACTCTTATTTCTATCATTTCTGTTTATCAGTATTGTCAATATGGATAACGATAGCCATTTTTCAACACGGTCTCCCTTATAACTGCTCACATCATTTACTATGCTTGTTTTTGCAAAACTTTTTTTTAAATTTTTTTTATTGATTTCTCTCTCCCAATTATCTAATTACCTTATGACTACATTCAAAACTGTGGATCAAAAGTCTAAAATACCATAGTGGAAATTAATATTATTTAAACAACCGAAAATGCCATTCTGCCATTATCATTACATTCTTATGATGATTATTCATTTCTTAGTACTGATTTATCATTTATTTTTAATTTTTTAATTTTTTTTGTTGTTTATATGTATGTATATATATATATATACACACACACACACGCACACACACACACACACACACACACACACACACACACACACACACACACACACACACACACACACACACACACACACACACACACACACACACACACACACAGCCTGTCAACAACAATGTAAAAATATGCAATGACCTCCTGCTTGTTTTTGTCTCGTCCGTTCTGTCTTAAATATGAACACTTAAATTGTCATGTACCTCATCTAATGTTATGTCTTTCACCTGTCTTGTCCTGCATCACGTAAATAAAAATTAAAAAAAAAAAAAAAAAAAGTTTTTTCCCCTTTTTTCTTCCCCCGAACACACCCCGCCCATATCCCACCCCCACACCCAACTACAAACAATCATTGATACAATCTTTGATTTGGAAATCAAATTGATACAATACATCACAATCTAGTCGATTCTTTCAGGGTTTTTCAATGGGCTGTGCACCCGCAGCTGGTGATATGCTTGTAGGTGTATTGTCTGGTAGTGCGGTCTGAGCACTGCACGGTCACTGGTCTCCTCTCTGAGCTCAGCTCTGCACAAATCGTCTGCTCCACCTGCGGGTCAGTTTGTAACAGCACCCTGACGCAGTCAACCCAGGCACAGAGGGGAAGAGGGGGGAGAGGGAATGGGAAACAAGTCTTTACATTCAGGAAAGTGAATGACACATTAATGATGCTACAAATACTTTTGTTGACTCATATTGTGAACAGTAAAAGCCTCAATAAGGTAGTGTGTATATATCGATTCTCTACAGGTATAGTTCTTCTCACCTTTGAAACAAACACGGGCCCTGACAAACAGGCATCTGCATGACTGTGGTACAGTTGTCCATACTAACGACGACACTGGACATCCTCGGAGCACAGTTCTGGTAACCTGGAGTCAGAGGAAATTAATTGTAGCAGCTTGAGAAAAAACCACTAGAAATGTCTCTCTTTATTACGTTTTGAATGCTTGGAGTCGCACATCATGTTGCTTTTGACAGTTAAATTGTTGAAAACAAAACGTCAAAAACCTACAAACTGAAGTGATGTGAAATGGAGTGATGCTGGATTTTCTAGCATCAGATGTACAGTACTTAGAAACTTTGCCATTCAAAATAATTTCATTGCATAAAGATTGTCAAGGTGTCAGCCGTCCACTGTAGGGAAGGTTACTCACAGGGACATTCAGGCACACAGATATCCGAGTGGTTTCCTAATCTGAGCATGCCGCTAGGACAAAAGCAGCCTGGACTGTAGGTGTCGAGCGAGGCGCCTCGCATGCGAATTCTGCACAGCCAAAACCAGAGGAGAATTAGAAATAGTGACAATCTTAACAGGGGGAATTCTTTTGATTCAATTGAGTGAGAAATATATTTCACAAGGATGTTATTTCATGAAAGTAAACTTTACAAACCCTTCATTGCAGTAGTCATCCAGCTTGTCAGGACATTCTCTGTAAACCAATCCATTTGGACATGGCAAATCTGAAACACGTACAAAGAACTTGATGAACATGAATAACAAATTATTATTGCATTTATGCCGAAACATGACACTATCATCTCCATAAAACACAAACAATTGTGAAAACACAATACATGATGATTTTACTCCGGTCTGATTAGCGACTGTTTCATAGTGTATAAGAAAAAGGACAAAAGGTACATACCACAACATCCATTCGTTAGGTTTCTCCAGTCAAGACAGCAACCAGGTTTTGGACATTCAGAAGCAGCCTGCTCCAGTGTAGAGCAAGGACCAGTCCTGTCACAATCAAACTCACAGCTTCTCTTTTTAATCAAACGGTCCTCATAGCTGCCACAATTTGAAAATACCCTGAGAAGACAGAATAGATTTAATTTATAGTCAATAGTTCATTCATTAACTTTATCAATTATTTGAACATGTTAAAATAATACAAACACAAAGTAAAACTTATAATTAAAAAAATGGAAATTCAGCAACATATAAGCAGCTCAAACAATATGCTCAAACAACAAAATAATCAGAACAGATGTACCAAAACCGTCAAACAGTCCACATTCAAGAAATAACCAAACAAAAATTTATTTGGTCCAGAGTTGTCAAGTCTGGATGAATGTACAACTCAAGGCACATCATTTTGACACCAGACCACGTTTCTGTGTTTGCAACTTACGGCTCAAGTAGCAGGTCACATACATCGCAGCATGGAGATGTTGTTGAACGTGGAGTTGGAGGTGTTGGGGTGTTACAAGGTACGTCCCTTGGTGCAGAAGAACAGGCTGGCTTCCGCGAGTCGTTGTACAGCCAGTCATAAGCCGTCTTATCACAGCAGCTGTCTTCCTCAATGTGCCCTCCTTTACGGACACATGATGATCCACCACATATGCCTGGAGAGAGGATGTGTAGTATCATATCTTATTTGCACGTATAGTTTTACATCAAAGCTATGCATCAAACTATCAGGGTAGCAGCTCAAATATCTAAAAAACTCTAGCAGGATCCATTATGGTTACCTAAACTGCTACTTCAGAAAAACATTATTATGGCAACATTGGGCCGGTTTCACAGACATGGATTAAGCCTAGTTCTGGACTAAATTGTACTTTCAATGGACAATCTCCATTCAAAATTCCATTTAGTCCAGGACTAGGCTTAATCCATGTCTGTGAAACCGGCCCATTAAGTATCAAGATCCTCTGATAAAGCCGATTTGTTAAGACCAAACAATTAATTGATCAGCATTAGGTTTATTTCTATTTTTTTTATATATCTGAACACAATTCAGTTGAACCTGCTTGAAATATCTTACATTGACACTTTTTTTTAGTTAGCCTACTAGCTAATTTAACCAAACATCCGACATATTAAAAATCCAGAACACAAACACGCACACACATCAAAAATGGGTGTACAGTACGCACTAAACCCCACCAGTGTACAATCCCTTTCAATCCATTACCCACCACATTGTCCCTGGGTGTTGTTGAAGAAGTGCTGCATGGCCAGACTGACCGTTAGGGTATTATAGGGAGTGAGGGAGACATAAGAGCGAATCTCGTGGAGGTAGATGGACACCATGTACCCTGTGGTCTGAAAGCTCAACCCATGCTCCTCATATGGCGGCTCTATGATCACATCGTTCAGAGTGGCCTAGAGAAGATTAGATCAGTATCAAACCAACAGTCTCATTCGTATGACAGCTTAAAGCTTTTGAATAAATATATGCACTGAAGATGATTACCAGCATCTATGCAGCCACATATCCATTATCTAAACAGGCATGTTTAACTGACACTATTTATCATAGCCTACCTGTACTGTCATATTCTCTGGAATGATCCTGAGTGTTGCTGTATTGTTCTGATATTTCAGGATGATGCCTCTAGTGCAGGAGCCGCCTGGGATAAACCCGCATGCAACGTTGTCCACAGCAATGGTCAGATGATGACGTTGTGACCGCTCCTCAACCAAGATGTAGGTGCATTCTCCCATGAAACTAAAAGATAAACCTTCGAAAGAGATGTAGTGGGGGTCTCCATATACCTCACAGATGCCTGTGGGAAATATGGGAAAGGATAACAGGTGTTTTTAGTAGATATACGCTTTGGTCCAAACTAAAATATCTCAACAACTATTGGTCAAATCACCATGAAACTTTCTACAGATATACATGTTCTCCACGTGAGGGATTTTAGTAACTCTTTTTTCTATATCACGATCTCGTTCAATCTTTTCGTCCAACGCTTTAGTTGATGATGAAATACCTGCAAAACTAAACATTTTCCACCAGTCTCAGCTGTGCTTCGTGTCTAGTGTTAATAACGGAAAGTCAGCACATCACAGAGCTGCAACGGGACGGATACTTCATAGCTGATTGATCCGAGGGAATAGAGAGTAAGATGAATTCTATTGAGCAGCACTTTCCAGTCTAAATCAGAATAACATATCCTGCATAACCACACAAAATACTACCATAAGTATGTAGAGGCAAATATTAAAGACAAAGATGGTAACAAAGGCTAAAGGAGAACTGACAAGAACAGGGGCAAATAAAGATGTGGATACACTCACAATTACACTCCTCAGTTTCACAGCATCCAGCAGAGACTTTTGTGGACGATTTGGACAACTCTGGCCTGGGGCAGATGGGCTTTGGTAAGACTGGACAAACCTCTTGAGTCAACACTATTGCCCCATTTTTGCAGATCCCATTGAAGCAATCATTAGACCATGTCTCCCCACAACTCCGGGTTTTTTTGTTTCTCAGGTCTTCACACTCACACACGGTGGCTAGTTGGATAAACACAGTGAACATGAAAAAGAAAATATTTTGAACTATTAACTGAAAAAAGAGACACAGTTGACCAATCAGGAATGGTCAGTAAATATAACTGTGGTAATATTGGTAAATTAATATAATTCATACTGGTTGTCCCTGGTGTAGTGTTTTCGACAGGCGTCGTTGACCAGTATTCAGTGGTAGTTGAGGCAGCTGTAGTTGACGCTGTAAAGAGGTAGAGCTAATTTGATATTTTTGTTTAACAAGTTATAGATACATGAGGTAGTAATAGTGGTAAATGAATATAATTCATACGTATGGTTGTCCCTGGTGTGGTGTTTTTTTTGATGGGCATGGTTAACAGGTATTCAGTGGTAGTAGAGGCAGCTGTAGTTGACAATGTAGAGGTGTAGATGTAATTGGATATTTTTGTTCAACTGATAATGGATAAAGGAGGTAGTAAATAGTGGTAAATCAAAATAATTCATACTTATGATTTTCTCTGGTGTAGTGATTTCGACGGGTGTCGTTGACCAGTATTCAGTGGTAGTTGAGGCAGCTGTACTTGATGCTGTAAAGAGGTAGAGGTTATTTGATATTTTTGTGTAACAAGTTATAGTTACATGAGGTAGTAAATAATGGTAAATGAATATAATTCATACGTATGGTTGTTATTGGTATAGTAGTGTCCACAGGCGTGGTTGACTCAGTGGTAGTTGTGGCAGCTGCAGTTGAACCTGTAAAGAGGTAGAGGTTATTATTTTATATTTTTGTTCCATAGAGTTCAAAATGACCATTGTCTGACCAGTGCATACATATCCTGCTGGCGCAAACATTGTAACTGATAATGACTAGAATATATATTCATACATTTCCCTAACATTGGGTTTATCTGTTTATCTTCCACGATCTGCCAAGCGATGCCTCTCTCTCTCACTCCTTCTCTCTCTGTCTTCCAACCTTTCTCCACGTTTCCCTCTACTCTGACTCGGAGTCTTTGTGCGGGATCAGCCGTCCAAGGAATGGACTCTCGCCTTGCTACTAGTGCCTCACATCAGCATTGATTAATAGCTCAGCAGGATAGTACTATTTCTACTCTCTATGTTCGCTTTGCTTCGCTCATTGGTTGTTTGTCTATCCTCTTCCAGGTTTCCCTGGTGGAGACGAGATTGTGTGGATCAGTTCCTTCCTCTGGCAGAATCTGAAGTCCTCCTGCATCCACACTATTCACTATTAATTTTTACTTTAGTACTTCCATGTAAACATTTTGTCAATGATTGTATTCCTTTGTGATTTTCTATTATTTTCTGCACATGTGACATCTATTGCATGATGTCCGAGAGGGATCCCTTCCTCTTTTTTTCTAAATTTTTAAAATCCTGTCAATTGAGTTTTTTCTCAGTCGAACTAAGGTTCTATTGGCACAGGGTATCAATACTGTACGGAATGTGAAGCCCACTGAGGCAAATGTCTAAGTGTGATTTTGGGCTATACAAATAAAGCTGACAGGCTTTGTTGACCATGTTTCAGTAGTTGTTGAGTCAGCTGTCGTTGATAATGTAGACGGTATTTTATATTTTTATTTAACTGATAATAGATGAAGGAGGTTGTAAATAGTGGTAAATTAATAGAAATTCATACGTATGGTTGTCCCTGGTGTAGTGTTTTCGACGGGCGTCGTTGACCAGTATTCAGTGGTAGTTGAGGCAGCTGTAGTTGACGCTGTAAAGAGGTAGAGCTAATTTGACATTTTTGTTTAACAAGTTATAGATACATGAGGTAGTAATAGTGGTAAATGAATATAATTCATACGTATGGTTGTCCCTGGTGCAGGGTTCGACATAACGTATAGCCCGATGGCCCGGGGCCAGTAAAATCATATGCAGGGCAAGTTGATTGGCCAGTCACTGTCCCGCCCGGGCCAGTGACTGGCCAATCACAGTTCAGTATCTTTTTGTAGACTACATCATGGTTCATTGAAATGCGCGTTGAGAGTCGTAATGAAAGCAGTGTTTATTTAAGACTCAATATAATAAACCTAATATAAAATATATTTTTTAATGAAAGGCCAGTGGACAACCGATGCGTGGGCGTTTTGACAGGCGGAGCAAGAAGCGGGTGCACTCTCGCTCCGTTGGCAGAGCTGCCTACCGTCCGCCTGCGAGTCGACAAATCAATCGACTTGCTTTGCCCCCTTTCTTTCTTCCCACAGCAGAGGTTGAGGTGCAGAAAGTGATAACTAAGCTTTTCCTTTATCTGCCGCCGTAATGTTACAGTATTTGCATACAAGCCCCAATGGTAATACAAATGAGAGGCGTTATTTAAACGCTGTGAATGCGTCTCCGGTGATTGTGTCGGTTGTAGACAGAAACGAACGGAGGGACTCCGCTCACTGTACAGTTCCTATAGTCGCGCAGTTTGGCACTGTGTTTTCAGGCTCGAGACATTCAATCAGATCGCGGAAGTCTTTCCCATTGAAATCGCTAACGGGGAGAATATCCCCGGTTATTATTTTAGCCACAAACCACAGTTCATCTGCGCGGCGGCTCACTCGCTGGCGAGATCACACGGTGAAACGCTGCTGTGATCGGACGAAGGCATTGTGTGTTTCTAAGGTGATTTAACGTCATAGTCTTAGACGAGCGTTTAACTTGTGCTGCATATTTTGCACTGCATTGTTTTTTATCAATAGTTTGAAAAAATGGTCCCACACCGGACTCTTATGTGAAGCTGACACTTCATGGAGAAGTGACACTCCTGCAGCGCGCTCACGACCAGACGTGAACTCACATACACGGTGAAATATCCCATTAAAAAAACGGCATAACCCCCTGATTTTCGTATTTCTATTCTATTTTTAAAGTCAACTTGAGCGCAAGTGGAAAACCGGTCATTCGGTCGACACATTCACATCCCTAATGCATATTGAGAAAGTAATAAAAACAGCCTACCACACATGACTTCTGCAGGTGAACTATTCATTAAACTGCCCAAATTCAAGAATAAAAACAACCATCAAACTACTGGACTTTAAAATACTGGCCGACTCTTTCAACATACTTTCAGTTGTAGGCTTCTAATTCAATATGTTTGCCTGGTTTTATATTATGTGTATGAGCAATATCAACATTTCATATAATTAACTAAAATAAAAATAACCAAATCTAAAGGGAATATCTATACTGTTACAGTATAGATATTCCCTTTAGATCTGGTTATCTTTCTTTATTTTTCTAATACAGGTATTATAATTATTGACACTAAATTATGTAGAAAAAAAAAGTGTGTGCAGGGCCAGTGAAAATATACAAGGGGCCAGTAAAACTCAGATCCACTGGCCCGGCGGGCCAGTAGGAAAAAAAAGTTATGTTGAACCCTGTGGTGTGGTGTTTTTTTTGACGGGCATGGTTAACAGGTATTCAGTGGTAGTGGAGGCAGCTGTAGTTGACAATGTAGATGTAATTGGATATTTTTGTTCAACTGATAATGGATAAAGGAGGTAGTAAATAGTGGTAAATCAAAATAATTCATACTTATGATTTTCTCTGGTGTAGTGATGTCAATGGGTGTCGTTGACCAGTATTCAGTGGTAGTTGAGGCAGCTGTACTTGATGCTGTAAAGAGGTAGAGGTTATTTGATATTTTTGTGTAACAAGTTATAGTTACATGAGGTAGTAAATAATGGTAAATGAATATAATTCATACGTATGGTTGTTATTGGTATAGTAGTGTCGACAGGCGTGGTTGACTCAGTGGTAGTTGTGGCAGCTGTAGTTGAACCTGTAAAGAGGTAGAGGTTATTATTTTATATTTTTGGGTAACACTTTACAATAAGGTACACAAAAAAAGAGTAGTTACCCTTTTAAAAAGGTTAGTTACCCTTTTGAAAAGAGTAGTTACCCTTTTCAAAAAGAGTAGTTACCCTTTTTGAAAAGAGTAGTTACCCTTTTCAAAAAGAGTAGTTACACTTTTGAAAAGAGTAGTTACCCTTTTGAAAAGAGTAGTTACCCTTTTCAAAAAGAGTAGTTACCCTTTTCGAAAAGAGTAGTTACCCTTTTTGAAAAGAGTAGTTACCCTTTTCAAAAAGAGTAGTTACACTTTTGAAAAGAGTAGTTACCCTTTTCAAAAAGAGTAGTTACCCTTTTCGAAAAGAGTAGTTACCCTTTTTGAAAAGAGTAGTTACCCTTTTCAAAAAGAGTAGTTACACTTTTGAAAAGAGTAGTTACCCTTTTTGAAAAGAGTAGTTACCCTTTTTGAAAAGAGTAGTTACCCTTTTTGAAAAGAGTAGTTACCCTTTTCAAAAAGAGTAGTTACACTTTTGAAAAGAGTAGTTACCCTTTTGAAAAGAGTAGTTACCCTTTTCAAAAAGAGTAGTTACCCTTTTTGAAAAGAGTAGTTACCCTTTTTGAAAAGAGTAGTTACCCTTTTCGAAAAGAGTAGTTACACTTTTGAAAAGAGTAGTTACCCTTTTGAAAAGAGTAGTTACCCTTTTCAAAAAGAGTAGTTACCCTTTTCGAAAAGAGTAGTTACCCTTTTTGAAAAGAGTAGTTACCCTTTTGAAAAGGTTAGTTACACTTTTGAAAAGAGTAGTTACCCTTTTGAAAAGAGTAGTTACCCTTTTCAAAAAGAGTAGTTACCCTTTTTGAAAAGAGTAGTTACCCTTTTGAAAAGAGTAGTTACCCTTTTGAAAAGAGTAGTTACCCTTTTCAAAAAGAGTAGTTACACTTTTGAAAAGAGTAGTTACCCTTTTGAAAAGAGTAGTTACCCTTTTCAAAAAGAGTAGTTACCCTTTTCGAAAAGAGTAGTTACCCTTTTTGAAAAGAGTAGTTACCCTTTTCAAAAAGAGTAGTTACACTTTTGAAAAGAGTAGTTACCCTTTTCAAAAGAGTAGTTACCCTTTTCAAAAAGAGTAGTTACCCTTTTTGAAAAGAGTAGTTACCCTTTTAAAAAGGTTAGTTACCCTTTTGAAAAGGTTAGTTACCCTTTTGAAAAAGAGTAGTTACCCTTTTGAAAAAGAGTAGTTACCCTTTTGAAAAGGTTAGTTACCCTTTTGAAAAGGTACGTTTTTGAATTTTCTCCATCCACTTAGAATGGGGCTGTGGAGTCATTTTTGGAAAATAACATTTCAGATCCACATACATATTTTCATATATTTTCATATTTTCGGGGTCCTGGGGCCCATTCCAGAGGAGGTAATTTCAAACTCCTGAAAAAGTTGAACATTTTGAAAGTTATTAGAGGAAAAGCATTCTCAAACTCTCGACTTAGGCAAATTTCACTTAGTTCAAAAGGGTAACTAACCTTTTCAAAAGGGTAACTACTCTTTTTGAAAAGGGTAACTACTCTTTTTGAAAAGGGTAACTACTCTTTTCAAAAGGGTAACTAACCTTTTCAAAAGGGTAACTAACCTTTTCAAAAGGTTAGTTACCCTTTTGAACTAAGTGAAATTTGCCTAAGTCGAGAGTTTGAGAATGCTTTTCCTCTAATAACTTTCAAAATGTTCAACTTTTTCAGGAGTTTGAAATTACCTCCTCTGGAATGGGCCCCAGGACCCCGAAAATATGAAAATATATGAAAATATGTATGTGGATCTGAAATGATATTTTCCAAAAATGACTCCACAGCCCCATTCTAAGTGGATGGAGAAAATTCAAAAACGTACCTTTTCAAAAGGGTAACTAACCTTTTCAAAAGGGTAACTACTCTTTTTGAAAAGGGTAACTACTCTTTTCAAAAGGGTAACTACTCTTTTCAAAAGTGTAACTACTCTTTTTGAAAAGGGTAACTACTCTTTTCAAAAGAGTAACTACTCTTTTCAAAAGGGTAACTACTCTTTTCAAAAAGGGTAACTACTCTTTTTGAAAAGGGTAACTACTCTTTTCAAAAGCGTAACTAACCTTTTCAAAAGGGTAACTACTCTTTTCAAAAGGGTAACTACTCTTTTCAAAAAGGGTAACTACTCTTTTTGAAAAGGGTAACTACTCTTTTCAAAAGGTTAACTAACCTTTTCAAAAGGGTAACTAACCTTTTTAAAAGGGTAACTACACTTTTCAAAAAGGGTAACTACTCTTTTTGAAAAGGGTAACTACTCTTTTTGAAAAGGGTAACTACTCTTTTCAAAAGGGTAACTACTCTTTTCAAAAAGGGTAACTACTCTTTTTGAAAAGGGTAACTACTCTTTTCAAAAGGGTAACTAACCTTTTCAAAAGTGTAACTACTCTTTTTGAAAAGGGTAACTACTCTTTTCAAAAGGGTAACTACTCTTTTCAAAAGTGTAACTAACCTTTTCAAAAGGGTAACTACTCTTTTCAAAAAGGGTAACTACTCTTTTCGAAAAGGGTAACTACTCTTTTCAAAAGTGTAACTACTCTTTTTGAAAAGGGTAACTACTCTTTTCAAAAAGGGTAACTACTCTTTTTGAAAAGGGTAACTACTCTTTTCAAAAGGGTAACTACTCTTTTCAAAAGTGTAACTACTCTTTTTGAAAAGGGTAACTACTCTTTTCAAAAAGGGTAACTACTCTTTTTGAAAAGGGTAACTACTCTTTTTGAAAAGGGTAACTACTCTTTTCAAAAGGGTAACTAACCTTTTTAAAAGGGTAACTACTCTTTTTTTGTGTACCTTATTGTAAAGTGTTACCGTCCATTGTAACTAATGACTAGAATATATATTCATACATTTCCCTAACATTGGGTTTATCTGTTTATCTTCCACGATCTGCCAAGCGATGCCTCTCTCTCTCACTCCTTCTCTCTCTGTCTTCCAACCTTTCTCCACGTTTCCCTCTACTCTGACTCGGAGTCTTTGTGCGGGATCAGCCGTCCAAGGAATGGACTCTCGCCTTGCTACTAGTGCCTCACATCAGCATTGATTAATAGCTCAGCAGGATAGTACTATTTCTACTCTCTATGTTCGCTTTGCTTCGCTCATTGGTTGTTTGTCTATCCTCTTCCAGGTTTCCCTGGTGGAGACGAGATTGTGTGGATCAGTTCCTTCCTCTGGCAGAATCTGAAGTCCTCCTGCATCCACACTATTCACTATTCATTTTTACTTTAGTACTTCCATGTAAACATTTTGTCAATGATTGTATTCCTTTGTGATTTTCTATTATTTTCTGCACATGTGACATCTATTGCATGATGTCCGAGAGGGATCCCTTCCTCTTTTTTTCTCAATTTTTAAAATCCTGTCAATTGAGTTTTTTCTCAGTCGAACTAAGGTTCTATTGGCACAGGGTATCAATACTGTACGGAATGTGAAGCCCACTGAGGCAAATGTCTAAGTGTGATTTTGGGCTATACAAATAAAGCTGACAGGCTTTGTTGACCATGTTTGAGTAGTTGTTGAGTCAGCTGTTGTTGATAATGTAGACGGTATTTTATATTTTTATTTAACTGATAATAGATGAAGGAGGTTGTAAATAGTGGTAAATTAATAGAAATTCATACGTATGGTTGTCCCTGGTGTAGTGTTTTCGACGGGCGTCGTTGACCAGTATTCAGTGGTAGTTGAGGCTGCTGTAGTTGATGCTGTAAAGAGGTAGAGGTTATTTGATATTTTTGTATAACAAGTTATAGATACATGAGGTTGTAAATAGTGGTAAATTAATATAATTCATACGTATGGTTGTCCCTGGTGTAGTGATGGCCATGGATGTCGTTGACCAGTATTCAGTGGTAGTTGAGGCAGCTGTCGTTGATAATGTAAAGAGGTAGAGGTTATTTGATTCATGTGTTTAACAAGTAATAGATACATGAGGTAGTAAATTGTGGTAAATTAATTTAATTCATACGTATGGTTGTCATTGGTGTAGTGCTGTAGACGGGCGTCGTTGAGTCTGTGCGGTCAGTTGGGATAGCTGTAGTTGACAATGTAGAGGTGTAGACATTTTTGGATATTTTTATTTAACTGCTAATAGATACATGAGGGAGTAAATGCAGTGATAAATGAATTCAATTCATACTTACGACACTCAACTGTTCCATTTTCACAGCGGCTGAAAAGGGTTATATAAGAGTGTCAAAAATATTCAATGGTCATTGTTAGTAATATTATGAACATATTAGGCATATGAATGGCCCAACTTACCACCGTTTCACCACCTCTTGCCCAGGCGGGACAATACTGCCATTGAAATAACAGGTGCAGTTGCTCAATTTGGTGCATTCACCAGTATTTTCATCATAGTATGGCTTCTCCTTTGGACATCTGGGGTAGCAGCCTTGTCCAAGAATAAACATTTTGTTTATTTTATGGACACACATGGCTAGTGTATTAATTAAGCCTACAACTTACTGTACAAAAAGCTTTCAATCTGATAAACTGATAAAACTGATAAAAAATAAATCACAAACTGAGTAACGTTAAGACATTATTTTCACTTTCTAGATTTAACTGATGATTAAAATGAAGTTGATCTGTCAGATTTTATGGTATCTGGGAGCACTTACCTTCAAGCTTGTGAGTGTCATAGCCTTGGCAGGTCAGCACCTCACCGCAGGCTTCATAGTGCCAGCGACATTGGCCCTTCTTGTTGTAGTAGTCACAGTAGACCGCTAAGGTTTAAATGATAACAAGTTAAGTTTTTTCACACTTTCTTATAGCTTATGTCTTGCAAGCTTTCAAGCCCTTCCTAAAAAGGAACAATCTAGATGAGCCACTCATGAACAATTATAGGCCCATATCACACCTCCCATTTCTAAGTAAAATCACTGGAAAAGCTCTGTTTTCAACTGCTAAATAACTTCTTAGCATTAAACAACTGTTTTGATGTCTTCCTGTCAGGAATTTGACCACACCACAGGACTGAGCCTGCTCTTGTTAAAGTAATCAATGTTAAAACAAAGACAGTGGTAAATTTCATTATTAGTTTTACTGGACCTCAATGCTGCGTTCAACGTACAACATATGACTGGATCGACTTGCAACATGGTTAGGACTTTCTGGCACTCTATTAATTAAACTGGCTTCAGTCCAGTAGGGGATAGACAATCCATAGGCAATTTCACATCTGAGTGAACAAACATTGCATGGGGGTTCCCCAAGGTTCCATTATGGGGCCTCTTCACTTTAACATCGTCAAGCTCCTGCTAGCTATTATTACAAAAAAATTATCAATGATCGGAGGTGCCAATATTTTCTTCAATTAAACGATGACAAAACTGAAGTAATTGTTAAATTGTTACGATATTGTTAAAAACCACAACTCAAACCAGAAATCTTGGTGTAGAGTCTTGTACCTTAATTTGAATAACCACATTCAGTCAATTACATAGTCAGCCTACTAACGTCTTAAGAACGCATCAAGAATTAAAGGACTTGTGTCTCAGCAGGACTTTGAAAAACTTGTCCATACATTAATGTCAAGTAGATTTTATTACTGTAACAGTGTCTTTGCAGGTCTTCATATTAAAATAACGTTTCTTCTCGAGTCCTCACTCAAACCAAAAAAGTGTTTAAAATCACTCCAGCTCTGAGGTCCGTACATTGATTTTTTTTGTCAGTCAAATAATTGATTTAAAAATATTGCTTTTAGTTCATAAAGCACTGAATGTTTGGGGGCACAGGCTCTCACGGTAATGTATAAATTATTGGGCACAGCATTAACAAGATAACCGCAGAGCATGGTAGGCCACCGCCACAACCGCACGTGACGTCACCTCACCTTGCCTCACCTCACTTTCAGACGCGAACAATGGCAACTGCACTGGAACCTAAACTGAGTGTTACTTTCAGTTAAATGAAAAAGGAGCCCCAGCATATGTGTATGTGGTAAATGTGTTCTCTTCGTAACTTACGACACATTTCAGGTGTTCTCCAATTTACGCACACATCCTGGTCACTGCAGGCCTCTGCATAGGCTGCCACAGCTGTGCAGAAGCCCAGGAACTTCCCTTCAAACTCACAGGAGCAGGACTCCAGCACACAGGCCGAGAGATAGGGCTCTGGATCCACCTGGGGTTTGCAAAATATTCAGAATATAACTTTATATAATAACACAACTTAGCTAGCAACATGCCTGTTTACAGAGCCAAGGCTGTGACTTAAAACTTTATTTTCAGCACACACACAGTAACATACAGGTAGCTGATCGTGAGGAGATAATCACAGTTTTTTTTACAACAAGTACTCTCAAGAATCGCTAACTCCACCTTTAACCTGAACTACAATCTAACCTCTGGCCCTGGTGTCAGTGGCATTCTAAATATTTAAAATCTTACTTTTGAGTGGCAATCTTTGAATGTGTCTCCTTTAAGGATCAAACAGCGCCGCTGGGCCCCGGATAAGCAGTAAGAATTGCGTTCACACGGAAACATCTCGGTGGTCACATCGGAGCAAGGAGGTGTAGAGGCTTTCCAGCTGTTGCCAAATGCCAGGGCACTGGACACCCCTAAAAGCAGATTTGTTTGTGTTATTTTCATCACCATGACCAAAGTGCTTCAGACAAATGAAAAGGAAGCCACTTTACCTCCTGGGCCACTTATCTGTAGATCATTCATCTCATTGCTGTCAAAATTCCCACATTGGCCACACACTTTGTTCTGCAGGAGAGATGGATTAAAAAGACAATTTGAAATGTATTAAATAGTTCCAAAATGTCACTTTAAAATCAAAAGAACTGTATGTGGACTCTAATTATCATTGAGTTAAATGTCATCACTCACCCTCCAGCGTTTTTGGAGCTCTATGGTGATCCGGGTATGTCGGTCCCAGATGAGAGTTATCCCTTTAGTTGGCACTGAGATTACGATGTAGAGTCCCTCTTCATGAGCGGAGTACGGGTAATTCCCCGGCAGAGTCCAGCCGTCATAGTGATGACTGGTGACCTTCATGTCGCTCAGTGTCAGGGTGACTATGCCCTTTGGAAAGACAGCAGGTGCAACTCAGAGTATAAGAATATTTTGTAAGCCGAGTGAACTCGTTTACAAACTTTACGGTTTTATGATCATTGATATGGCATAACTCTGTCACTAACAATGATGACACGAGTATGTTACAACTCATTGGTTAAAATTTGTGGTTTACGAAGTGTGTGAATCAATTGAGTGAAAACAGAAAATAAAGGAATAGATATCACAGTAAAATAAAGATGATTAAGATAGATAAAAACATGTGATAAGTATTGGTGGTTAAAAATTGAAACAGTCATGTACCTGGAGTTCGAAGATGATAGAGCGAGCGCAGGTGAGTGCAGCATCGAAACAGGGTACACTCTCCATTCGGACTGAGAATGTGCCGTTTCCTGTTCCACAATCATCCTGAAGTAAAAAAATATAAATAAAAAAAATCAGAAGAAAATATCCTTAAGAAAAATGTTGCCTATGTTTTGAAATATGTACCGTGTCCTTTGATACAAAGCTTGAGCAAAGAAACTTGTGAGCAGTGGATTTTGTTTCCCAACTTTCAAGTTTGGTCTCACCTCTACAAGTGTGTACTGACAGTCTCCAACAAATTTGTACCATTTGGAGTCAAAGGTCTGGTAGTGTCCATTGCCATAAACTTGACACTTCCCAGGACAAGGCTCACCTTGGCAGTGCCACTGACCCTGATTGCAGGTACTGTAAGACAGAGGGATGAAATCTGTTTAGTCAGACTCACGCCTCCGAAAGACAGTTTAAATGAACGTAAGTAGGAAAGGAAGATAGCATCACTAATGAAGGTTTCACCATGATTGGCACTTGGTTTTGACACGCTGTCCTGAACTGAATACACTGCCACTGAACAAACAGGTGCAGTTGTCTAGTTGAACACAGTTTCCATTGTGATCCTCATACAGGCCATTTGGGCAGTAACAGCCACTTTTGCAGGTCATATTGGTGCCCTGGCAAAAGGGAAAAGATTATTGTTAGGGATGCAATCTACTGACAGAGTTAAGAATAAGGCCAACACATCAAAGCAAAGAATATGTTTCTGTGGAGCCAATAAACTAATAAAAATAATTTATTTTGAACATGCAGTTTCACCTCTACAAGTTTTGCAGCTACTGCTTAGAAATGACATATGAATAAAAATACTTGGATATTGGCAAGCCATGATTATAAACATATAATCTGTTGACGTACCATTGGTTTGCTCAGACTGGCACATGTTTTCTTCTCGGAGCACTGGACGCAAACCTTCCCATTACTGCACTCTGTTGAAACAATTAATGTGATAAATAAAACATACTCCTGTGTTAATTATTTATTTTTTTATTTTTTTATATGGAAGTGGCAACTCAATTCACCAATGGCAAATGAAAGCAGTTGAAGAATAGAGCAAATATAATGATTTGAATATGAATATGAGAGAAGAATATATATATATTTACCACACGGCTCACAGCTCAGTTCTCCATTTGTACAGTTGCTGCAATAGACACAGTATTTGGTTTGAGATATTACAAAAATTTGCTAAGGTACAGTACATGAATGAACAGTTTGTCCTACATGGGGTTTACACAAACACTGTAACAGCGTTGGGAAGACTTGGTTAGGGCAGACAGTGGGTCTATATTTGCCTTATAGAGGTAAAATATTAAGGTAAATGGTAATTAAGATGATCAGCTCACCAATGTTTTCCGTCGATAGTTACAGACCCCGGTGGTGTTGTACCACCGTTGTAATAACAGTTGCACTCTTCTTTTGGGGTGCAGATGTTTCCGTGGTTCAAGTGAGTTCCCTCCGGACAGCTACAGCCCTCCACAGGCCCATCGTGCAGTCCACAGCAAGGGTCATGGTAGTGGCCAGACAGGGAGCGGCATGTATGGTTGCAGGCTTGCACGTTGTAGGAGAATACTTGGTTTTTCGGACATGTCACAGCTGCACAAAACATTGTGATCAATTAAGCAATATCCCACGATAGGGAGTGATGGTGTACTGTACTCTATATCAGCACGGCTGTGGTTTGGTCATGCAGCCGGGTGCCAACCATAATCACATAATCACATGCTGGTAATGATAACATCATGACCTCAAGTGTGCACTTGGAAACACTGCCGCCGTTATAGTTATTATCCTGCAAACTGAGTGTATCTACACACTTCAGCTACTGGACTTGCAGACGCCGCGGTGATATTTGAGGATGTGCACAACCAAGGCTGCAGGATATGGATGGATGTTGTAATGCGCAAGCATAGTTAAAAACAAGTTTATTTTCCGCACAGGCACAGTTCGGATGTGGATGAACTAACCCAAAATAGATTGCACTGCAATACTGTATATAAATAATTTTTTTAAATAAGTCTTTTATTTCAAATCCAAGATAAAAACCTTAATGAATCTTTAGCTGCGATTTAAAAAGTTGTAAGGCAAAGTGATTCACATCGTCAACAGTCCCAGTGAAGTTCTACTGTAGGCTATATCAGCACTCATGGAATGTCTGAAAGTAAAGTGGGAGGCTGCAGTTGTGTGTTAATCAAAGCTGAACTCACCGCATTTGGTAGCTTTCCGCCAGTCACCAACTTCAACACCCAGACGGGCACAGGCTTTGGCATAGCTTTCCAGAGCAACACACAAACACTGTTGCATACTGCCCTCACACCTACATGTTCTTGAGATGCAGGTCTGGAAAAGATGATCAGTTTCATGTTTACATCAGTCATCATTTACAAATGACTGTTAATTGCTGAAAACATAGAACGTAAACATATGAGGGTTTAGTTATGTGTCTTGTTACCTTGTGGTATTGTTCAGTTTGAATATGATCATGGCACTTTCCAAATATCCCGGTTGCGTCGTTAAGTACGGAGCACATTTCCTCAGCATGTATTTCTGCAAATAATACATAGAAGTATTTTTCCTTGTAGTTGAAGTATTTGATTTGAAGCCAGCAAGCTCATATCGAAATGCATTCTTTCATGTCTATTTTATTTATATCTAAAGAACTAATATCATTGGTTGGTACCCTTGCTTGTGTCGCTGCAGGGCAGGATGTCCACTGAACAATCAACAGTCCCGGCAACACTCCAGGACAGAGCAAAAGGTTGAGCTGAGTTCTCGATGATCCCGGCTTCTGTGGTGAAGTCATCTGTGGTGTCATTGTTGCTGTTGCCACAAAGACCTGAGAGACAGACCAACTATCAACACAATCTGCACAATGTCAAAGAGGATATAGAGAGCAATTTTCTATTGAAATATCTGTATATTTTTTGGTTCTTAAAAAAGCTCATGATTTAAATCAAAACCCAAGGAAAAACAAAAAAAAACAAAGGAAATACGAATTATTTTGTGGATAAGATCCTAACCTGTGAGGCTGCCTGTGTCGTCCCTGGATGGGGTGATGTACAGCTGGATTTCAGGAGACACTTGGACGTGAACCTTCATACCAAACGATGTGTGGACCTCGACGTACATGGAGGACCTCCAGAAAACCTGAGCATACTCTGATATGGACAGAGTTTGGAAAGTGATTGGGTGGGTGAATAACTAAGCAATTTCAGATGGAAAGCTCACTATACACAGTTGACAAAAATTCCTCCTCCTCCTCTTTTTTTATTTACCAGACTTATGAGGTCCGGTGATGACCTTTTCTCCAATCTTAACCGAGTTATGTGAGAATACATAAACTACATCTGTGACTGTGTCCTAAAAAGAAGGTGATTAATATTCCGTTACTGTACACTACTGTTTGATATAGTTTGATAGAATATATTTTATTAAATTCAACTTTTATCTTTATGCAATTTTAAAAATGCTTTTACCTTATTAAGAAACCAAAGCATGACTCTATTCAGAGAGGGTGCCGTGTCAGAAAACTCTATCAGGATTTGCCAGTTTGTACCCTTAAAAAGGATTTTAGAGCAGTTAGGGTTAGTATCATAAAAAAGACAACACAGGTTAATGTTAAAACTTTGGGAAGTGGGAAGAACTCACCTTTGAGGCCACATATGTACATTTACCAGGAAGATCAAATTGTTTTCCATCAAATGTTGTCACATAAGGCCCTTCAATGACACATCTGGAAGGTAAGAAGTGTCCGCTGCATCGCCAGGCCCCACTGTCGCAAATACTGGAGACAATTGAATGATAAAATGTAATTATAAAAACCTGAATTAACCTGATTTATCAATTGATCATTGGCCGTTTGAAATAGTATTGATGTAAAAATGTATGTTGATTTTTTGGGGGGAGCAGTTGCATATTCTCATATATTTGTAAGGTTTGTTCCGTATAATGTACTGTATGTCCAAAATAAACAATTCATTCATTCATTTGATCCATTGTGAATGGGGTTTCAACATTTTTTACAACTTTAAAAACAATTTTTTTATGCCCTCTTACCATGTCTGACACTTGCTCTCACGTTCATCTCCGGTTGAGTAGTTCTTGCCAGCAAACACACAGACGCAACCGGACACATTCACACAGTGGAAGCCTTCGGCACGATCATTAAGCACCTTGCCTTCAACACAAATAAGTAAACCTTTTATTTTTAGTCACGTATAGGCTTAACGAGCCATTTCACACAAGTCAGATGAGTAAAGAGGTAATGTACGATCAGACAGTGCTCACCCTTTGGGCAGGCACAGGAACTGGTGAGTTCCTGATCGCTGAGTCTTGGATTTGGGTTGGAGCAGCTTGGGCCAAAGGCAGGACCCTGTGCTACGTAAACCAGGTCTCCTGGACAATCAGGTTCCTCTGTATTCATCCGTAGAAACAGAAAATTGCATCAAGTATCCATGAAACCAAGTATACAGTATGTAATGATACATTTGAGCTAGAGCTGCAACGATTAATCGACAAATCGATTATTAAAATAATCGCCAACTATTTTGATAATCGATTAATCGTTTCGAGTAATTTTTTAATAAAACATTTCCAAATTCTCTGATTTCAGCTTCTCAAATGTGAATATTTTCAGTTTTCTTTATCCTATTATGACAGTAAACTGAAATATCTGTGTGTTTTGGACATAACAATACATTTGAGGACGTCAACATGGGCTTTGGAAAATTGATCAACATTTTTCACCATTTTCTGACATTTTACGGACCAAAACACTAATCGATTAATAATCGATTAATCGAGAAAATAATCGACAGATTAATCGATTATCAAAATAATCGTTAGTTGCAGCCCTAATTTGAGCTAAACAATTTGAGGAGCTTTTAAGGTTTTAAAGATCACCTACCACATCCAGTTACACGTCTCCATTCTCTCCAGGCTATGCTGTCCTTTCCACACTGTTGGACAACTTCATTGAAGAAGGCACAGCCGATGTATTTGTCTCCTTCGTGCTCATAAATGTTCTCATTACAGAGCACATGATAATGATGTGCCTGGAATCGCAGACACTCCATGGTGTAGGAAAGGAACTCTTGGCATACCTACAAATATCATCAATTAAACCATCTGAACTTCTGGAAGTAGGATGTTCAAAATGCTTACCTTCATTTAATGAGTTAAAGTATGGCAAAAAACTATTTAATTAAATTTAAAAATTACACAATACCCCATGGAGCTGATACTTTTTAGCTTTTTTACAAAAGAGCCACTATCAATTTATTTATACACCGTGGGTTTCTTGATCAATGAGATTGATGAGTGCAAAAACCCAAAGAAAGTAAATATAGGGCAGCATTACGTATCCAACAGCTATTTTCAGTACAACATCCACACAGTTGTGTTTTAATTTGCACAAGTCAGTCACTGAAGCGGGTTACTTACTGGATTCCTAGTGGAAGAAGGATCTCGGGTGTTACATGTTCCATCAGACAAAATATTCTCTGCGATCAGCTGATGCTTGTTGCCTGAATTACAAAAAGAAATAAATGACTTCCTTAGAGCAAATTGTATGAAAACAAGCGTCAACGTTTGCATTGAGAAATCATGTGCAATCCTATAATCAGCTTTTATACAATGATGACAAGAATAACTAACATGGTTTATAAGGTTTATAAGAACCTTTGGTAACGCTTTATATTAAGGTTCTTGTTATAAGCCTTAGTAAATAGGTAATAAGGACCTTATTAGATGCTTATTAACATTAATTTGTGTTAATAAGACTATATATAAGTGTTAATAATAACATAATAAACATGTTGACAGTGTGATTATAAGACTTTTATAAGCACTTATAAGACACTTCTTAACTATTAATTGATCGCTTAATATCATTAATAAAAGTCTAATGAGTTTCTGATAGCTGTTAATAAAAGTGTTACAAACCTATTTATTGAGTCTTACTAACTTGCCTATTATGTCATTGTTAAACCTTTACTAAGCATTGTTTGTTGCTTTATGAAGGTAACCACATCTTTATTAATCAATTAATAACAGTTAACTGTGCTCTATGAACAATGCTTATTAAGGTTAATAAGTCCTTTATTAAACACTTAATAACAGTTAATAAGTACTATATCTTGTCAAGGAGGATACAATGAGAATTAGAAAAACGACATGTAAATACAATGTTAGAGTGGTGAAGGTATTTGATTAGCTTTAATGTTTTTCTTGTTGAAGTACCTTCAAAAATGAGTTTTCTGAGTTTGGTTTGCAGCGCCATATCTTAGTTGGCTAAAGTCACTGATTTTCATCCCTCTTTCCAAAATGTTGTCTTTTGGCATCTAGCATAATGAGTGCATAATATATTTGTTTTTGCTCTGAAGTGATTCTTTCACCTCTATGTGTGCGCACACATGTTGAGTGAGTGTTAAAATGAGATGCCTCGAGAACGTAGTATATTTTTCACAATCTATGATGATTATGACTCGTATGATCGGTGTTGTGCCTCAAATCAGATCCTTAAAGGGCTTTTATTTTGAAGGTAGTTGTAAAACCGGAAGTTCCGTGTATGCAAGTCGCTGATGGCTTGACGCCAGCTTGACGGCCATGCTTGACAAAGTGTTTCACGAAAGTAAGGAGAACATGTCGGAGTCGTCAGCACCCCAAACCAGGTCTCTGAAAAATAAGAGGGTGAGGTCCGAACTGGAGGATGACTCTTCTGGTAAGTTTAAGAATGTAATGCTATAGTAACGTTAGCTGGTTCTAGCTTGCTAGTTGTTTGCCTAGCTTACATTACTTTCTTTCAGAAGCTTTGGTGAGCTTCTTTTTTGAGCTAACGTTTAGCTTACACTATCATAAAAACTGCAACCAAACGTATCTATTAACAGTTGTGTCATGCTAGCTTGTCAGGAAGGGGAAAAGTAATGCTGAATGGTTATTTCTGTGCTGACCCAGATGCTGCCCAAATTGTCCTAACTGCCAAACTGGGTCTACAGAAATATAAACATGAGCTGGCCAGGTATAAATTAGAATGCCAGGATGTAAAAATAAAAGACCTGACAACGGAGAGAGATTTCTTGAAGGGACAACTATCTGAATGAAAGAAAATATTTACTTTTTTCCAACAATTGTCACCATTACAGACTAAATTTACTTTGATACTGCACCCCTTTTTGCAGATTCCATGTCCAAATCGCTTAAATGCTTAGTATAACCTGTCTGCTATCTGTCTAATTGTGATCAATGTTTCTTTGTGTTGTCTTTATACAGTAACAAGAAAGACCAGCCTGACTCAACCTTCCCCTGGGGCTCAAGTCCGTTGTCGTCTGACTCCTCTGACTCCTCCTCAGACGATGGGAAGAGGAAGAGGAAGTATAACAGAAGTCAGCATTATACTGTTGCAGAGGGGGCCAGCAGAAGAAGGCTTTTTTTTTTTAATTATCTATTTTTGAATTGTATCACTTGATTTTATTTCAATACATTTTAAACTTAAGACTGACCAATTTTCTTACTATTTTGTTGACACAATCGGGGAACGGTGGGACTTGAAAATATTCCCACCTCCAAAGTGGGGAATGACAAAACAAGTTTGAGAACCACTGGGTTAGCATCTATATAGTTGTATGTGGTTTTCTGCCTGTCCTATCTGCAACAGTATTATGCTGACTTCTGATACAGCAACGTCTCGCCCAAATTCCTCTGAGTGAGGATTGCCATCTCCATAAGGTTACAGATTCAATATGCAGAAGCAACTCATACAACCCCACGTCGTTTTATATTGTTTTACCTACAACAGTTTTTTTTTTATTATTGTTTGATGGAAGTTTTTTTTGCTCTACTCGTTTAATTGTTTTGTTGTTCTTATTCATTTAATATTTTAAATTAATAGTTTTAATCATTGGACACTTGAATTGATGTCAGGCAGCATTTTTATTTTACAAAGGTATTTATTTTTTTACATTTAGTAAAATGTTGTTCATGAAAGTTCTGGGAAACAAACAAACATGTTTACAATTGCACAGTTGTTAAGTGTTTTTTTTCTTTAAAAGTAAGTTTTTGTGCTTCACCTCTGTAACATTGTATTTACATGTAGTTTTTTTTAATTCACATTGTATCCACCTTGACAAGATATAGTACTTATTAACTGTTAAAAAGTGTATGTTAAAGGATTTATTAACCTTAATAAGCATTGTTCTCGCTTTAGATCCAGTACCTTCAAAATGCATTATTACCTGTTTAATAAAGGACTTATTAACCTTAATAAACATTGTTCTCGCTTTAGATCAGGTACCTTCAAAATGCATTATTACCTGTTTAATAAAGGACTTATTGGCCTTAATAAGCATTGTTCTCGCTTTAGATCCAGTACCTTCAAAATGCATTATTACCTGTTTAATAAAGGACTTATTGGCCTTAATAAGCATTGTTCTCGCTTTAGATCAGGTACCTTCAAAATGCATTATTACCTGTTTAATAAAGGACTTATTGGCCTTAATAAGCATTGTTCTCGCTTTAGATCAGGTACCTTCAAAATGCATTATTACCTGTTTAATAAAGGACTTATTGGCCTTAATAAGCATTGTTCTCGCTTTAGATCCAGTACCTTCAAAATGCATTATTACCTGTTTAATAAAGGACTTATTGGCCTTAATAAGCATTGTTCTCGCTTTAGATCAGGTACCTTCAAAATGCATTATTACCTGTTTAATAAAGGACTTATTGGCCTTAATAAGCATTGTTCTCGCTTTAGATCAGGTACCTTCAAAATGCATTATTACCTGTTTAATAAAGGACTTATTAACCTTAATAAGCATTGTTCTTAGAGCATAGAAATGCATTATTACCTGTTTAATAAAGGACTTATTAACCTTAATAAGCATCGTTCTTAGAACATAGTTAACTGCTAATAAACAAATAATAAAGGTGTGTTCACCTTCATAAAGCAACAAACAATCCTTAGTAAAGGTTTAACTATGACATAATAGGTAAGTTAGTAAGACTCAATACATGGGTTTGTAACGCTTTTATTAACAGCTATCAGAAACTCATGAGACTTTCATTAATGCTATTAAGCAATCAATAAATAGTTAAGAAGTTTCTCATAAGTGCTTATAAAAGTCTTATAATCACACAGTAAACATGTTTATTGTGTTATTATTAACACTTAAATATAGTCTTATTAACACAAACTGATGTTAATAAGCATCTTATAAGGTCCTTATTACCTATTAACTAAGGCTTATAACAAGAACCTTAATATAAAGCGTTACCGAACCGTTTAGGCACCCACTATGAATGACTAGGACAATGGTTTCAATTGCCATTTGAATTTCTCCCATTTAAATTTAACATCACATAAAGCTAAACAAAGCTCATTAATTATATCATACAAAAATTCATTAAAAGCCTGTAATGAAGTTGTACTACTCCTGCTACCACCAGCTGACTGCTACTAAAAGTACAACTGCTAATGATACTGCTGCTGTACTACAACACTCCTATTAATTCCAGTCATTTAACTATCATACCTGATTCTGTGTGGTTTCCACACAGTCCGGTTATGTCTGTGCTTAGCTCCTGCTCCAGCTCCACCTAAACAATCAGTTTAAAGAAAAAGCTTCAGTGGATTAGCACAGGCCCGCTGACACAAATGGCTTGGCCCCTGAAAACCTCCAGTCAATGGGCCCCCCTTACTCATACTTTACTTGTATCAATGTGTGTGTGTGTGTGCGCTCATCCCTAAATAAACACATACATGTATTTGTAGATAGACTAACTATCTTATCAACCAGGGACGTGCAGCGAAAGTTTGTGATTATTATACTGTATATGTTTTTAGAAATAGTAGCACATTTCTGACTTACTTACCAATTTATTGTAATAACCTAAAACTCACGCAATTGCTTAATATTCAACAGATTTTTACAAAATAACATTGGTTTTCTTGAGTATTCACTAGGTTTATCACAGGAGCAGGCAACAACAAAGGACACTATTACAGATATTGCCTATGCTGCGGGCCGCCCCTGAGGTGCAGTAAAGAACTGGTCAGACTACATCCTTATTGTGCCACACCTGGGTCCGGTCTATGCAGTATGTTCAGTATGTGACATGAAACTCATGGAAAGTTTTTCAAATTGTACCTGGCTGCTGGTGTCAACCTGAAGACATAGATCAAAGACTTTGGACCTTATTGTCCCCAAAGGGAAATTCTTTAACACAAAAATGTACGTTAAGACATTTAAACCTATTTGTAGACTCAGGAAAACAACAGAGTAATAACCTTGTCAACTTTATAAGAATGAAGAAGAACAAGAAAAGGTAGACCTGTTTTCTGTTTTACTTGAGGGGTCCAAATACTTTTCACAATTCATAGGATAACACCCAGACACAAGTAGCAGGACGACTCAGGTAAAATAATCCAGACAAAACTGTACAACAATATATCAAAACCAAATTTTGTAACCATATGGCACACAAAAAAGTAAAGGAAAGTAATGCATAATTGTATTAAAGAACTACATTTATCTGATATGGAGACACCTGAAATCATCAAGGAAATCATTTTACTGTAACTCAAATTTAAAAAAGCTCTTCAAGACTAGATTATTTTTTGAGAGTTCAAATTAAATGGATGCTGGCTGAAATATTCTAGAATTCCTGGGAGAACAAATTGATATTTATTTTGTGATTAACACATTACTACAACTAGGTGGAAAGCCAACAAAGCATACTGTTTAAACTTTTAGGGGTCAAATTATAAGTTATACAAGTTCCCTGGCCAGCCTCCATTCCCCCTCAGCTCAGTTTTGTGGTACCCAGTCCACCTGCCCTGGGTAAGGGTGGGGGAGTACATCATGTTATGAATGAACTTGGCGAATGTTTGTTTATGTTTATACTAACCACGTTAATATTTGTCTCTCAGAGCCAGTGCCCTGCCTAGCCCGTTCCCCGAAACGTCAAAATGTTAAATATAAACAGCTAATGGCTCTGAGCCAGGCTTTTTAAAATTGGTGTTAGCAACTTTTTTTCAGCGTGCCTTGCACACAGGACGGACATAAAGTGGAGGGTAGCAGAGGAATAGATATTGGCATTTTACCCAAGTTACAATATTTAAAATGTCTGTTTTGTCATTATGGTTGTGCAAGTTTTAAATGGTTATAGTGAATATTTCTGTTAAAAATAATGTTAGGCACAGTTAGGTTCTTGGCCTCTGAAGACCATGGGCCCCCCAAGGGCTGGGCCCTAGAAAGCTTTCCCACTTTCTACCCGTTGTGGGCGGCCCTGGATTAGCATAGTGCTCTATAGCAGCAAAGTAAGATGCTGCATATTCATCATGCATGTTTATGCTCTTGTGTCTATATCTACTGTATGTTGTTCAGCAAATATACATTGTCAAAGTCCTCTCACCCGCAAAGTGTCTATTCCTCCAGGTACATTGTGCCAGGTGACAGACAGAGGAAGCAGCGAGCTCTTCAGTTTAGTGTAAATGCCGTACTGAAAGATACGCTGGTAGGTGTGGGCGTAGGGAAGGGAAACACTGTCAACAAATAAACATTCAGAGCGGATTAAAGGGGCCAGTAAAAACAGAATCAATCATATCTCTAATTTATACAAATAAAAAGATATGCATCCATCTAAGTGTATACATCTCTCTCTCTCTCTCTCTCTCTCTCTCTCTCTCTCTCTCTCTCTCTCTCTCTCTCTCTCTCTCTCTCTCTCTCTCTCTCTCTCTCAGTAGATTAGATCAAACTTGGCATGGGTCATTATTTAGATTTTCTGTGTGACTAGAGGATGAAACAGGGCGGGTTAGGGTTAGGGTTGGGGCCAAACCTTTTCTTTTCCACCAGAATGCCTCCGTTCTGAATAACCGTCCTGATTTTGTTGATGATAATCTCGACTTGGACCAGCAGCCCGCTCTCGTCCCGCCGTGCTGTGATGTCACATTCCACATCTTTGTGGGTGAAGTGGGTGAGGGTGAACTCGCAGTCGGACCGCAGATAGAAACTCCAACCTTTGAAAGGTTGGAAGACCCCGCTGCCAAATGTCCTGCAAGTGTCTGACAGCAACGAAGGTCAATGATTAATGATGGACAATGGCTTAAGACATGACTGAAGTCAATGATGATGCGATGAATAAATTGAAGGATTTTGTTATGATGGATTAATGATTTACACATGTTAATAATCAATGTAATCAGCAACACTATCCATGTGATAATTGATTGAATTGAATCAATTATGAAATCTAATAACTTTCTATCGCTCTGATTATGAAAGTCAAATGACTCTTTCTTTGTAGTTTAGCTTATCATAGAAATAAATCATTTTAAAAATCAATAAACCACATAATCAACTATAATTCAAAGACTGTAAAAAAGTAACCATTTTACTCACATTTCTGAGTTTGTGTTGTTGTGAAGGATTCCCCAGTCCCTAAAACTAGGAGAGGAATACAGTGTCACATTGGAAACAGGAATAACAATTACTATTTTACTATGAATAAAGAATAAAGAATAGCACAAATACTTAGGATATGGAAAAAAATATGGAACATTTTTATTGTTAGATCAGAAACAATATTTAATCAAATATATAGATGTGTAATGTGCAGAGAAGGCAGAGAAGAGGTGACATAAGTATTTAAGTCCTATTTTAAAAAGTTTAGAGAATCAAATGTAAAAGAACAAATAATTCAGAAATAATAGCTAATTCTACTACAGTGGAGTTGAATAAACATGTTTTACATCCTGTTGAGAAGTGTAATCTTCAACAGTTTATCTTCTTTGACAAGCCCATATTTTTCCGAGTTTAACCTTTTTTATGTATTAATTAATAAATAAAGCCTACAATGAATGTGATGGGAGTAAAAAGAGAAATATATCTTCTAAATGGTAGTTTAGTAGAAATATAAAATAGCATGACATTGAAATACTCTATGCTATTCTATAAAATACACTTTATAGAATATATTAAAAAATAATTAAATATGGCATCTTCACCTTTTTTTGCTTCTAAAATAAAGTTGTCTGAATCAATAATAATAATTTGTCTATTTTTTGGCATATATTATGAATTTGATGTTCCTTGTCCCTCCAAATTATTTAATGAAAGATTGCATGGTACCTGAGGCAAGGGAAAAGCAGACCGCCAGGACCCATCGTTGTGAGGCCATGTTGCCCTATGCTCCCTCGATGCAGAAGAGAAGGTCTAAGGAAATGCACAAACCACTTGGCTTATATAGGCAGGCCTGCCCATTACTCCTATCAACAATGGGTGTGAGTGCTCTCTTCCCTCAATAAACACATACATGTATTTGTAGAGAGACTAACTACCTTATCAACCAGGGACTTGCAGGGACAGTTGGGGGAGCAAGGGCTCATTATTATTTTAAAATAGTAGCACATTTCTGACCTAGCCCAGCATACCTACCAATTTATTTTGATTCCCTTACACTCACACACTTGACAGATCAACAGATCTCTACAAAATAATCAGTTCACACGGAGACATTGTTCTTATTTAGTATTCACTAAAGCAAAAAGTTTTTTCACAATTTGCACGTTTTCTATGCTACTAGTTTCTGGTAAGATACATTTACACTAATTGACTGCACCAAATATTGCACATTTTTGTATTTCTGCACATGTCATTAAATCATTTGAAATCTGTTGGTGGTATTGTTGAAATAAATAACACTTAAAAAACAACATCAACAACAAATTATTCACACACAAATTAAAAAAAGGCGGTTCTCTACATGAATTACCAAACCAACCTACCCTAAAAAATAAAAAGTTGGCCTATGTTTGGTTGCAACATTTAGGCTTAGTTCTTTCTCCTCTCATCACTGCAAAAGCACTGAAATAATTACAAAAAAAGTTCTTAATCTTTGAACTCAAATCTGTTTCTTCAATTATTTCCAATTTATTTGTGCCTTGTGTCTTTCTTTGCATTAAGAACTTTTTAGGTCTATTTTAATTTTTAATTTTTAGAAACAATACAGAAAGCAGGACCTTGGTGGTTACGGCAATAATTAAAACAGGATGATGCTGCTCATCAGCTTCATTGTGGTATGACCCGTCTGGTTGGTCAATTGGCCAGGTTTCTGAAAAACTGGTCAGACTTGGCTGGTCGTGTCAACCTGAAGACTTATGTCAAAGCCTTTAGAAGGTATAGTCCCCAAAGGGAAATTCTTTTTCACAAAAATGTACGTTATGTAGAGAGAGAATTTAAACCTGTTTGTAGACTCAGGAAAATTACAGAGTAACTAATGTAGAAGAACTACAGAAGGTACCCAACCTGTTTTTCCATGGGGTCCAAATACTTTTCACAACGACACCCAGACACAAGTAGCAGGTAGGCCTACATGTTTTTTCCGTGAGCAGGAACGACTCAGGAAATATAATCCAGCCAAAACTGTTTAATATCAAAACCCAATCTTGTCACCATTTGGCACACAAAGGGTTTATAGGATAGATTAGGTTTGAAACAGTTACACTCCGCTGTGCTCAATCTGAAACATTTTGAACATTTCTGCTTTTCTACTGCTTTTAAAATGGCCGTAAGCGGAGCCGCGGCTCTGTGTAAACACCCAACTTTGAATAGATATTGACATAAATATCTAAAAATCTAAAAATAAAGTTTAGCTTAGTTAGGTTCTTGGCTTCCAAAGACCATGGGCCCCCCAAGTGGCTGGGCCCTAGAAAGCCTTCCCACTTTCTACCCCTTATGGGCGGCCCTGTATACAGGCCCGCCGACACAAATGGCTGGGCCCCTGAAAACCTCCAGTCAATGGGCCCCCCTTACTCATACTTTACTTGTATCAATGTGTGTGTGTGTGTGTGTGTGTGTGTGTGTGTGTGTGTGTGTGTGTGCGCTCATCCCTAAATAAACACATACATGTATTTGTAGATAGACTAACTATCTTATCAACCAGGGACGTGCAGCGAAAGTTTGTGATTATTATACTGTATATGTTTTTAAAAATAGTAGCACATTTCTGACTTACTTACCAATTTATTGTAATAACCTAAAACTCACGCAATTGCTTAATATTCAGAAGATTTTTACAAAATAACATTGGTTTTCTTGAGTATTCACTAGGTTTATCACAGGAGCAGGCAACAACAAAGGACACTATTACAGATATTGCCTATGCTGCGGGCCGCCCCTGAGGTGCAGTAAAGAACTGGTCAGACTACCTTATTGTGCCACACCTGGGTCCGGTCTATGCAGTATGTTCAGTATGTGACATGAAACTCATGGAAAGTTTTTCAAATTGTACCTGGCTGCTGGTGTCAACCTGAAGACATAGATCAAAGACTTTGGACCTTATTGTCCCCAAAGGGAAATTCTTTAACACAAAAATGTACGTTAAGACATTTAAACCTATTTGTAGACTCAGGAAAACAACAGAGTAATAACCTTGTCAACTTTATAAGAATGAAGAAGAACAAGAAAAGGTAGACCTGTTTTCTGTTTTACTTGAGGGGTCCAAATACTTTTCACAATTCATAGGATAACACCCCGACACAAGTAGCAGGACGACTCAGGTAAAATAATCCAGCCAAAACTGTACAACAATATATCAAAACCAAATTTTGTAACCATATGGCACACATAAAGTAAAGGAAAGTAATGCATAATTGTATTAAAGAACTACATTTATCTGATATGGAGACACCTGAAATCATCAAGGAAATCATTTTACTGTAACTCAAATTTAAAAAAGCTCTTCAAGACTAGATTATTTTTTGAGAGTTCAAATTAAATGGATGCTGGCTGAAATATTCTAGAATTCCTGGGAGAACAAATTGATATTTATTTTGTGATGAACACATTACTACAACTAGGTGGAAAGCCAACAAAGCATACTGTTTAAGGGGTCAAATTATAAGTTATAAAAGTTCCCTGGCCAGCCTCCATTCCCCCTCAGCTCAGTTTTGTGGTACCCAGTCCACCTGCCCTGGGTAAGGGTGGGGGAGTACATCATGTTATGAATGAACTTGGCGAATGTTTGTTTATGTTTATACTAACCACGTTAATATTTGTCTCTCAGAGCCAGTGCCCCGCCTAGCCCGTTCCCCGAAACGTCAAAATGGTAAATATAAACAGCTAATGGCTCTGAGCCAGGCTTTTTAAAATTGGTGTTAGCGACTTTTTTTCAGCATGCCGTGCACACACGACGGACATTAAGTGGAGGGTAGCAGAGGAGTAGATATTGGCATTTTACCCAAGTTACAATATTTAAAATGTTTGTTTTGTCGTTATGGTTGTGCAAGTTTTAAATGGTTATAGTGAATATTTCTGTTAAAAATAATGTTAGGCACAGTTAGGTTCTTGGCCTCTGAAGACCATGGGCCCCCCAAGGGCTGGGCCCTAGAAAGCTTTTCCCACTTTCTACCCCTTGTGGGCGGCCCTGCCTGTATATAGGCAGTGTGTCCACAGACACAACAACCCAGGACAATTACACATAGAAATCATATCAGAAAAACGAGCTAAAACGAGCTACAGTTTGGTCCGAATGAACTGCTGCTCTGCATAATGTTGTTAGAGTTTTGCACTTGTCGTTCCAGTTGTGCCCACTGTGGTTAGCAATCGTAAAAAACTATAATATCAAAACCCAATCTTGTCACCATCTGGCACACAAAGGGTTTATAGGATGGATTATGTTTGAAACAGTTGCACTCCGCTGTGCTCAATCTGAAACATTTTGAACATTTCTGCTTTTCTACTGCTTTTTAAATGGCCGTAAGCGGAGCTGCGGCTCTGTGTAAACACCCAACTTTGAATAGATATTGACATGAATATCTAAAAATCTAAAAATAAAGTTTAGCTTAGTTAGGTTCTTGGCTTCCAAAGACCATGGGCCCCCCAAGTGGCTGGGCCCTAGAAAGCCTTCCCACTTTCTACCCTTTATGGGCGGCCCTGTATACAGGCCCGCCGACACAAATGGCTGGGCCCCTGAAAACCTCCAGTCAATGGGCCCCCCTTACTCATACTTTACTTGTATCAATGTGTGTGTGTGTGTGTGTGTGTGTGTGTGTGTGTGTGTGTGTGTGTGTGTGTGTGTGTGTGTGTGTGTGTGTGTGTGTGTGCTCATCCCTAAATAAACACATACATGTATTTGTAGATAGATTAACTATCTTATCAACCAGGGACGTGCAGCGAAAGTTTGTGATTATTATACTGTATATGTTTTTATAAATAGTAGCACATTTCTGACTTACTTACCAATTTATTGTAATAACCTAAAACTCACGCAATTGCTTAATATTCAACAGATTTTTACAAAATAACATTGGTTTTCTTGAGTATTCACTAGGTTTATCACAGGAGCAGGCAAAAACAAAGGACACTATTACAGATATTGCCTATGCTGCGGGCCGCCCCTGAGGTGCAGTAAAGAACTGGTCAGACTACATCCTTATTGTGCCACACCTGGGTCTGGTCTATGCAGTATGTTCAGTATGTGACATGAAACTCATGGAATTGTTTTCAAATTATACCTGGCTGCTGGTGTCAACCTGAAGACATAGATCAAAGACTTTGGACCTTATTGTCCCCAAAGGGAAATTCTTTAACACAAAAATGTACGTTAAGACATTTAAACCTATTTGTAGACTCAGGAAAACAACAGAGTAATAACCTTGTCAACTTTATAAGAATGAAGAAGAACAAGAACAGGTAGACCTGTTTTCTGTTTTACCTGAGGGGTCCAAATACTTTTCACAATTCATAGGATAACACCCAGACACAAGTAGCAGGACGACTCGGGTAAAATTTGTCTGGTTGTTCACCAAAAGTAAGCATATCCCTTTTTGTTCATAACAAAATTAAATCCTTTATTCTCATTCCATTGTACAGGATCCAACAAAAATAAGAGTGCCACTCCTGGTTGGCCTATATGGGACACATTGCATACAGCATTAAAACACTAGCATACTACAAAAAAAACACAAAAAAACACACACACACGCACACACACACACATATTGCACACCATATAAAAATACATTACACAGTATAAATCCCATAAGGACCAACAGTGACATCCACGTCACACACACTTTGAATGTCCTAAACTTTTCCTCATACAGGTTTATACTAGATTTCCACTCATTAAGTCCCTTAGAGACAATAGCCCCGTTTGAGATGTCGCCGTCTTGCTAAGACCTGCGCAATTATGACGCTCGTCTTACTGAGCGCACAGCATTTATGCAGCATTTTTGTACCTATTCAACAATTATACATTATAATGCTTTAATAGGGTGCCCTGTATTACTTTTAACCAAGTCTGACCATATTTCATAAAAAATGTATATAGAACAAGTTAGGTAAATATCTCTGTGAAGTATACGTCACATCGGGCCGTGCGCCTCAAAATATTCATACAAATTTGGAGTGACGTATTTGTCACAATAACTGTCATAATAAATGGTAATAAGCTAGTCAATTAAAGGTGCTGTAAGTGGAATGGTCCTTTTAGCTAACTTCCTGTCAGTTACTGCAGTTAGCAGTCCCCTCGCTCGTCCCTACGTCACCACCGCGGTCTTCAAGTAGCGAGTTATCAAGCATCATCTCAGATCCATAAGTGTGATAAAACATGATAAAAACCATCTAAACAGACATTGTGAAGGATTTTAACCTGCTCCGCCATTGTAGGCGCCTAAACATTCACCCATTTGTCGCTCTGGCGTGAACTGGCAGTGAGACCATGAGTGAGACGGGTTTCGGTTTGTAGCGTTCTCTCTTGTGATTGGATATACATTTTGTGCAGAGCAGCTGACTGAGAGACCGGTTTTATGATACACGCTCATCATGAAAGTGATCACTTTATGAATAAAGAGCGATTTAACACTTATATTAACATAAATAAACCGCTTACTTCACCTTTAAAGCGGCTACGAGTAACATTTAAATATCTTTTAACAGCCTCATGTTTCCTCTGATAATCATAAATTACCTTTAACAGCAAACGAGACCATCAGTGCAAAGAAAGAAGTTTTTAAATATTTTTTATTACTGCTTTTGGTCTGGTCGCACACCCAGTCCGATTTTCAGTTCGCTCATGCAGGCTCTATGGTCACATATCCGTATTGGTCGCAGATTTCAGTGTGGCGCAGCAACGTGAATTGAGAAGCCTATCCCTCCAGGTGAGGGAAGGGGAGCGGGAGCCTTGTTTGAGACAGTTATTTGTCGTCATAATGACTGATAACGGGGCTGAACCATCAAAGAAAAAATGCAATGAAGAAAAGCTAAAAGGGAGAGTGATATAGGCTACGGGCGGGACCAGGGCGTTGCCAAGCAACGTGTATACAATTTCACGAGAGCGAAACTAGACTGCAGTGTTTACTCCTAAATGAATGAGCGGTTGGTACTAACACAAAGTTTGCTTTGCTTCACCATCATCAGATAACCATTATCTGAAATAGTAATTATTTACAACAACATAAACACATTACCTCATCGTGATCCATACTGACTGCCGTCTCTCGTTCATTCGCTTTCTGTGAGGAGTCGGACACGTAATCTTTCAGCTCCGTGAGAGAGAGAGTAGTTAGGTGACACTGCTGTATCAACTCATTGCAATCAGGTGTGTGTGGCAGTGACTGGCATTAGTTGATGCAGTGTCAAAACCACTCTCATGGAGCCGAAAAGAGTCCTCACACTTTCAACACACGGACATGCACTATATTGCTCCCTTCTCAGTTCACACTCGCGCGCCTGGCACGCGCTAGGAAACAGCTTTGCGACAGCGGGCGTCGTAAAAATACTACCGCTTTTGTCCAAAGGGGACGCCAACGTGCCATGTTACTCGTAGTGGCTTTAATTTTAGTGTTTCATTTATTTTGAATTAATATATGTTCTTTTGCTAAATTCAAAGTACATTTGAGCAAATTTAAACAAAAATAAATGACAACATATTATAATATTAGGGTTCAAAAAAAAAGTTTGGATAATATTTTGGATTAAAAGAAAATTTAAATTAAAAAAAATTAAAATAAATAAATAGAAAACATCAGAAATGTGTTCTATGTGGTCCACTTAGTCGGTGTTCCATCCCTCATATTTTTCCTATAAGTAGAAATGGTTCTTATGGGATAAAGGAGGTTGCTTGTTTAAGTGCCAGAGTCAATAAATATTAGAGGATTGTTTTTGTCAAAATGATTAAATATCTCCTCAAGATCCATTACCTGTCTGCACTGTGTGTGTGCGGCTGTTAACACACAGCCTAGGCTCTGTAAACTGGTATATAAACGCAGGGTGTGTAAAAAAAGGGGGGCCCACTGTAGCTAGTAATTTGCCTGTTTACAGAGTCTAGGCTGTGTAACACTGGATTTGTTTAGTGCACACACACACACACACACACAGTACAGACAGGAAGCAGAAAAGAAGAGATATTCACTGATTTTGACAAAAGTGATTTTGACAACAAGCATTCTACAGAATCGCTGACTCTAGTGCCAAGATCTGTCTGATCTGTCCAATGTTGTTGTGAGAGTGAAGTGTGGCTGTTCTTTTTGTATGTTCAATCAAGGTGTGAATGGTCCTAGGAGAAAAACTGTTCATGAGTCTGGTAGTCTGAGTAATCTGTAGCCCCTGGGCATAGGGTGAGGGTGAGAGGCCGTGGCCAGGGTGAGAGCAGTCTTTGATGATGTGTTGGGCTCTAGACAGGTAGCGTTCTTGGAGTGAGGGAAAAGACCAGCCAATAGTTTTTTGTGCCATGTTAATCACCCCCTAGAGAGCTTTTTGTAGGCTGCTGAGTAGCCAACACACCAAACCCTAATGCAGGGGTGCCCATTACGTCGATCGTGATCTACCGGTCGATCACGAAGGCATTGTGGGCAGATTGCATGGCAGTCTTTCAATAAAAAAAATTAAAAATTGTAGATTTTTTTTTTTTTCAGAAAATAGTACTAAATAGCTCACATAGGACACAGCTGATTTAGCCTTAGTTTTCTTCTCAAAATGCACCAGATTGATGCATTTTACTTTAAAAGGTTCAAATTCTTTCTTCCCTAGAAGGTTCTGAGTCCCGACCCCAGTCTCCCAAACTCCCGGGAGAAATACTGAATTACCTTAAAATGATTTGTTTATTAATCAAAATAAATATTGCACATTTTTTGTTGTAAGACAGCCACTCAGGGAGCCTATGAAACCTCTCAGCCCCAGGGCCTAATAGCAGGTTGAGGCGGGCCTGGCAATATGGGTTCATGCAGTTATGCAAGGTACACCAACTTATATTGTACATATAAAGAATGATCAATATACACTCAACAAAAATATAAACGCAACACTTTTGTTTTTGCTCCCATTTTTCATGAGATGGACTTAAAGATCTAAAATTCATTCCAGATACACAATTGTACCATTTCTCTCAAACATTGTTCACAAATCTGTCTAAATGTGTGATAGTGAGCACTTCTGCTTTGCTGAGATAATCCATCCCACCTCACAGGTGTGCCACATCAAGATGCTGATCTGACATCATGATTAGTGCACAGGTGTGCCTTAGACTGTCCACAATAAACACATGTAGGCCTACCTGCTACTTGTGTCTGGGTGTCGTTGTGAAAAGTATTTGGACCCCATGAAAAAAACAGGTTGGGTACCTTTTGTAGTTCTTCTACATTCCATAGTTACTCTGTAATTTTCCTGAGTCTACAAACAGGTTTAAATTCTCTCTCCCCATAACGTACATTTTTGTGAAAAAGAATTTCCCTTTGGGGACTGTAACTTCTAAAGGCTTTGACATAAGTATTCAGGTTGACACGACCAGCCAAGTCTGACCAGTTTTTCAGAAACCTGGCCAATTGACCAACCAGCGGGGTCATACCACAAACATCCTGTTTTAATTATTGCCGTAACCACCAAGGTCCTGCTTTCTGTATTGTTTCTAAAAATAAAAAATAAAAATAGACCTAAAAAAGTTCATAGTGCAAAGAAAGACACAAGGCACAAAGAAGTTGGAAATAATTGAAGAAACAGATTTGAGTTCAAAGATTAAGAACTTTTTTGTAATGATTTCAGTGCTTTTGCAGTGATGAGAGCAGAATGAACTAAGCCTAAATGTTGCAACCAAACATAGGCCAACTTTATAGTTTTGAGGGTAGGTTGGTTTGGGTATTCATGTAGAGAACCGCCTTTTTTCATTTGTGTGTGAATAATTTGTTGTTGATGTTATTTCTTAAGTGTTATTTATTTCAACAATACCCCCAAAAGATTTCAAATTGTTTAATGTCACGTGCAGAAATACAAAAAAGTGCAATATTTGGTGCAGTCAATTAATGTAAATGTATCTTATACCAGAAACTAGTAGCATAGAAAACATGCAAATTGTGAAAAAACTGTTTGCTTTAGTGAATACTAAAGAAGAACAATGTCTTTGTGTGAACTTATTATTTTGTAGAGATCTGTTGATCTGTTAAACAATTGTGTGAGTGTCAGGGAATCAAAATAAATTGGTGCTGAGTTAAGTCAGAAATGTGCTACTATTTAAAAATAATAATGAGCCCTTGCTCCCCCAACTGTCCCTGCAAGTCCCTGGTTGACAAGATAGTTAGTCTCTCTACAAATACATGTATATGTTTATTGAGGGATGAGCGCACTCACACACATTGATAGGAGTAAAGCATGGGTAAGGGGGCCCCATTGACTGGAGGTTTTCAGGGGCCCAGCCATTTGTGTGGGCAGGCCTGCCAACACAGAATACTTTTGCTCATACTCCACTAATTTATCTTAACCACAGCAGTCTATTAATGCCTCGTTTTTAATAACACAACGGATAGGAAGCTACTTGTGCTTTTTTTTAACGGTGAAACTAAAATAATAGTTTTTATTGGTATTTTTGCCTGCCTGGTGTATAGCTATTAGCTTTGGGACAAGCAACCAGCTTTTGCTCATAACACACTGTTTATATTCCCCACAGCAGTCTGAAAATGCCTCGTTTTTAGTAAGACAAAGCATAGGAAGGTAACTTTGAAGCTCATTTTTTCACTGATTTTCGTGATATTTTTTGCGGTTAGCTTCCGAGCTAGCTTCGGGAAAAGCATTGATCTTTTGCCCATAACAAGCTCTTTATATTCCCCACAGCAGTCTGAACATGCCTCGTTTTTAGCAAGACAAAGCATAGGAAGGTAATAGAGTCGAAGTCTAACTTTGAAGCTAATTTTTTCACTGATTTTAGTGATATTTTTAGCCGTTAGCTTCCGAGCTAGCTTCGCAGTAGCCTCCATCTTTTGCTGCATTTTTATTGTGAACATGCCGTTTCCATTAGCTTGTGGCTGTCAGTGCATCTGTATGAACATAGTCTTTCATGTAGACAAGGATCAGTCATGTCAAACTGTTCAAAGTGCGGGTGAGCTCCTGCGTTACTAGCACTAGACATGGTTCTTCTCAGGGTAAACCTAGGCTAACCGTGGTAACAGTACTGTGTACAGGCACGGCAAGCTATGGACCTATGGACAGACGCCAATGGCTTCGCTTCAAGACAGGGGCGGGGGGAGCTCATAGATTGTATATTTACGAGGGGAGCTGCAGCTCGGTTTAAAAAATAGGCCATTGTGAGATTAGCTGAAAATCAGGGTATAGAGGCACACTACAATAAATGATCTGAACGTTTTTTTCAGCGAACAACTAAAGAAAAACGTATTAGGGACCTCTAAGACAATATAATATTGACAGAAAAGTGTATAATATGAGATCTTTAAGCTAGTACAGACCCCGCTTGTCTCTACCTTTTTGTTTTATTGTAATTCCACCACACGTGGCTCACTTCTTGACGTTTTGTAAAGTGTTTAAAAGGTTTATTGATTGTTGTAAAGTACTTTAAAGATACTGTTAAAATCTGGTTAAGAAAAGTTATTTATAAGAAAATGTGTATGTTAAATGTAAAGATAAATGTTTTATATAGTTTACAAGGTAGGGGAGAACGGGGGAATCTGAGGCATCGGGTAATGTGAGCCACCCCCTGTATCTAGGCAACGGAAAACATTTGTGGTCATGTGAGATATATGTTTTCAAGCCCCTCTCATTTCCCCATGGCCCTGAAAAAGAGGACCTCATGGTGCTGTGGTAAGCATGTTTTTTTCACCAAAATAGGTATTTTGCATGTAAAAGTAAATTTTCTTGCTGTCAACTTAATCAACTGTTGTGCCAAAGCAAATGTATTTTCGTAGAAAAACTTCTATCATACGTGTTGATGAACTACCAACATATAAAAACCATGTGATGATATTAGCTAAAGATTAGCCTGAAATGCTAAGTGAATCAGACAGCTTCAGCTAATTCAAAACGCTGCTGCTCGAGTCCTCACTAGGACCAAAAAAGTGGATCACATTACCCCAGTTCTGAGGTCTTTACACTGGCTTCCTGTCAAACAGAGAATTGATTTCAAAATACTTATGTTAGTTTACAAAGCCCTAAATGGTCTAGGGCCAAAATACATTACTGATCTGCTGATCCGTTATGAACCAACCAGGGCTCTTAGGTCGTCTGGGACAGGTCTTCTAAAAGTCCCCAGAGCTAGGACTAGACAGGGAGAGGCTGCCTTCAGTTTTTATGCGCCCAAAGTCTGGAACGGACTGCCAGAGAGCCTGAGGTCTGCTGAGACTCTCAGCTCTTTTAAATCGGGTCTCAAGACTTTCCTGTTTCCCTTTTAACCTGTAATTTTAATTTTTTGTTCAAATGTTTTATTTATTTTATTTAAATGGTGTATTTTTATCCATGTTTTTAAATTTCTTTCTTTTTTGTGTGTCTGTTCTATACTTAATGTATTTTTTATTTTTGACCCTGTGAAGCACCTTGAGTGGCCCCGTGTCTGAAATGTGCTATATAAATAAAGTTGCCTTGCCTTGCCTTGCCTAAGAGAGGTAGTTTTTTCTCAAATTGTGGTGGTGGGGGAAAGTGAGCCAAATGCTGTGGGGGAAAGTGAGCCACTGTCTCACTTTCCCCCACCATGAGGCACAAGTTAAGTTTAGTCTTAAACATATTTTAACGTAATATTACATGACATATCCTTTATTTTAATGTCATACACATTGTAGAAAAGCCATCATGCCAAGGAAATACACCAGGAAGACGACCTGGGGCAACCACACGGAAAGAGCACCTTCTCATCTGTCCCTGTAACCTTCAGGGCTGGAATGTAGAGTAGGCCTAGTTGTAGAGAATGACAGGCTGATGTTATAATCCAGTTGGGTCTTCTTCTGTGTTCTGAGTCCCAGGCTGTTCTCGCTGGTTCTGATTTTCCTATGCTTTGGCCCCCAGACACTAGCTGGCTCTAAGGGTCCTGTGTTCTGACCCCCAGACTGTGTTCTAATGTAACTGGTTCTATCTTTCATTTGAATCTTATTAAAACCTTTTGAATTATAATATGTTGTATTTGATTTTGTTCAGAGTTACTTTCAAGTGTTTAGAAAATTTGCTTTGCTTAATTGACCAAACCCCATCATTATTTTACTAGTCCGACATTAGTTCTGCAATGTGTGGCTAGCTGTCAGGATTCTTACTGTTACAATATGTGTTGTTATGGTAGTTTCAGAGTGGAAAAATTAAGTGGATCAGTTTACCCCACAGCTGGGGTAAAGTGAGCCACATGACAACTTTTTTTAAAACAGTCATATTTTCACTGCCCTTTGTCTTGAAACAATTCTGCTAATGCCCATTTCTAGGAAACATCCTGAATTAATGGGAAATGTGTGAATTTGAGTGATAAATCATTTTAGCTCGCTTAGAGGGGAGCAAATGTAAAAAGTGGCTCAGATTACCCCGTTCTCCCCTACTGTTTAAAAAAAGACTAGTCCAGTAAAACTTAAGGGGTTTTAAGAGCATTAAAGATGCACTAGTTACAAACTGTTAATTGTATCAGAGACAAGAGAGATGAAAGAACAACACTGTGAGAAAAAGGTGTGTGTTTGGAATTAAGAGTATTTTTGTGTATTTTGGTTTGTTTTAAGAACATCTGGAAAATGTCTAATTAGACAATATATGCAGTAATATGATACTGAGTTTAAAATGCATGGACAATGTGAAAATACAGTAACCTTCAGTAAAGCAACATGTCAAATGTATAAATATAACTAATGAGGATTTGAAAACACAAGCCACGTTTCCCGTGTCAACATTCTTTTCCTGTGTTTCAGTTACCGGTATCTATAACCTGTCGGGCGCTCCCACCTGGGACCCGTTACATGGCATATGCCAGCCAATCCTGTGGGGAACAGGCGCCAAGCAAGTATGAATAGTGCGTTACAATTTGAATGGGCTAATATGAAAAACAAGTTCGTGTTTCAAAGTTCTGAATGCCACTCATTAATAATCATTCAAATCTGCTGGATACAATCTCACATGGCCTCTATTGTGTATTGGTATCTGGCCTCTCCATCTTTTGAGACAGTCACATGTCTGAACAGTGTCTTAGCTTTAGAATGCTTCATTAAATGATGTAGGGCCCTATGAAATCCGCTTGGTTTGAAATTCCATTTTTTCCCCATTTTAATTTAGCTTTTAAACAGCTATCATTGCATCTACAGCTAATCCAAAAAATGCACGCTACATTCTATCTACATGCCATGTGTATGTGTGTGCAGAAAGGAAACAGGCAACAACTTTACATTTTCAGATGGACAATCATTCTTCTAGTATGAGTTTTGAGAGCTATGTAAGGGGTTAATATAAAAAACAATACAAAAGGGAAAATCCCAGGCCCAGAATTTGGTGATGCTGACAGTCATTTACTAATGAGCAGATATGAAGATTGTTTAACCCTCAGGAGTCCTGGCTCACATATGCATGTTTGATTCTGAGTGGTAAAACGTTTTTTTTCTTCTCACAAAACCATTGGTTTGACATAATGGTTTGACATAATGTGCGATTTGATGACAAAAAATGTTATACCTCCTGGGTTTTCAGGTCAGCGTGTGTGAAATCCTGCTGACTCTGCGCATGTGTGCGTGTGTGTGTGTGCGTGTTTGCGCATGATGTACAAAAAACACGGACATATAATACTAGAGCCAGACCTGCAGGGGGCAGCCGTTTTACAATTATGCATGAGGCAGCCTGTTGCGCTAACAGGTGAACATGGTGATGTGAAGCCTATTTGAAATGTGTTTTCATCATCAAATTTTATTTTTTAATTTGCTTGAAATGACCCTTTAACTAAGTATAATTGCTAATGGAAATAATCAATTGCAGAACTGACTGGCTTTCAAGAAAATAGAGTAGATTTAAGCTGGGCTTGATACTGTGAGAGAATGTTGGGTCTTTAGTTGTAATATTAATGGTAAAGATTAATAGTTCATATATGCCTATCTTGCGTGTCTGTCTCACAGACTCTAGGTCAGCATTGGAGCCTGTAGGAGACACTTAGGTCAGTTGTATAGATAAAGTCTCATCTCCTTAGACTCCAGAATGTTATGGTTCACTGTGATCAGCTCTGAACCAAAACATTAGTACGCTTGGTGCCCGAGCCGGGGAGGTGTTAGAGATAGCGCAAGGTTAATACACAGCTCTAAGCATGAGTCTGGCAGAATTGAAGTGCAAGTCACAAGAGTTGCAGTCCGGTTCTCCTTGGCCGAGTCTGTAATAAATATTGCTTCATAATTCATCCAAGTCTCCTGAAATATTCTTCCACTGAGTTGACCTCCAACCTTAACAGAACTTCCTTCACAGATACTGCACCAAAAGAAAACACAAGACACACGTTAATGCTTAGTAAATGATTCTATTTATTTGATTGAAAACAGATCTAGTGGTTGTTTAAAGGCCAGGACACACCGGTCCGACTACCCGAAAATGGAGTCTGCCGTTTCAGGCAGCTCCAGTCTGCCCGTCACGGCCAAAAAAGTGCCAAGAACACACCAAGCCGACTACAGACTTTCCGTACGCTCTGCGCTTGCGCGGGACGTAATGTCTCCATAACAGCAGGCGGCGCTAATCTGTATTGTGTCCCCGCCCCCTCCAGACTCTCCGACGGCGATTATCGGGCCGGTGTGTCCTGGCCTTTAGGTGAACCAAAAATCTATTTTTATTGATTTTTTTTAAACTACGTAACATTTATAAAATCTTTGATTTGGAAATCAAATTGATGCAATACATCACAATCTAGTCGATTCTTTCAGGGTTTTTCAACGGGCTGTGCACCCGCAGCTGGTGATATGCTTGTAGGTGTATTGTCTGGTAGTGCGGTCTGAGCACTGCACGGTCACTGGTCTCCTCTCTGAGCTCAGCTCTGCACAAATCGTCTGCTCCACCTGCAGGTCAGTTTGTAACAGCACCCTGACGCAGTCAACCCAGGCACAGAGGGGAAGAGGGGGGAGAGGGAATGGGAGACAAGTCTTTACATTCAGGAAAGTGAATGACACATTAATGATGCTACAAATACTTTTGTTGACTCATATTGTGAACAGTAAAAGCCTCAATATGGTAGTGCGTATATATCGATTCTCTACAGGTATAGTTCTTCTCACCTTTGAAACAAACACGGGCCCTGACAAACAGGCATCTGCATGACTGTGGTACAGTTGTCCATATTAAAGACGACACTGGACATCCTCGGAGCACAGTTCTGGTAACCTGGAGTCAGAGTAAATGAATGTGTGGGCAGCATGATCAGTATTAGAAAACACCACTAGAAATGTCTCTCTTTATTACGTTTTGAATGCTTGGAGTCGCACATCATGTTGCTTTTGACAGTTCAAATGTTGAAAACAAAACGTCAAAAACCTACAAACTGAAGTGATGTGAAATGGAGTGATGCTGGATTTTCTAGCATCAGATGTACAGTACTTAGAAACTTTGCCATCCAAATTAATTTCATTGCATAAATATTGTCAAGGTGTCAGCCGTCCACTGTAGGGAAGGTTACTCACAGGGACATTCAGGCACACAGATATCCGAGTGGTTTCCTAATCTGAGCATGCCGCTAGGACAAAAGCAGCCTGGACTGTAGGTGTCGAGCGAGGCGCCTCGCATGCGAATTCTGCACAGCCAAAACCAGAGGAGAATTAGAAATAGTGACAATCTTAATGGGGGGAATTCTTTTGATTCAATTGAGTGAGAAATAGATTTCACAAGGATGTTATTTCATGAACGTAAACTTAACAAACCCTTCATTGCAGTAGTCATCCAGCTTGTCAGGACATTCTCTGTAAACCAATCCATTTGGACATGGCAAATCTGAAACACGTACAAAGAGCTTGATGAACATGAATAACAAATTATTATTGCATTTATGCCAAAACATGACACTATCATCTGCATAAAACACAAAAAATTGTGAAAACACAATGCATGATGATTTGTCTCTGGTCTGATGATTAGCTCTGCTTCATAATGAATAAGGAAAAGGACAAAAGGTACATACCACAACATCCATTCGTTAGGTTTCTCCAGTCAAGACAGGAACCAGGTTTTGGACATTCAGAAGCAGCCTGCTCCAGTGTAGAGCAAGGACCAGTCCTGACACAATCAAACTCACAGTTTTTCTTTTTAATCAAACGGTCCTCATAGCTGCCGCAATTTGAAAAGACCCTGAGAAGACAGAATAGGTTTGATTTATAGTCAATAGTTCATTCATTAACTTTATCAATTCTTTGAACATGTTCAAATAGTACAAACACAAAGTAAAACCTATTGTGAAAAAAATTGTATATTCAGCAACATATAAGCAGCTCAAACAATATCCTCAAACAACAAAATAATCAGAACAGATGTACCAAAACCGCCAAACAGTCCACATTCAAGAAATAACCAAACACAAACTCATTGGTCCAGTTGTCAAGTTGTCAAGTCTGGATGAATGTACAACTCAAGACACACAATCTTGACACCAGTTACCTGACCAGGTTTCTGTGTTTGCAACTTACGGCTCAAGTAGCAGGTCACATACATCGCAGCATGGAGATGTTGTTGTAGTAGTAGTTGGCGTTGAAGTTGGAGGTGTTGGGGTGGCCCAGTTACAAGGCATGTCCGTTGGTGCAGAAGAACAGGCTGGCTTCCGCGAGTCGTTGTACAGCCAGTCATAAGCCGTCTTATCACAGCAGCTGTCTTCCTCAATTTTCCCTCCTTTACGAACACATGATGATCCACCACATATGCCTGGAGAAAGGATGTGTGGTCTGATATCTTATTTGCACATATACTTATACATCAAAGCTATGCATTAAACTGTCAGGATGGCAGCTCAAATATCTGAGAACCTTCTAGCAGGCTCTATCATGGTTTGATGTTCAGCAAAAATTATCATAACTAAACAGCTAAATCAGAAAACCATTATTATGGCAACATGAAGTATCAAGATCCTCTGATAAAGCCGATTTGTTAAGGCCACACAATTAATTGATCAGCATTAGGTTTATTTTTATCAAATTAGTTTTAATATCTCTGAACAAAATTCAGTTGAACCTGCTTAAAATATCTTACATTGACACTTTTTTTTAGTTAGCCTACTAACTAATTTAACCAAATATCCGACATATTCACAGCAATCAAACCTTTTTTGCATTACCTAAAAATCCAGAACACAAACACGCACACAAGTCAAAAATGGGTGTACAGTATGCACTAAACCCCACCAGTGTACAATCCTTTTCAATCCATTACCCACCACATTGTCCCTGGGTGTTGTTGAAGAAGTGCTGCATGGCCAGACTGACCGTCAGGGTATGATAGGGAGTGAGGGAGACATAAGAGCGAATCTCTTGGAGGTAGATGGACACCATGTACCCTGTGGTCTGAAAGCTCAACCCATGCTCCTCATATGGCGGCTCTATGATCACATCGTTCAGAGTGGCCTAGGGAAGATTAAATCAGTATCAAACCAACTGTCTCATTCGTATGACAGCTTAAAGCTTTTAGATATATGCACAGAAGATGATTACCAGCATCTATGCAGCCACATAGCCATTGTATAAACAGGCATGTTTAACTGACACTATACAGCTTTATCATAGCCTACCTGTACTGTCTTATTCTCTGGAATGATCCTGAGTGTTGCTGTATTGTTCTGATATTTCAGGATGATGCCTCTAGCGCAGGAGCCGTCCGGACGGAACCAACTGCAGGCAAAGTTGTCCACAGCAATGGTCAGATGATGACGTTGTGACCGCTCCTCAACCAAGATGTAGGTGCATTCTCCCATGAAACTAAAATATACACCTTCAAAAGAGGAGTAGTGGGGATCTCCATATACCTCACAGATGCCTATGGGAAATATGGGAAAGGATAAGAGGTGTTTTCAGTAGATATACGCTTTGGTCCAAACTAAAATATCTCAACAACTATTGGTCAAATCACCATGAAACTTTCTACAGATATACATGTTCTCCACGTGAGGGATTTTAGTAACTCTTTTTTCTATATCACGATCTTGTTCAATCTTGTATCCAATTTTCGTCCAACGCTTTAGTTGATGATGAAATACTAAAACAAAACTAAACATTTTCCACCAGTCTCAGCTGTGCTTTGTGTCTAGTGTTAATAACGGAAAGTCAGCCTATCACAGAGCTGCAACGGGACGGATACTTCATAGCTGATTGATCCGAGGGAATAGAGAGTAAGATGAATTCTATTGAGCAGCACTTTCCAGTCTAAATCAGAATAACATATCCTGCATAACCACACAAAATACTACCATAAATATGTAGAGGCAAATATTAAAGACAAAGATGGTAACAAAGGCTAAAGGAGAACTGACAAGAACAGGGGCAAATAAAGATGTGGATACACTCACAATTACACTCCTCAGTTTCACAGCATCCATCAGAGACTTTTGTGGACGATTTGGACAACTCTGGCCTGGGGCAGATGGGCTTTGGTAAGACTGGACAAACCACTTGAGTCAACACTATTGTCCCATTTTTGCAGATCCCATTGAAGCAATCATTAGACCATGTCTCCCCACAACTCCGTTTTTTTTTGTTTCTCGGGTCTTCACACCCATATTCTTCAAGACAACTATTAACTGAAAAAAGAGACACAGTTGACCAATCAGGAATGGTCAGTAAATGTAACTGTGGTAAATGTATTGGTAAATTAATATAATTCATACTTGTTGTCCCTGGTGTAGTGTTTTCGACGGGCGTCGTTGACCAGTATTCAGTGGTATTTGAGGCAGCTGTAGTTGATGCTGTAAAGAGGTAGAGCTAATTTGATATTTTTGTTTAACAAGTTATAGATACATGAGGTAGTAATAGTGGTAAATGAATATAATTCATACGTATGGTTGTCCCTGGTGTGGTGTTTTTTTTGACGGGCATGGTTGACAGGTATTCAGTGGTAGTGGAGGCAGCTGTAGTTGACAATGTAGATGTAATTGGATATAATTGTTCAACTGATAATGGATAAAGGAGGTAGTAAATGGTGGTAAATCAAAATAATTCATACTTATGATTTTCTCTGGTGTAATGATTTCGACGGGTGTCGTTGACCAGTATTCAGTGGTAGTTGAGGCAGCTGTACTTGATGCTGTAAAGAGGTAGAGGTTATTTGATATTTTTGTGTAACAAGTTATAGTTACATGAGGTAGTAAATAATGGTAAATGAATATAATTCATACGCATGGTTGTCATTGGTATAGTAGTGTCGACAGGCGTGGTTGACTCAGTGGTAGTTGTGGCAGCTGTAGTTGAACCTGTAAAGAGGTAGAGGTTATTATTTTATATTTTTGTTCCATAGAGTTCAAAATTACCATTGTCTGACCAGTGCATAAATGTCCATTGTAACTAATGACTAGAATATATATTCATACATTTCCCTAACATTGGGTTTATCTGTTTATCTTCCACGATCTGCCAAGCGATGCCTCTCTCTCTCACTCCTTCTCTCTCTGTCTTCCAACCTTTCTCCACGTTTCCCTCTACTCTGACTCGGAGTCTTTGTGCGGGATCAGCCGTCCAAGGAATGGACTCTCGCCTTGCTGCTAGTGCCTCACATCAGCATTGATTAATTGCTCAGCAGGATAGTACTATTTCTACTCTCTATGTTCGCTTTGCTTCGCTCATTGGTTGTTTGTCTATCCTCTTCCAGGTTTCCCTGGTGGAGACAAGATTGTGTGGATCAGTTCCTTCCTCTGGCAGAATCTGAAGTCCTCCTGCATCCACACTATTCACTATTTATTTTTACTTTAGTACTTCCATGTAAACATTTAGTCAATGATTGTATTCCTTTGTGATTTTCTATTATTTTCTGCACATGTGGCATTTATTGCATGATGTCCGAGAGGGATCCCTTCCTCTTTTACTCTCCCAGGGATTTCTCAATTTTTTAAATCCCGTTAAGTGAGTTTTTTCTCAGTCGAACTAAGGTTCTATTGGCACAGGGTATCAATACTGTACGGAATGTGAAGCCCACTGAGGCAAATGTCTAAGTGGGATTTTGGGCTATATAAATAAAGCTGACAGGCTTTGTTGACCATGTTTCAGTAGTTGTTGAGTCAGCTGTTGTTGATAATGTAGACGGTATTTGATAATATTATTTAACTGATAATAGATGAAGGAGGTTGTAAATAGTGGTAAATTAATAGAAATTCATACGTATGGTTGTCCCTGGTGTAGGCTTTTCGACGGGCGTCGTTGACCAGTATTCAGTGGTAGTTGAGGCAGCTGTAGTTGATGCTGTAAAGTTGATTTTTTTTTGTTGATTTTTGTTTAACAAGTTATAGATACATGAGGTAGTAAATTGTGGTAAATTAATTGAATTTATACGTATGGTTGTCATTGGTGTAGTGCTGTAGACGGGCGTCGTTGACGAGTATTCGAAGATGCGGGTTGGAGCTGACAATGTAGAGGTGTAGACGTTATTGGATATTTTTGTTTAACTGCTAATAGATACATGAGGGAGTAAATGTAGTGATAAATGAATTCAATTCATACTTACGACACTCAACTGTTCCATTTTCACAGCGGCTGAAAAGGGTTATATAAGAGTGTCAAAAATATTCAATGGTCATTGTTAGTAATATACTTTATGAACATATTTAGGCATATGAATGGCCCAACTTACCATGGTCCCATCACCTCTTGCCCAGGCAGGACAATACTGCCATTGAAATAACAGGTGCAGTTGCTCAATTTGGTGCATTCACCAGTATTTTCATCATAGTATGGCTCCTCCTTTGGACATCTGGGGTAGCAGCCTTGTCCAAGAATAAACACTTATTTTATTTTATGGACACACATGTCTAGTGTATTAATTAAGCCTACAACTTACTGTACAAAAAGCCTTCAATCGATTGCACTGATAACAAATAAATCACAAACTGAGTAACGTTAAGACAATATTTTCACTTTCTAGATTTAACTGATGATTAAAGTGAAGTTGATCTGTCAGATTTTATGGTATCTGGGAGCACTTACCTTCAAGCTTGTGAGTGTCATAGCCTTGGCAGGTCAGCACCTCACCGCAGGCTTCATAGTGCCAGCGACATTGGCCCTTCTTGTTGTAGTAGTCACAGTAGACCGCTAAGGTTTAAATGATCACAGGTTAAGTTTTTTCACACTTTCTTATAGCTTATGTCTTGCAAGCTTTCAAGCCCTTCCTAAAAAGGAACAATCTAGATAAGCCACTCATGAACAATTATAGGCCCATATCACACCTCCCATTTCTAAGTAAAATCACTGGAAAAGCTCTGTTTTCAACTGCTAAATAACTTCTTAGCATTAAACAACTGTTTTGATGTCTTCCTGTCAGGAATTTGACCACACCATAGGACTGAGCCTGCCCTTGTTAAAGTAATCAATGTTAAAACAAAGACAGTGGTACATTTCATTATTAGTTTTACTGGATCTCAATGCTGCGTTCAACGTACAACATATTACTTAATCGACTTGCAACATGGTTGGGACTTTCTGGCACTGTATTAAACAGGCTTCAGTCCAGTAGGGGATAGACAATCTATAGGTAATAATTTCACATCTGAGTGAACAAACATTGCATGGGGGTTCCCCAAGGTTCCATTATGGGGCCTCTTCACTTTAACATCGTCAAGCTCCTGCTAGCTAAGATTACAAAAAAATTATCAATGATCGGCGGTGCCAATATTTTCTTCAATTAAACGATGACAAAACTGAAGTAATCGTTGCCAAAGAAAAACAATGAAATGTCAGCACTCAACTTAATACGATATTGTTAAAAACCACAAATCAAACCACAAATCTTGGTGTAGAGTCTTGTACCTTAATTTGAATAACCACATTCAGTCAATTACATGGTCAGCCTACTACCGTCTTAAGAACGCATCAATAATTAAAGGACTTGTGTCTCAGCAGGACTTTGAAAAACTTGTCCATACATTAATGTCAAGTAGATTTGATTACTGTAACATTGTCTTTGCAAGTCTTAAGATACTGCAAAGATTCATATTAAGATACTGTTTCTTCTCGAGTCCTCACTCAAACCAAAAAAGTGTTTAAAATCACTCCAGCTCTGAGGTCCGTACATTGGTTTTTTTTGTCAGTCAAATAATTGATTTCAAAATACTGCTTTTAGTTCATAAAGCAATTAATGTTTGGGGGCACAGGCTCTCACGGTAATGTATAAATTATTGGGCACAGCATTAACAAGATAACCGCAGAGCATGGTAGGCCACCGCCACAACCGCACGTGACGTCACCTCACCTTGCCTCACCTCACTTTCAGACGTGAACAATGGCAACTGCACAGGAACCTAAACTGAGTGTTACTTTCAGTTAAATGAAAAAGGAGCCCCTGCACATGTGTATGTGGTAAATGTGTTCTCTTCGTAACTTACGACACATTTCAGGTGTTCTCCAATTTACGCACACATCCTGGTCACTGCAGGCCTCTGCATAGGCTGCCACAGCTGTGCAGAAGCCCAGGAACTTCCCTTCAAACTCACAGGAGCAGGACTCCAGCACACAGGCCGAGAAATAGGGCTCTGGATCCACCTGGGGTTTGCAAAATATTCAGAACATAGCTTTATATAATAACTAGGGCTGTCAAGCGATTAAAAAAATTAATCTAATTAATTACAGGCTCTGTGATTAATTAATCTAAATTAATCGCATACTTATATGACACTTTTATGCCTGTTTATAAACAACTGTAGGCCTATAGGCGACCGTTAGTCTCTCTCTTTCTCTCTCTGTCTCTTGTAACTTCTGTAGCGCCGAAAAAAACAAAAAAAAACAAGCAGGCTAAATGACACACACAAACACACACACAAAGGAGGAAAAAAGACAGGCATATCTAGGAAGAGTGAGAGGGTGTCAGTTTGAGTGAGACGATCACAGCTAGCAAACAAAAGTGAGACACGGAGGAAGATTGAGAGATAGGCCTACTGTTATGAACCTACATTGTTAATTAGGCACCCACTAAATCAATAATGCACAGACACTGCGGAGAATAACACAAGACGTATTCGTACCTTCATGCTTATTTGCCCGGAGCAGCCCATAACACATCCATAGAGCCCTGGCCCCTTTCCCCTGCTTCTTTCTTTACTCTACAGGTGCAGCTCCGCTATCGCCTCACCTCTTTTGCACCGGGTCAAAGGGCAATATAGAAGTGCGATTAATCTGCGTTAATTTTTTTTAATCGCGTTAATTTTTCTGTGATTAATTAATCGAAATTAACGCGTTAATTTGACAGCCCTAATAATAACACAACTTAGCTAGCAACATGCATGTTTACAGAGCCAAGGCTGTGATTTAAAATTTTATTTATTTTCAGCACACACACAGTAACATACAGGTAGCTGATCGTGAGGAGATAATCACAGTTTTTTTTACAACAAGTACTCTCAAGAATCGCTAACTCCACCTTTAACCTGAACTACAATCTAACCTCTGGCCCTGGTGTCAGTGGCATTCTAAATATTTAAAATCTTACTTTTGAGTGGCAATCTTTGAATGTGTCTCCTTTAAGGATCAAACAGCGCCGCTGGGCCCAGGATAAGCAGTAAGAATTGCGTTTACACGGAAAAATCTCGGTGGTCACATCGGAGCAAGGAGGTGTAGAGGCTTTCCAGCTGTTGCCAAATGCCAGGGCACTGGACACCCCTAAAAGCAGATTTTTTTGTGTTATTTTCATCACCATGACCAAAGTGCTTCAGACAAATGAAAAGGAAGCCACTTTACCTCCTGGGCCACTTATCTGTAGATCATTCATCTCATTGCTGTCAAAATTCCCACATTGGCCACACACTTTGTTCTGCAGGAGAGATGGATTAAAAAGACAATTTGAAATGTATTAAATAGTTCCAAAATGTCACTTTAAAATCAAAAGAACTGTATGTGGACTCTAATTATCATTGAGTTAAATGTCATCACTCACCCTCCAGCGTTTTTGGAGCTCTATGGTGATCCGGGTATGTCGGTCCCAGATGAGAGTTATCCCTTTTGTTGGCACTGAGATTACGATGTAGAGTCCCTCTTCATGAGCGGAGTACGGGTAATTCCCCGGCAGAGTCCAGCCGTCATAGTGATGACTGGTGACCTTCATGTCGCTCAGTGTCAGGGTGACTATGCCCTTTGGAAAGACAGCAGGTGCAACTCAGAGTATAAGAATATTTTGTAAACCAAGTGAACTCGTTTACAAACTTTACGGTTTTATGATCATTGATATGGCATAACTCTGTCACTAACAATGATGACACGAGTATGTTACAACTCATTGGTTAAAATTTGTGGTTTACGAAGTGTGTGAATCAATTGAGTGAAAACAGAAAATAAAGGAATAGATATCACAGTAAAATAAAGATGATTAAGATAGATAAAAACATGTGATAAGTATTGGTGGTTAAAAATGGAAACAGTCATGTACCTGGAGTTCGAAGATGATAGAGCGAGCGCAGGTGAGTGCAGCATCGCAGCAGGGTACACTCTCCATTCGGACTGAGAATGTGCCGTTTCCTGTTCCACAATCATCCTGAAGTAAAAAAAATATAAATAAAAAAAATCAGAAGAAAATATCCTTAAGAAAAATGTTGCCTATGTTTTGAAATATGTACCGTGTCCTTTGATACAAAGCTTGAGCAAAGAAACTTGTGAGCAGTGGATTTTGTTTCCCAACTTTCAAGTTTGGTCTCACCTCTACAAGTGTGTACTGACAGTCTCCAACAAATTTGTACCATTTGGAGTCAAAGGTCTGGTAGTGTCCATTGCCATAAACTTGACACTTCCCAGGACAAGGCTCACCTTGGCAGTGCCACTGACCCTGATTGCAGGTACTGTAAGACAGAGGGATGAAATCTGTTTGGTCAGACTCACGCCTCGGAAAGACAGTTTGAATGGAAGGAAGATAGCATCACTAATGAAGGTTTCACCATGATTGGCACTTGGTTTTGACACGCTGTCCTGAACTGAATACACTGCCACTGAACAAACAGGTGCAGTTGTCCAGTTGAACACAGTTTCCATTGTGATCCTCATACAGGCCATTTGGGCAGTAACAGCCACTTTTGCAGGTCATATTGGTGCCCTGGCAAAAGGGAAAAGATTATTGTTAGGGATGCAATCTACTGACAGAGTTAAGAATAAGGCCAACACATCAAAGCAAAGAATATGTTTCTGTGGAGCCAATAAACTAATAAAAATAATTTATTTTGAACATGCAGTTTCACCTCTACAAGTTTTGCAGCTACTGCTTAGAAATGACATATGAATAAAAATACTTGGATATTGGCAAGCCATGATTATAGACATATAATCTGTTGACGTACCATTGGTTTGCTCAGACTGGCACATGTTTTCTTCTCGGAGCACTGGACGCAAACCTTCCCATTACTGCACTCTGTTGAAACAATTAATGTGATAAATAAAACATGCTCCTGAGTTAATTTTTTTTTTTTTTTTTTTATATGGAAGTGGCAACTCAATTCACCAATGGCAAATGAAAGCAGTTGAAGGATAGAGCAAATATAATAGAGGATGATAATGATTTGAATATGAATATGAGAGAAGAATATATATATTTACCACACGGCTCACAGCTCAGTTCTCCATTTGTACAGTTGCTGCAATAGACACAGTATTTGGTTTGAGATATTACAAAAATTTGCTAAGGTACAGTACATGAATGAACAGTTTATCCTACATGGGGTTTACACAAACACTGTAACAGCGTTGGGAAGACTTGGTTAGGGCAGACAGTGGGTCTATATTTGCCTTATAGAGGTAAAATATTAAGGTAAATGGTAATTAAGATGATCAGCTCACCAATGTTTTCCGTCGATAGTTACAGACCCCGGTGGTGTTGTACCACCGTTGTAATAACAGTTGCACTCTTCTTTTGGGGTGCAGATGTTTCCGTGGTTCAAGTGAGTTCCCTCCGGACAGCTACAGCCCTCCACAGGCCCATCGTGCAGTCCACAGCAAGGGTCATGGTAGTGGCCAGACAGGGAGCGGCATGTATGGTTGCAGGCTTGCACGTTGTAGGAGAATACTTGGTTTTTCGGACATGTCACAGCTGCACAAAACATTGTGATCAATTAAGCAATATCCCACGATAGGGAGTGATGGTGTACTGTACTCTATATCAGCACGGCTGTGGTTTGGTCATGCAGCCGGGTGCCAACCATAATCACATAATCACATGCTGGTAATGATAACATCATGACCTCAAGTGTGCACTTGGAAACACTGCCGCCGTTATAGTTATTATCCTGCAAACTGAGTGTATCTACACACTTCAGCTACTGGACTTGCAGACGCCGCGGTAATATTTGAGGATGTGCACAACCAAGGCTGCAGGATATGGATGGATGTTGTAATGCGCAAGCATAGTTAAAAACAAGTTTATTTTCCGCACAGGCACAGTTCGGATGTGGATGAACTAACCCAAAATAGATTGCACTGCAATACTGTATATAAATTATTTTTTAAATAAGTCTTTTATTTCAAATCCAAGATAAAAACCTTAATGAATCTTTAGCTGCGATTTAAAAAGTTGTAAGGCAAAGTGATTCACATCGTCAACAGTCCCAGTGAAGTTCTACTGTAGGCTTTATCAGCACTCATGGAATGTCTGAAAGTAAAGTGGGAGGCTGCAGTTGTGTGTTAATCAAAGCTGAACTCACCGCATTTGGTAGCTTTCCGCCAGTCACCAACTTCAACACCCAGATGGGCACAGGCTTTGGCATAGCTTTCCAGAGCAACACACAAACACTGTTGCATACTGCCCTCACACCTACATGTTCTTGAGATGCAGGTCTGGAAAAGATGATCAGTTTCATGTTTACATCAGCCATCATTTACAAATGACTTAATTGCTGAAAACATAGAACGTAAACGTATGAGGGTTTAGTTATGTGTCTTGTTACCTTGTGGTATTGTTCAGTTTGAATATGATCATGGCACTTTGCAAATATCCCAGTTGCGTTGTTAAGTACGGAGCACATTTTCTCAGCATATATTTCTGCAAATAATACATATAAGTATTTTTCCTTGTAGTTGAAGTATTTGATTTGAAGCCAGCAAGCTCATACCAAAATGCATTCTTTCATGTCTATTTTATTTATTTATCTATCTAAATAACTAATATCATTGGTTGGTACCCTTGTTTGTGTTGGTGCAGGGGGGGATGTCCACTGAACAATCAACAGTCCCGGCAACACTCCAGGACAGAGCAAAAGGTTGAGCTGAGTTCTCGATGATCCCGGCTTCTGTGGTGAAGTCATCTGTGGTGTCATTGTTGCTGTTGCCACAAAGACCTGAGAGACAGACCAACTATCAACACAATCTGCACAATGTCAAAGAGGATATAGAGAGCAATTTTCTATTGAAATATACATAGTATATTCTTTTGTTCTTAAAAAAAGCTCATGATTTAAATTAAAACCCAAAGGAAATACCAATTATTTTGTGGATAAGATCCTAACCTGTGAGCCTGCCTGTGTCGTCCTTGGATGGGGTGATGTACAGCTGGATTTCAGGAGACACTTGGACGTGAACCTTCATACCAAACGATGTGTGGACCTCGACGTACATGGAGGACCTCCAGAAAACCTGAGCATACTCTGATATGGACAGAGTTTGGAAAGTGATTGGGTGGGTGAATAACTAAGCAATTTCAGATGGAAAGCTCACTATACACAGTTGACAAAAATTCCTCCTCCTCCTTTTTTCTTATTTACCAGACTTATGAGGTTCAGTGATGACCTTTTCTCCAATCTTAACCGTGTTATGTGAGAATACATAAACTACATCTGCGTCCTAAAAAGAAGGGGATTAATATTCCGTTACTGTACACTACTGTTTGATATAGTTTGATCAAATATATTGTATTAAATTCAACTTTAACCTTTATACAATTTTAAGAAAGGTTTTACCTTATTAAGAAACCAAACCATGACTCTATTCAGAGAGGGTGCCGTGTCAGAAAACTCTACCAGGATTTGCCAGTTTTTACCCTTAAAAAGGATTTTAGAGCAGTTAGTATCAGAAAAAAGACAACACAGGTTAATGTTAAAACTTTGGGAAGTGGGAAGAACTCACCTTTGAGGCCACATATGTACATTTACCAGGAAGATCAAATTGTTTTCCATCAAATGTTGTCACATAAGGCCCTTCAATGACACATCTGGAAGGTAAGAAGTGTCCGCTGCATCGCCAGGCCCCACTGTCGCAAATACTGGAGACAATTGAATGATGAAATATTAAAATAAAAACCTGAATTAACCTGATTTATTAATTGATCATTGGCTGTTTGAAATAGTATTGATGTAAAACTGTATGTTGATTTTTTGGGGGGAGCAGTTGCATATTCTCATATATTGTAAGGTTTGTTCCGTATAATGTATATCCAAAATAAATTATTCATGAATTCATTTGATCCATTGTGAATGGGGTTTCAAAATGTTTCACAACTTTAAAAAACGTTTTTTTATGCCCTCTTACCATGTCTGACACTTGCTCTCACGTACATCTCCGGTTGAGTAGTTCTTGCCAGCAAACACACAGACGCAACCGGACACATTCACACAGTGGAAGCCTTCGGCGCGATCATTAAGCACCTTGCCTTCAACACAAATGAGTAAACCTTTTATTTTTAGTCACGTATAGGCTTAACGAGCCATTTCACACAAGTCAGATAAGTGAAGAGGTAATGTACGATCAGACAGTGCTCACCCTTTGGGCAGGCACAGGAACAGGTGAGTTCCTGATCGAGTCTGGGATTTGGGTTGGAGCAGCTTGGGCCAAAGGCAGGACCATGTGCTACGTAAACCAGATCTCCTGGACAATCCGGTACCTCTGTATTCATCCGTACAAACAGAAGATTGCATCAAGTCTCCATGAAACCAAGTATACAGTATGTAATGAGGAATGTACATTTGAGCTAAACAATTTGAGGAGCTTTTAAGGTTTTAAAGATCACCTACCACATCCAGTTACACGTCTCCATTCTCTCCAGGCTATGCTGTCCTTTCCACACTGTTGGACAACTTCTTTGAAGAAAGCACAGCCGATGTATTTGCTTCCTTCGTGCTCATAAATGTTCTCATTACAGAGCTCGAAATAATGACTTGCCCGGGTTCGCAGACACTCCTCGGTGTGGGAAAGGAACTCTTGGCATACCTACAAATATCATCATAGAAACCATCTGAACTTCTGGAAGTAGGATGTATTGCACAGTGTGGCTGTTCAAAATGCTTACCTTCATTTAATGAGTTAAAATAAAATTTTGAAGTATGGCAAAAAACTATTTAATTAAATAAAAAAATTACACAATATCCCATGGAGCTGATACTTTTTAGCTTTTTTACAAAAGAGCCACTATCAATTTATTTATACACCGTGGGTTTCTTGATCAATGAGATTGATGAGTGCAAAAACCCAAAGAAAGTAAATACAGGGCAGCATTACGTATCCAACAGCTATTTTCAGTACAACATCCACACAGTTGTGTTTTAATTTGCACAAGTCAGTCACTGAAGCGGGTTACTTACTGGATTCTCATTAGAAGAAGGATCTCGGGTGTTACATGTTCCATCAGACAAAATATTATCTGCGATCAGCTGCTGCTTGTTGCCTGAATTACAAAAAGAAATAAATGACTTCCTTAGAGCAAATTGTATGAAAACATGCGTCAAAGTTTGCATTGAGAAAGCATGTGCACTCCTATAATCAGCTTTTATACAATGATGACAAGAATAACTAACATTTTATAAGAACCTTTTAGGCACCCAAACAACAATGGTTTCAATTACCATTTGAATTTTCTCATTTAAATTTAACATAAACATCACATAAAGCTAAACAAAGCTCATTAATCATATAATTTAAAAACTCATTAAAAGTCTGTAATGAAGTTGTACTACTCCTGCTACCACCAGCTGACTGCTACTAAAAGTACCACTGCTAATGTTATTGCTGCTGTACTACAGCACTCCTATTGATTCCAGTCATTTAACTATCATACCTGATTCTATGTGGTTTCCACACAGTCCGGTCATGTCTGTGCTTATCTCCTGCTCCAGCTCCACCTAAACAATCAGTTTAAAGAAAAAGCTTCAGTGGATTAGCATAGTGCTCAATAGCAGCAAAGTAAGATGCTGCATATTCATCATGCATGTTTATGCTCTTGTGTCTATATCTCCTGTATGTTGTTCAGCAAATATACATTGTCAAAGTCCTCTCACCCGCAAAGTGTCTATTCCTCCAGGTACATTGTGCCAGGTGACAGACAGAGGAAGCAGCGAGCTCTTCAGTTTAGTGTAAATGCCGTACTGAAAGATACGCTGGTAGGTGTGGGCGTAGGGAAGGGAAACACTGTCAACAAATAAACATTCAGAGTGGATTAAAGGGACCAGTAAAAACAGAATCAATCATATCTCTAACTTATACAAATAAAAATATATATATGCACTAAGTCTATACATCTCTCTCTCTCTCTCTCTCTCTCTCTCTCTCTCTCTCTCAGTAGATAGATAGATAGATAGATAGATAGATAGATAGATAGATAGATAGATAGATAGATAGATAGATAGATAGATAGATAGATAGATAGATAGATAGATAGATAGATAGATAGATAGATAGATAGATAGATAGATAGATAGATAAATAGATAGATAGATAGATAGATAGATAGATAGATAGATAGATAGATAGATAGATAGATAGATAGATAGATAGATAGATAGATAGATAGATAGATAGATAGATAGATAGATAGATAGATAGATAGATAGATACACACACAACAAACAAACATTTCTGACACAGGTTTTCTTTTGATTAGGCAGAAGTCTTGAGTGGAGGGACAATTATTACATTTCGAGTCAAAGCTATATTGCACTCACATCGACTTGATTATTCAAGTTCACATCCATCAAACTAAAGAATGCATAACAATGTCAATCACATGGCTGTGTGGTTTTCTCACTCACACTGTAGTTGGTGCTGCTGAACAATGTGAGTTTTTGGAATTATAATTTTCGATTATGAAAACAGAGACTGAGAGGATATGTGATTAGATCAAACTTGGCATGGGTCATCATTCTGATATTCCTGTGTGACTATAGGGTGAAACAGGGTCAATTAGGGTTGGGGCCAAACCTGTTCCCTTCCACCAGAATGCCTCCGTTCTGAATAACCGTCCTGATTTTGTTGATGATAATCTCGACTTGGACCAGCAGCCCGCTCTCGTCCCGCCGTGCTGTGATGTCACAGTCCACATCTTTGTGGGTGAAGTGGGCGAGGGTGAACTCGCAGTCGGATCGCAGATAGAAACTGGAACCGTTGAAAGGTTGGAAGACCCCGCTGCCAAATGTCCTGCAAGTGTCTGATAGCAACGAAGGTCAATGATTAATGATGGACAATGGCTTAACCCATTGATGACTATGGCAATCTAGGATGCATGTCCTTAATGCCTGAGGGTTTTCTGAAAAAATAGTATGAATTGTAAAGTCTACCAAAACCTTAATATCTAAGCCTGTGTAGCACATAGAAACATGAAATAAAATACATTTAAAAGTTAAGGTTCACAGGTTTTATTTAAACATGCTCCCTTAGCACTTACAAACCAATACATTTTTCTAAAAATCGTCAAAATTAGATGGGGGAGAAAAAAAAGAATAAATAATGTAAAATATTTAAAAAGAATGTGCTAAAGAGGTTATAATCCTGCTTCCTTTTAGCATGGATAGTAGTGACTGAGTGTGCAGTGGAGGGATAAAGATAGACAGATATAGGAAGGAAAAGATAGCTTTATTTTATTATTTAGTTCAGTTATCACTGGCACCATAAATCCGACTTCCCAGTACAACTGGAACGCAGACTGACTCCTGCTGTCGGGAGCCGATCAGCTGGTCCAAACGGCTGTATACCACGGAGATGAAAACGAAACTGAAACTTAACTATCGCCTGGCTGGGCTGAATTTGAGTTGGAGCAGCAAAATATAGCCTAAATTCATAAATATTGTTAATAAATAGATGCAATGTGTTGTGTGATTTTCGTCAGTAGCCTATAGTAGACCTTGATTCTGCGCTCGGAACGCCACTAACTGTTCTGTAATACACTATCGCTGACACAGCAGGCATATTTTTTTTTTTTTTTGATTTATTAATTTTTTGATTGGCGTGATTTTCGGCAAACCACACATTTTTTGGGTGGTCACGTGGTCTTAAAAAATCAACAAACCCCACCTCATGTGTATTTGAACCAATGACGGTGCATTTGCCATGAAAATTAGATAAAGTAACAATGCTGCTCGACCAGCATCAGGCAGGAGATACAATGTGGCATCGCGCAGCAGCCGTCATCAATGGGTTAAGACATGACTGAAGTCAATGATGATGCAATTAATCAATTGAAGGATTTTGTTATGATGGATTAATGATTTACAAATGTTAATAATCAATGTAATCAGCAACACTATCCATGTGATAATTGATTGAATTTAATCAATTATGAAATCTAATAACTTTAAATAACCTTACATTTCTATCGCTCTGATTATGAAAGTCAATTGACTCTTTGTTTGTAGTTTAGCTTATCATAGAAATAAATCATTTTAAAAATCAATAAACCACATAATCAACTAAAGTATAATGCAAAGACTGTAAAAAAGTAACCATTTTACTCACATTTCTGAGTTTGTGTTGTTGTGAACGATTCCCCAGTCTCTAAAACTAGGAGAGGAATACAGTGTCACATTGGAAACAGGAATAACAATTACTATTTTACTATGAATAAAGAATAAAGAATAGCACAAATACTTAGGATATGGAAAAAAATATGGAAACATTTTATTGTTAGATCAGAAACAGTATTTAATCAAAGTTATAGATGTGTAATGTGCAGAGAAGAGGTGACATAAGTATTTAAGTCCTATTTTAAAAAGTTTAGAGAGTCAAATGTAAAAGAACAAATAATTCAGAAATAATAGCTAGTTCTACTACAGTGGAGTTGAATAAACATGTTTTACATCCTGTTGAGAAGTGTAATCTTCAACAGTTTATCTTCTTTGACAAGCCCATATTTTTCCGAGTTTAACCTTTTTTATGTATTAATTAATAAATAAAGCCTACAATGAATGTGATGGGAGTAAAAAGAGAAATATATCTTCTAAATGGTAGTTTAGTAGAAATATAAAATAGCATGACATTGAAATACTCTATTCTATTCTATAAAATACACTTTATAGAATATATTAAAAAATAATTAAATATGGCATCTTCACCTTTTTTTGCTTCTAAAATAAAGTTGTCTGAATCAATAATAATAATTTGTCTATTTTTTGGCATATATTATGAATTTGATGTTCCTTGTCCCTCCAAATTATTTAATGAAAGATTGCATGGTACCTGAGGCAAGAGAAAAGCAGACCGCCAGGACCCATCGTTGTGAGGCCATGTTGCCCTATGCTCCCTCGATGCAGAAGAGAAGGTCTAAGGAAATGCACAAACCACTTGGCTTATATAGGCAGTGTGTCCACAGACACAACAACCCAGGACAATTACACATAGAAATCATATCAGATAACAAATACATTGGTCACGTTTTATGGGAAACCAGATTAATTTGAAAATACATCCTGCTTATCGTATTGCATTTACAGTGTTCTCCCTGAAATAGAGTACCCTGAGGAATTGAAAGTGGGTGTGAGAAGTCCTCCTTCATGGAAACACGTTGACACAGCTTTTTAAGAAGGTGTGCCAGAAATAATTTTTCAAAAGAATGAAGAATAGCTAGAATAAATCCTTAAACACCATGTGGGGCTTTCCCTCATGTCTCAACTAAACCAAACTACATCCTGGTTCATGCCACCCCTTTCATTCACCCAGCATTTCTCATTTTCATGTCATCTTTTTGTACTTGTTTATTATTTCAAAGTGTTGGTTCACTTATTTTGCACACCTGATTACATATTTCAATAACTGTTACTTATTTGTATATATTGTAACTTACTTGGTTTAATTTGATTTGTTTACTTATTTTATTCTGCCTTTTACTCTTCTGCACTGTCCCTTTGTTGCTGTAACAATGAATATTTCCTCGTTGCGAGCCTAACAAAGGAATATCTTATCTAATCATCCAACTTAAAAACCGTCTTTGTCTGGTTGTTCACCAAAAGTAAGCATATCCCTTTTTGTTCATAATAGAATTAAATCCTTTATTCTCATTCCATTGTACAGGATCCAACAAAAATAAGAGTGCCACTCCTGGTTGGCCTATATGGGACACATTGCATACACAGCATTAAAACACTAGCATACAAAAAAAAAAACACAAAAACACACACACACACACACACACACATATTGCACACCGTATAAAAACACATTACACAGTATAAATCCCATAAGGACCCACAGTGACATCCACGTCACACACACTTTGAATGCCCTAAAATTTTCCTCATACAGGTTTATACTAGATTTTCACTCATTAAAGCGGCTACGCATAACATTTAAATATCTTTTAAACGTGTTTCCTCTCATAATCATAAATTATCTTTAACAGCAAACAAGACCATCAGTGCAAAGAAATACGTTTTTATATAGTTTTTATTACTGCGTCACCGTGAGAGGTGACACTGCATCAACTCATTGCAATCAGGTGTGTGTGTAGCACTGACTGGCATTAGTTGATGCTGTGTCACTAACCACTCTCACGGAGACGAAAAGAGTCCGGTGCCCTCACACTTTCAACACACGGACATGCACTATATTGCTTCCTGATCATTTGAATCTCGCACGCCCGGCACAAGCTAGAAAACAGCTTCACGACAGCTGGCGTTGTAAAAATACTACCGCTTTTGTCCAAAGGGGACGCCAACGTGCCATTTTACTCGTAGTGGCGGACGCCAACGTGCCATTTTACTCGTAGTGGCTTTAAGTCCCTTAGTGACATACAACATCCTGGTGTGGTTGTCATGTGACAGCCATGTGACTGTGACAGGAAGTGACTTCCCAAATATTGCAGTGTGACAGGTACACACAATTGGAGAAATGAGCAAATTTTAAAAGCTTGTTTTTTGTTACAAAAGGTGAGTTAAAACCCATTCAACAATTCTAATGCTTTAATAGGGTGTCCTGTATTACCTTTAACCTATAATTATTCATGATACTGATTACGTGTTGGAATGAAATTCAGTTACGGGGCCGCTGACCCACGGACTTTGTGTGTGTGTGTGCTCACGGGGAACTTTAGGAGGGGGCGGGGGTGAGGACGTTGACATGCGTTGCCTAGGCGACTGTGGGCTTTCCAAGATGGCGGCCGTTCTGCGCATGCGGTCCTCATATCGTGCAGGCTCCTCAGATCGTGTAGTGACAGTCCCCTCGCTCATCCCTACGTCACCACATTAATGCACTGCGGTCTTCAAGCAGCGAGTTATCTAGCATCATCTCAGATCCATAAGTGTGATAACACATGATAAAAAACCATCAAAACAGACATTGGGAAGGATTTTTACCTGCTCCGCCAAAAACATTCACCCATCTGTCGCTCTGGCGTGCACCGGCAGTGAGACCATGAGTGAGACGGGTTTCGGTTTGTAGCGGTCTCTCTTGTGATTGGATATACATTTCGGGATCCTCCAATACGTTTATTTGCCGTTTACATGCAGAGCAGCTGACTGAGAGACCGGCTTTATGAAACGCGCACATTATGAAAGTGATCACTTTATGAATAAAGAGCGATTTAACACTTATATTAACATATGTAAACCGCTTACTTCACCTTTAATTTTAGTGTTTCATTTATTTTGAATTAATATATGTTCTTTTGCTAAATTCAAAGTACATTTGACAACACATTCTAATATTAGGGTTAAAAAACAGTTTGGATAATATTTTGGATTAAAAATAAAATAAAAATAGAAAACATCAGAAATGTGTTCTACGTGGTCCACTTAGTCTGTGTTCCATCCCTCATATTTTTCCTATAAGTAGAAATGGTTCTTATGGGATAAAGGAGGTCGTTTGTTTAAGTGCCAGAGTCAATAAATATTAGAGGATTGTTTTTGTCAAAATGATTGAATATCTCCTCAAGATCCATTACCTGTCTGTACTGTGTGTGTGCGGCTGTTAACACACAGCCTAGGCTCTGTAAACTGGTATATAAACGCAGGGTGTGTAAAAAAGGGGGGCCCACTGTAGTTAGTAACTTGCCTGTTTACAGAGTCTAGGCTGTGTATTAACACTGGATTTTTTTTGTGCACACACACACACACACACACAGTACAGACAGGAAGCAGATCATGAAGAGATATTCACTGATTTTGTCAAAAGTGATTTTGACTACAAGCATTCTACAGAATCGCTGACTAGTGCCAAGATCTGATCTGTCCAATGTTGTTGTGAGAGTGAAGTGTGGCTGTTCTTTTTGTATGTTCCATCAAGGTGTGAATGGTCCTAGGAAAAAAATTGTTCATGAGTCTGGTAGTCTGAGTTTATATCTGTAGCCCCTGGGCATAGGGTGAGGGTGAGAGGCCGTGGCCAGGGTGAGAGCAGTCTTTGATGATGTGGTGGGCTCTAGACAGGTAGCGTTCTTGGAGTGAGGGAAAAGGCCAGCCAATAGTTTTTTGTGCCATGTTAATTACCCCCTAGAGAGCTTTTTGTAGGCTGCTGAGTAGCCAACACACCAAACCCTAATGCAGGGGAGCCCATTACGTCGATCATTGTGGGCAGATCGCATGGCAGTCTTTCAATAAAAAAAATTTTTTTTTTTAGATTTATTTAATTTTTTTATTCCAGAAAATAGTACTAAATAGCTCACATAGTACACAGCTGATTTAGCCTTAGTTTTCTTCTCAAAATGCACCAGATTGATGCATTTTACTTTAAAAGGTTCAAATTTATTTCCTAGAAGGTCCTGAGTCCCCACCCCAGTCTCCCAGATTCCCGGGAGAAATACTGTATTACCTTATAATGATTTGTTTATTAATCAAAATAAATATTGCTAATTTTTTGTTGTAAGACAGCCACTCAGGGAGCCTATGAAACCTCTCAGCCCCAGGGCCTAATAGCAGGTTGAGGCGGGCCTGGCAATATGGGTTCATGCAGTTATGCAAGGTACACCAACTTATATTGTACATATAAAGAATGATCAATATACACTCAACAAAAATATAAACGCAACACTTTTGTTTTTGCTCCCATTTTTCATGAGATGGACTTAAAGATCTAAAATTCATTCCAGATACACAATTGTACCATTTCTCTCAAACATTGTTCACAAATCTGTCTAAATGTGTGATAGTGAGCACTTCTGCTTTGCTGAGATAATCCATCCCACCTCACAGGTGTGCCACATCAAGATGCTGATCTGACATCATGATTAGTGCACATGTGTTTAAATAAATATAGGTTTTCCATTTTTAAAGTATGTAGATCTTCTTGACTCTGTCATTTTAAAAGTAGCTCAAAAGCTGAAACAGTGTGGGCACCTTTGCCCTAAGGCATTAAGTCAGGTCACCAGTATTCTCTTTTGAATTCTAGTTGTTTAGACTGTTCACAGCAGGCACAACAGGTTTGAAACCCTTCTTTGTTCACACACACATCTAACTTTCTCGGGATGTATGTCAATGGATTGTTATCTTTCGGACTGCGCAACATCACCCTTTTAATGGCTATACTTTACACAGCTCACCCACCTGTGTAACCTGGAGAGAGCTCCAGTGTCTTGCTGGCATATGCCAGCTAATCCTGTAAGGAACAGGCTTTAACAGCAAGTATGAATAGTGCGTTAAAAATTTGAATGGGCTAATATGACAAACAAGTTCATGTTTCAAAGTTCTGAATGCCACTCATTAATAATCCTTCAAATCTGCTGGATACAATCTCACATGGCCTCTATTGTGTATTGGTATCTGGCCTCTCCATCTTTTGAGACAGTCACATGTCTGAACAGTGTCTTAGCTTTAGAATGCTTCATTAAATGATGTAGGGCCCTATGAAATCCGTTTGGTTCGAAATTTCGTTTTTTGTCTCCCAAATTCCATTTTTTCCCCCCATTTTAATTTAGCTTTTAAACAGCTATCATTGCATCTACAGCTAATCCAAAAAGTGCACGCTACATTCTATCTACATGCCATGTGCATGTGTGTGCAGAAAGGAAACAGGCAACAACTTTACATTTTCAGATGGACAATCATTCTTCTAGTATGAGTTTTGAGAACTATGTAAGGGGTTAATATAAAAAACAATACAAAAGGGAAAATCCCAGGCCCAGATGCAATTTGGTGATGCTGACAGTCATTTTCTAATGCCGGACATGTGGAGGTGAATTTGCGTAATGCATTTTCCATCACTGTAGCTAACATACAACACACTTCATGTACTGAATTGAATTGTTTAGAAAACTTTTGAACAGAGCAATGTCTTCAATGATTGAATGAGCAGATATGAAGACCATTGTTTAACCCTCAGGAGTCCTGGCTCACGTATGCATGTTTGATTCTTGTCAGGGAAATTTTATATTTCAGACATATCTGTAATAGAAGACTAAACTCACAGAAAAATTAAGAATTTAATTACATTTTACAATAAGACAAAAGAACAGAGTCTCCCCACCACCTAAGCGGTTCAAGGTCTGCCCCAGATCAGCAAAGACACAGACTATTTGAAACCAATTCTACAGCCAGGGGTGTGCTCGTATAGCCTGGTCCAACCAGACCATAGTACTTAATTTCATTTGTACAGAAGGTTTGGAACTGCTCTATTGGCAAACGTTCACTCACTTGGAGGCGGGTGTCTGTTGAAGTTTAAAACTATTGTATCTGCCCAGTGCCACTCTGGATCAGCCAACCAATCGCATAACGTTTGGTCGTGACGTATGTCATGAGCCGGCTTCTGACGGTGCGTTCCAGTTGTACTGGGAACTCGAAAATTTCCGACTTCACTACATAGGCTATTGTAGTCTATATGGATCTACCGGTACCTGGCAACGGTAACTTGCTGGAGCCTAACGTTTAGTTATTTGGATGAGAAAGGTTGTAGGCGTCCATACTTTCGCGAGCAGATGCACTGGAACACAGACAGGTCGGAACTCGGAACTACCAAGTCAAAAATCTCCGAGTTCCGAGTATAAAGGAACGCAGCATTCAACTGAAACTGGAGCGCGACTTCGACATCATTGTTCTCAGCCACTCGTTCTGTTCGCTGATTGGACGGCCGGAAATTTTCCTGAGCTCTAACCTTTTATATACTATCTATGGCTCGAACAAATGAATTCACCGCAGCCCCAGACTGACTATAGCCTGGTGCTACCAGACCATAGTACTTCATTTCATTTGTACAGAAGGTCTGGAACTGCTCTATTTGGCAAACGTTCACTCACTTGGAGGCGGGTGTCTGTTGAAGTTTAAAACTATTGGATCTGCTCAGTGCCACTCTGGATCAGCCAACCAATCGCATAACATTTGGTCGTGACTTATGTCATGAGCCGGCTTCTGAAGGTGCGTTCCAGTTGTACTGGGAACGCGGAAATTTCCGACTTCACTACATATTGTAGGCTATGGATCTACCGGTACCTGGCAACGGTAACTTGCTGGAGCCTAACGTTTAGTTATTTGGATGAGAAAGGTTGTAGGCGTCCATACTTTCCCGAGCAGATGCACTGGAACACAGACAGGTCGGAACTCGGAACTACCAAGTCGGACATTTCCGAGTTCCGAGTATAAAGGAACGCAGCATTCAACTGAAACTGGAGCGCGACTTCGACGTCATCGTTCTCAGCCACTCGCTCTGTTAGCTGATTGGACACTCAGAAATCTGTTCAAGCAGGATCCCACTAATACACCCCAGCCCCAGACTGACTACTGAAGGGAAAATCAAATTTGGGCGGAAGTAGGTAGGCGGGCGGAGCCAGGCTAGACTGACTACTGAAGGGAAAATTAAATTTTAGCGGAAGTAGGTATGCGGGTATAGCCCCTTTTACCCCATTAATATAGAGGGCAGGGCCCTAGGTTCTTTAACCCAACTTATTTACTTCAATGTCAGTTTGGATTCCCTATATACATTTAAACATATGAAAACAGTACCCTTATTCATTCTTAAACATGCACAATATAAACAATTCACCATATGATTAAGCAGACAAACAAAAAGGTAAGTAATTCAATGTTTACTTAATTTTCTTATAAAATATAAAATGCAAAATCAATGGGAATACAATTCAACCTTTTTGATTATCACACAGCTTAAACAGAAAGCTATACACCTAAGCTAAGCCTGCATGTAATATTAATAAAACAAAGAAAAGTGTCCTTTCAAAACCCCCCGTTGCAGGCCTGTTGATGAGCAATCCTCTTCGCTCCTCTGAGCTAAAGCAATATTCTCACTACGTCCAATAGAATGCAGCGAATGTCCACGAAAGTCCACGGTCGGAAAAAGGGAAAAAAGCGCTCCTCACGAGATGCTGAGTCCTCTTCGCCAGAGGAAGGTGTAGCATACCCACGTGGCCACACCCGCTATCTGGCCGGCGATCCACGGCAAGTCCAGTGGCGTCTGTTGGCTGTTTTAGCTAACTGCTACTTTCCTCAGCTAGCTGGGCTAACTCACTGCTCGATGACTCGTTACCGTGGCCTTGTGCAGCTTCTAGTAAAGTCCGTGCTGAACGATATGTCAACTGCAACACTAGGAACACTTGAAGCTTATGTAGCTGATATGTCATCAACTTTAAACTACAACTCAATAACTTATTAATAAAAACGTGTGCTACGTTTTCTACACTCGTGTTTCTCTCACAATCTCAGAGTAAAAGCCGTCTTCTTTTCTCTCTTTTCCTCCAAATTCCCACATCAACCCACAAACATGTCATTGCACCCCCTGGTGACTGGATGGCTACATTACAGGTAAGTAAATGAAAGGACTTCCAAAAACATTTCTACTGTATGCAATATTAAAACACCAACAGAACATTATGAAAAACAATAAACTTGTATTTAACCAAAATAGTAGTTATTATGTATCTAGATTATTAATAACCAGAACCCTTATTTTCAACTGGGTTACACGGGCGGTGCCAGTCTATAGTGCTCGGACTGGCCTCAGGGTAAACAGGAAAACAAAGGAACAGTTGGTTTTGAGTTTATATTATAGTGAGCAACTAAGATATCTTCAAAGGGACAGGTAAACCCAGTTATATTGCCTCCCATAAACATTCCACATACACTACAGTGAGACCAAACCAAGATTACAGAGAGTGATTGTAGAAATACATTACTACAAATAAGTCTGCCCTCACAATTCTGAGTGGTAAAAAGATTTGTTTTTGTCACAAAACCATTGGTTTGATATAATGTGCGATTTGATGACAGAACAATGACAGAAAATTGTCATTTTTTTTTATCAATTTTCTGACATTTCTGATTTACTGATCAAAATAATACTAAATAAATTGCAGTCAAATGAATCATTAATGAACATTGTGTTGATCTATTATTCCGAAATATTGATGGGAAAATAATTGGATTTACTTCTTTAGTGGACCCTTTGAACATTCACCATTCAAAAAGACAGCAAACTGCAGGCTGGAATTTTGATAGGCTATATGACAATACTATCCTAGCACTGAAATAATCCAAGGCTGTTCAATTGGGATCATCAAAAAGTACATCAGCTGTAAAGAGATGTTATTGGCAAATACATACCTTCTGGGTTGCCAGCGTGTGTGACATCCTGCTGACTCTGCGCGTGTGTGTGTGTGTGCGTGTGCGCGTGATGTACAAAAAACACGGACATTTATAATACTAGAGCCAGACCTGCAGGGGGCAGCCGTTTAACAATTATGCATGAGGCAGCCTGTTGTGCAGTAACAGGTGAAACATGGTGATGTGAAGCCCTATTTGAAATGTGTTTTCATCATCGATAATCTGTAGGCTATGTAGCCTACACACACTTTCATTTTACATAGCCTAGGCCTACATGTTGTAAACTAGGCTAAATTCAGGTTTTGAAAATACTTCACTTGGCAACAATTTAGATTTTGTTTGTACCCATATGAAATGTTGTCACTATTTGCATGATCGCTTTCGTGAGTAGGCTTATCACATGTTTGCCTTACATTTCAATAGCTTGTTAATCCCGAAGTGTGTCCAGTTCTTGTGTACAATTTCCGTTATGCAATTTCATTTGTTGCAGGCTTTAAAACCCTTCCCAATGCATGCATGACCCACTCCCTTCACTCCATGGAGCATCACGTTACCAAAACAATATTTCCTTGCGTCACGCCGACGCTGGTGGTGACGAACTGCTCCACTACACTCCTCCTCCGATACCTTTTCCTCCCTCCCCACTCTTCTCCTCCAACTCTCTCATCAGGACCACGGGGATGTGATAAAGACTATAGGCTACGTTTTTGGCAACCCACAAAGGCTGGAGAACAACTTTATTTAGCAGCCAACGATAGCCTACATTTTGGGAGTGGTTAGCCTATTTGTTGGAGAAGGAACTCCAAACTGAGGGAGGGGTGGGGTGAATTGAATTAAGTGGGTGAGTGTTTGTTTTTCTTTTCTTTTCCTTGTTTTTTCTTTTCGAAGCATCAAACACAACTCGGCAGCCCTAGTCCGTCCGTTGTTGTGTGTTGTAGTTTTTTGACCATATGTCGCGAAAGCAGGTCGACCATGACTACAACCTCCGAAGTATGAGCAACCTGATGGGTGAGCGCTGGAAGAAAGTGAACGACGGAGGAGAGCGCACCCTCATCAAGGCTCCGTCCAGCGCCAGCATCAGCAGCCAAGGCGCTTCTTCCTCCGCCGCTGCTGCCGGTGCCCCCCCTCCTCCTCCAGCGGCACCATCCACTGCTTCCACCGGGGACCTGGAGAGGGCTGCCCGCAAGCAGTTCCAGCAGGATGTCACGCCCGCCTTCGTCTACGTGCTGGCCGCCTTCTCCGCCCTGGGGGGGTTCCTGTTCGGCTACGACACCGGGGTGATCTCCGGGGCGATGCTCCTGTTGAAGAGGGAGATGGACCTGAGCGCCCTGTGGCAGGAGGTGCTCATATCGAGCACCGTGGCCGCGGCCGCCCTGTCCGCGCTGCTGGGCGGCTTCCTGAACGGGCTCCTCGGGCGCAGGGTGTGCATCCTGCTGGCCAGCTTCTTCTTCGCCCTCGGGGGGGTCGTGCTGAGCGCCGCCCCCGGAAAGGAAGTCCTCCTGGTGGGGAGGCTGGTCGTCGGAGTGGGGCTCGGTAAGACAGACATGTGTTTCAAGCATGCTCTCTAGAGTCTGACCTTATCCAGTCTTGTCATTCAGAGGGGCGAAGCAATAACAAAAAAAAATCTCTGGGCACAATAGACCTACATAGAACTAGTCTCTACACAATTTGTTAACATATCGTTTTTGTGTAATCCAGGAGAAACAAAAAAAATTTTAATAGCCTACTTGCCAGGCTACTACATCACATTAACCCTGCCACAGAGGTAAAGACAAAGTGGCTTGTAATTGGAAACCAGTGAATGTATCTCACCCTGGTGGCAACAATAATGATAATGTGATAGCTTACTTTATTGATTTCTATCCTGAACATTTGCCCCTGCACTTGCTCTCCATCAGAAAGTTCACAGGTCAGAATATGCTCAAGTGCACCTTAAACTCATAGGTCAACTCCCCACACCATCCCATCGTATTGAATTGGTAATATAACTGTATCTCTCTCATCTCTGCCCCTCTCCCCCCCCCTGCCTCAGGCCAGATATTTTCATTACTAACAAAGCTTCAAACCACACAGCGTGGCCCTCTGCTTGCCCGGGGTGCATGCCACTTGCTTATTTTATTATCATCATTATTAGGATCATAGGTTTTATGATTTACTTTGGAGCCAGTAAAGGGGGAGTCAGTCAAATGCCTGTTGTCAAAATCAATTGTTATCAAAAATCTGTGAATATCTCCGCTACCTGTCCATACCGTGTACTGAAAAGAAATCCAGTGTTAATACACAGCCTAGGCTCTGTAAACGGGGATGTTGCTAGCTAAGGTGGCCAATTGCTTACATTCCCTATGTTTACCAGTTTACAGAGCCTAGGCTGTGTTTTAACACTGGATTTTTTTAAGCGCATACACAGAACATACAGGTTGCGGGTCGTAAGGAGATACGCCTATCCACTGATTTTGACAAAAAGAGATTTTTACAACAAGCATCCTCCAGAATTGCTGACTCCAATATGAAGTTGTAAGGGAATATTGTGAGTTAGAGGTGAATAAACATTTACAGCACATCCCAAAGGGCAAGAAAAAGCACACAGCAAAAAGCACACGAGGGACTTTCAGTGTCAACGAGGTCGCCTTCTAGACACTGATGTCTGTTACATTTATCTAATTGGCTGGCCCCATCCCTAACACACCTCTGCACATTCCCTTTTGTACTACTTCCTTTCCCTACATGAATGAATATTTCACACTTTCTCCTTTCTCCAATCATCCCTCTCTTTCTGCCTGTTCCTCTCTGAGCTCTCCACACCATGCTTCCACATGTGACACTCCAATTTTGATTAGAATTCATTGTTAAATTCAAGCTTAGTCCGTTAAAGCCCCTGGAAACCTGGTTGAAAATTGTAAAAAAAAATAAAAATAAAAATCCACATATGATATCATAGTTGGGTGTCTTGTTAAGCTTTCACATGCTCGACAGGACTGTGTGGGCGTGGCCGTACCAAACGGTCTCCATGGCAACAGTAGCCACGTTTTTTTTTTAAATAGAATGTGCCGTGGTTGGTTCAAAATACATATTGTGTAATAAGAACCAGAGCATAGCCTGCCTTTTATTACTTCAATTTCTGTTTCTGAAAGTTTATCAAACCAATTGACGACATCTTTCATTTGGATTGATAAAAAGGCCTTAACTCTTTTCAGATGCTTTCTGTCATGCAACTAACTCCCGAAATGACATAGTTAGAAGGAGTTTGTGGATTGGGGTTAACATTGGCTTTGATAAACACCCTTTGGACAAAGTAAAGAGCTCTGTGTTTGCTTTCTCTGCTAGCTGAAGCCTTTTATAATGGATGTTTGATTTGCCATCAGACAGATAAAGCGGCCGTAGTTTGGATTCTCGTCGGATGATGTATAAATCAATCGTACCATAAAAAGCACGTATTTATTAATCAGGCATGTGCAATGATAGATGTCTCTTGGGTTGGTTTGCCCAGCTGGTGGGAAGACTTGTAGCCAATCTTTGCTAGATAAATGACTGTGAAAAGCAGGAGATAATGATTATTCAGAATTTCCCATATTTATTTGTTCAGTGTTTGTTGGATGCTAAGCTTTCCTTTGGCTATAAAAGACATAGACAGTAAGAAAGCCATGGTTGTGACAGCGACATTTTTATTTTATTTGTAGGAGCTTAAATAAATAATGATATAACGACTGGGACTTTGACAAAACTAAATTAAAGCGTCATGTTTTCCTGTGACGGATCGTATAGCTTGGGGTAAATCACAAGTCTGTGGAAAATTTCTAACTGGACAGGAACCTAGCAAATCAGGGGTCGACAAGGCTTGTGACGGGTGGAAAATGAACCCTAATATCTTCAGATAGGCTGTGTGCAAAAACTTATATAAGCCTTTCCTCTTACTAAACATTTTTTAATGATAGATTAGTTGTGTTAAGACGACAATTTTGGTTGCTTTTCTTTCCTCATATTGTTCACTTTCTCTGTGCAGTCAGCTATGGATGAATGGTTAATGGATTCATGGATTAGATTTTGGCTAAATTAAATGTTATGCTTAACATTCACACATTTTACCAGTTTAAATAGAATACACTTGGGTTTTGTACTGTTGGTTGGACAAAACTAGTTATTTGAAGATAGTCAACATGGGCTCTGGGAAAGCTTGATGAACATTTGTCACTAATTTCCGACATGTTATAGACCAGTCACTACCTGTTGCTGGCAGAAATAAACTGATCATTTTCTACCATTGAATTTTTGAAATTGAAATTTGACATTGTCAATTTGAACGGCCCTAAACCTCCTGAGGATGGGTGGCCTTCAAGAGACAGATTTTATTTAAAATACCGGCAAAAAGCACTCCAATGGCAACGCAAAAAAGCATGGATGTGATGCTAGTTATGCCAGTCTTGTGTTTGTTAATAACCAGAAAGAAAAAAAATCTTCATGTTTTAATATAAAAGGACAAAATTAAAACATTGCCTTTTCCCAAGTGAACCTGTCAAATGAGGATTGGAAATGCTGCGGCTCATCTACACACACACACAAGCTCTGATTGAGAATATGGAGGAAAAAACTAATCACCCGGGTCATTCCAGCCCTTACATTATAAGTGGCGGTTTCATTACCCCCTCCCCTTCTGCTATCATAATCTCTTCCCACACGGTCATCTCCATAATATGAGCAGGCTCGAGCCGGCCCTCCTAAATAATGAAACACATTCTGGCACCGCAATTAGCCGACCAAGACACTAATAAGGAATTTTTTTTTATATTGCATGCAATTATTTCTGGCCGTGCCTGACACCTGCGCACATACATCAAGAAGAGGCAAGCCAGTTACTTAGCATCACTGAATTGAACGCGCCAAAAAGGTCATCGGAGCTGTTTGTCAAACCAGGAAAAAGGCCAAACCCCGCAAAGCCCTGCCTCGTAGTATTCCTACCCAGAATGCCTCTGCTCCCGGCAGATATTGTTAATCTGACCTTTTGCCTGAGCACAAGGAGGGTTGTGTGATACGAGCAGTTGCCATTCTGAGTAAGCTGATGGTATTGAACTAGACTGTTTGGACTGACATGGATTTATGACATAACTTGGCTATTTCAGTCAAATTAAGATGTTTACCTGCTCCATGGGATATTTGTAGAAAGACGTTTCCATCTTGAAAGGTTAAACCGACTCTTGTTAGCTCTATTGGATGGGACTTGATATGTAATGACAGTTATTGTGTAATTAAACCCAGAAATGTACTCCATCCTGTTATCTCTGCACAGTGCACACACAATGATTTCCTGCATTACCAAAGCACCAGCACTACCATGCCATAGCATGTTTACCGAAGGCGATAATCGCAATCTAGGCTATTATTGCAATGTTTTTCAGTGGGAATTATCCTCTTGAAACCTGCAATATCAAATTTATTTGGCTTTTCTGGGGCGGCAAAACAAGCTGTGAACATAACATTGACATATTTCTTTTAAGTTGACTTTAAGTTGATTTGGTGTACTGGACTGCTTCAGGATCATTATGGCCTAGTAATACTGATACGGATACCAGAGTTTAAAAAAATCCTATAATGATTATTCATTTGCTTTATGCAATCCTTAACATGAATAAACATTTAAGAAAAGGTCCCTCTAAATATGTTATTTTATGACAACTTTGACCAAGACATTTCGCAGTTGAACAATACACTTGTCACTTACTGTCGAACAAACTATAAAATAGTGAATTTTTTTCCAAATATGTCTTTTGCATAACTTTATTTCTTCGAATTTATCAGCCGACATATTAGTTTTCGTTCTTAAAAGGTATTTTTTCTTACACATTCAAAAGATACATAGGGACATCAGTATTCATTTGAGTTGTGTTTCTTGCGGCTTGATAACTATACTGTACGTTTATTGGACTCAATACTTTACTGGACAATTAAAATAAACAACATGTGCTTGCTGAGGCCTTGGTCTGTCATCTGACTTGTAAAACAATGGATTCTTTGCTCTCTGTGCGATGACTCTTTCGATTTAATGATGTTACATGCCAATGTTCTTCTTAAAAGAAATCTGCTCTGATGCCTTCAGCCTTAGTCATAATCCATTCCCTCAGACATAGAGACACAAACAAAAGCACACAGTCACCCTCACAGTGTGCGTATAATCATGTTTTCTGGCTAAATGATCGATAGCAATTGCAAATGTTGAATTGTTTTGTCTTTGGAAACAGTAGTTGAAGGGGCTGCATAAAATTGTGCTTTTAATTACATTGTGATAACATTTAATTATTACCTGGGGGCTTGATAATTAATTGGCCCATTTATATGATTAAGTCGCAATTCTCGTCTTAACTAGGTGGAAGCTAAGTGAAGACTTAATGAGGACTTTGTGTATGTGCATATTATGGCTGTAATCAGACAAATGTCAAGTGCTCGAGAAGTGAATTGTTTTTGGCTTGACATTTGTGCATTTCCAGTTCATTATTTTTTTCCAAAGTGGTTTTATGAGAACATCGAGTCATAGAATTTTGTAATCTCTGAAGGCAAGTTACATCATAAAAAGCTGTGGTTTACTATGCTTTTATACACAAACAAATCTGTATTGGGAAAAATCCAAATTGAAATTAGGCACACTAAACTGAATTTAAGTACGAAAGAGCACACTCTCCTGCACTTACCACTGAATTGAATCACCACTAAAACCACTTAACAAAAAAACAAAAAAAATAGCTTAATCAGGGGGAGTTTTTCTTTTTTCCACATTTTGAAGGATCCTCCATTAGCCGCCCTTCTTCATCATTACTTAGTACCAGAAAATGTCCTGCGTGTGTCTTTGCTTCATTGTACTGATGGAGGGTCCGATGAAGTATCTCCTTTGTACTCTGATCAAGTGAGTCAATCCGGAGCTTGGCACTGCGCGCCTTGAGGCTGCCCTTCCCAAGACCAGACAGATCCCCTGTTTAAGTGTGCCGGGCTGCTTTGAGGCTGAGCCTGACCAGACGTTGACTTTACTGTGTGTGTGTGTGTGTGTGTGTGTGTGTGTGTGTGTGTGTGTGTGTGTGTGTGTGTGTGTGTGTGTGTGTGTGTGTGTGTGTGTGTGTGTGTGTGTGTGTGTGTGTGTGTGTGTGTGTGTGTGTGTGTGTGTGTGTGTGTGTGTGTGTGTGTGTGTGTGTGTGTGTGTGTGTGTGTGTGTGTGTGTGTGTGTGTGTGTGTGTGTGTGTGTGTGTGTGTGTGTGTGTGTGTGTGTGTGTGGAGAATGGAGTGGAGTGGAGCTGTCCATGGTGCTGAAAGGAGAGCTCATTAAAGGAACAAAAAGAACACACCGTGACTGTGTTTGTATGCGATTCACATTCAAGCAAGTTAAGAAATCTGGCCTTTTGTGTGGGGTAATTGTGCTTTTTCAGTGGAGTGAAGAATATAAATGCTTTAAATGGTGTCACTGATTTCAAAATAATGCCACTTTACCCAAGATATCTACTGTATTATGCAATGATACTGGAATAGGACAAGAGTGACACAAATTAACTTCTGTTTGTATTTCTAAGCTCTTATTCTAATATTTGTGGTCATGCCGTCTTTGCACTTGCCACTTCTGTTGTGGAGGGTCTGAAAACATGAAGCATAATACTTGGACAAGCAGCCCAATACTGAAAGCTTTCTAAATACTGTTAAATAAACAATTTGACCTAAATCATTTCAACTATTCTCCTCTATGGACCACCAAAAGAAAGCAAAGAAAGTAGCCATCTGAATGAACTATTTTCACTTCACGCTAACTTTGCACTCGCCACTTCCGGCGTAGATATAAAGAAAACGTAAATGCTTAAATATCGGGGAAGAACAGCACAACCGTCCTGAAGCTAGTTCATTTTAACGCTTGTGTCTGTGTACAACCCAAACCCAGACGTTAGCACCATGGATAAGATAACTGCGTTGGGGGCGCCCTTAGCTCAGTTGGTAGGGCGTCCCCCCCCGCCCCCCAGCAGCAGACCCGGATTCGATTCCCGCCCACGGTCGTTCTCTGCATGTCACTCCCACCTCTGTCTCTTAAACACTATCAATAAAGCATGAAAAATGCCAAAAAATATCTTAAAAAAGAAAGAAAGATAACTGCGTTGGAATTACTTCCAGTACACCCAGACGGCTAACAAAGCTAGCTATTTTGTTAGCAAAGCAAATAGCTTAACCTTCCGAAGCAATAACACACATTTGTCCCTTGTTGTTTCATACATATCATGAGGCCTTTCTAAATAGAGGTGATGATGAATATCAGAATGATCAGTTATGCAATTTCAAAAGTAAGTCGAACACACACATATGATATAACACATAGGTGACATTATAGCATTCGCAGCCTTGAGAATGAATAGATTTTGTGTTTAAAAGCCAATGCAAGACAAAATGACAGAGAAGTCGAACTCTGGAGACTCAAATGGGCAATAAACTGAAGCAAAACTGTGCAAAATATTTTAAATTTTTATTTGCCCTGCGAAGGTATTATAGCTTTAATGGGCTTTAGCATATTTTCCCTGTCACCACCTGCGGTAGGGATGTGAAATGGAAATGATGCATTACTCAGTGAATACATCAACATCAGCTGTAGTAGTATCTCACTGGGCATATGGGCTGTCTGTGGTTTGGACTGAGACAAGCTGGTGATGCATGTGTCTAAGATATAAAGAGGGGAACGTGGAGGGAAACTAATAAGACAGGAGGGGAGAGAGAAATTAGATGTCTGGCTGCATGGGGTGAATACGGATATAGGCATTACAGCGGATAAGACTTATTTGTGTTAAGTTTGTTCAAATCTGTGGACATGTCCATCTGTGTGTGTGTGTGTGTGTGTGTGTGTGTGTGTGTGTGTGTGTGTGTGTGTGTCGTGACTCGTGTGTGTGTGTGCGTGCGTGCGCGTCTGCATAATGTCATGTCAGTGAGTGTCCAAACAGTGCAAACATAAACAACAGATTTCATGGGCTTTTGGTGTTGGCCGTCTCCGCTGATAAACTGCTCTTCGGTCCACCTGTTGAATCAATACATACAATTGCTCCTAAAATTGCAGTCGTATAACTGTTAAGACATTTTTTTTGAACATCAAATGGAGTGTTCTCTATGCAGCCTGATATATATATTTTCCCTCTGCGCCACAGAGCCTATTTGTTGTTGTCCAAAAAACGCTTTTAAAACACATCAGTGAGCCACAATGTTGCACTGGGTGACACATTGTCATTTATCACAAAGAATATGGGCACTGTGGTTTATTTTTGGACGATCCCACATTGACCATCCTTCCGCTGTAAATACTTTCTTACGAACAAAATCCACTGAAAATAGTCCCCAAACAAACAAATGTTTTCCTGTTTGAGTACATGTTCTACAATACAGTGCCTATAGCTGTTTTGGGAAAAGACTTGGCCTCTTTTTTTAATGAAAAAAATTGTCTTGTCGGATTGGTGGACATTAACAAAAATATAGAAAACGTCAGCCCTATTAATCTAAACTAATAATTTATTGTAACTTGTATCAAAGCTGCAGGCAACCAGCGACCACCGTGTCTGTGCTAAAGCCAAGGTGGAAGTCTGTTCATATGCAGCTCTTCTATACACTGGACACAAGATGTTTCCACAAAAGTAGGATTCTTCTTAGAAACGTATAGGTGGTGAGAAAAACTAGTAAACTGCAACTTATACTAAAATAAGAACAATTTTGAAAGTCCTAGTTCTACTGTAACCCTAGGTCGTTTTCTCCTGTCTTACTATAAGCAGCGTCCCTCGAAAGCTTATGGATTTCCATTTCCGATTGGCCAGAGCAGACAGGCTTCATGCCAAAGAGCCGTTGATTCGATTTGGGCGGTGATCTGGATGTGGGATTTCCGCCGCCAGAGGATAATCCTTTTAAGAGCCATAACTAAGACAAAGACTTGAGTCCAAATCCTCAGGGATGATTGCACGGTAAAGAAATCAATTCAAATCAAAATGTTAGAGACAAAGCGGATGTCTCTAGGTGGAAACCAAGACTGGAGAACAGTAAAAGCCCTCGGCAGAGTGAGTCTACAAGAACCTCCCCTAGGATCATTCAACACTAAGAAGTCCGCCAGGCAGAGAACTGACCCCAGGGCTTTCAACCATGACTCTTAACTTTTCCCATAGTGCAGTTGGAGAATTTTTTTTGTTGCTAATATGCCAAGAAATGTAACTGTGTGCTTTGAAATACAGAGGACAGTGTTGAGTGACAAAATAGAACTCCTCGTCACTCTCCGTGATCGATCTCCCTTCCCAGAGCTGCCACGGCGTGGCTGCTTTCCCAGGCCAGTGGTTACCATAGCAACAGGTAGCCACGGCGGCTGTTGGAAGGGCAGGGTGGTGGCAGCAGGGGGAAAGGGGAGGAGCTCACAGGAAAGCACTGGCAGACTATTAATAGAGCTTATCAGGAGCCAGCTGCAGAAAGCTGAGGTCTCATGGCACCTCGTCACATATACAACCTGGACAAACTCACACACTGTTTGTTCTCTGTGTGTGTGTGTGTGTGTAAGTAGATAAGTGTGCATTCAACAGTATGTGTGTGCTGCTGTGAGATGTGTAGGCCTACATAGTGTGTGTGTGTGTGTGTGTGTGTGTGTGTGTGTGTGTGTGTGTGTGTGTGTGTGTGTGTGTGTGTGTGTGTGTGTGTGTGTGTGTGTGTGTGTGTGTGTGTGTGTGTGTGTGTGTGAAGCCATGACTGATATAGACTCACACTGTTTGTTTGTGTCTCTAGGGTTTTACGTCATCAACCTCACGTCAGAATGGTTGATGTTAATGTCAGGGGCAAAGGTCAAAGTCATCATACATGAATCATGTGTTACAGGCTATAGAGCGTGTTGTTACAGTATAATGATAATTAGCAATAATAATGTAAAACTCTTGAAATTAAATCTTTTGAAGTTAGAATATGGTTTTGGTAATAGTTTAGCTAATAGACTTGTGTGTGGTTAATTTTTATCATATGTTTTCACAAAGAATGCCAACTCTATAAATTCATTCACATAATATAATTAAATAGAGATAAAACTTAATCTGCTGTGCACAAAGCACAGTCTCTGAGTCCTTAACAGTACTTCCCATTAACTCACCCCTCTCCCTCTCTCTCTTCCCCCTTGCTGTGAAGGTATTGCCTCCATGACAGTGCCGGTGTACATCGCTGAGGCCTCTCCGCCCCACCTCAGGGGGCAGCTGGTGACTCTTAACACCCTCTTCATCACCGGAGGACAGTTCATGGCCAGCCTGGTCGACGGAGCCTTCAGCTACCTGCAGCGTGACGGCTGGAGGTCAGACACACAGAGATATCTGTTGAGTTTCAGTATAAAGCTATAGTGCGTAACTTCTGAGGAATTATGAGGCATTACAACAACATCGTCAGCGTAACTACATGAGATAAGCCTTCGGTAATCGGCCATTGGATTTCATTCCTTTTTGCTGTAGGTCCAGGTTTTTTCGTAGCAGTAGATTCAACAACTGAAATATTTCTTGGGCGCGTCCTGGGATTTTTCTGAGCTCCTGCGCAAGTGTCGGGGGGAGGGGGTATGAAGGTATATGTGGTGCATAAGTCTTTAGCACATGTAACTGCAGATTTCGAATGCGTAAACTGAAGTCACAAATGTGTAACAGTAGATTTGAAGTCGTAAATATTTGTTTTGCATGTGTACTCCAAAGTCACAAATGTGTAACAGTAAATTTGAAGTCGTAAATATTTTTTCTACCATTGTGGACACAAAATAGGGGATACGAGTTCACAAATCGTTGTTACGGGTGCACAGATCCTATCCTGTGCATCGCAACTTCAAAGAGTCATGCGCTTGACACTTTTGCTACAATCATTGCAGCACAGTTGGTGCAAAACACATTTGCACACCCGTGTTTCATAATGTGAGAACATGCCCAAAATGTGTGCATTCGTAAACCCAAATGTGAACTAACGCATCAGAAGTTGCACATCTGTGAAAAATGTCCTCTCAAATAAAATTATATCGAGCACAGCATTTTAATGAGCGAGCACAAATCCATCGATACAACTGCTCGAATCTGTTCCTACAAGTCTAAACTGAGGGTTTTCTCTGCTCGAATCTGCTCCTGCAAGTCTCGGCTGTGGGTTTTTTGCAGGTAGATTTGCACCACGTCCAGCTGCTATATTTGGTGCAAAAGTATTTCGTACCTGTAGAACGTAGAACAGAGTTGTATCCGTAGAAGGTGGGCGGGACAACATTGTCGTATCATCCAATGAAAACGCCGGTTGGGACCTGTGACGTCAGCATTTAAACAGACTGAGGGAAAGCCTGTTTCCTTCGTCTCCCTCATATGTCCATGGCTGGTCCATGGTCGTCTCTTTTCACCAGAAAATGTAGGAAATGTAATAATAAGGGAATTGAATAAGAGGGAACTACAGCGGAGCCTTATGCCAGTAGTGAAAGTCATAAACAAGTTTACTTTAGCAGATATAAGGGCCAGCGTCGACGTCAGTTAACGTCTGCTGTGTGATTGGCACTGGTGTAACTGTTTAAACCTGCTGTTTTTCTCTTTAAAACCTTTACATTTTAATAAAAGTAGTTTTATTAAATAGAGAATGAATTTCCATTATATATTTTTTTAACCTTTATTTATACAGGTATATCCCATTGAGTCCGAAGACTCTTTTGCAAGGGAGACCTGTTCCCATTTACACGTTACCATTCACACACATTCATACACCGATAGCAGGTTAACTATCGACAATAGTTTATTGTCCCGCAGCCGCTGTCAAGGCTCCTGGCTGTTAAAACTATCTATGGTTAAAAGTTAAAACACACCACACGCAGGGGGTGAAGAGGACGTTGCAGGCATTGAGGACCAAAGTAAATAAAGTAGGCCTACATATCTTGCTGCAGAGTATTCAGCATGTATCTAAATCCAGAAATATGCTTATAAATCATACACTTAGTCTTCTAAATGTAGTAAGCTTAATTAATTTAAACGTGTGAATAGTGAAGTGAATAAGTAACCTACTCTACAAGGCAATAGAAAAGTATAGAGGACACATTAAAACTGAATTGGAACAATTGTTCCTCTATCTCACATTTTCCATGTGAAATTATCACTACTTGTATCACAAACTGATAATTAGATGATCAGGTTTAACTGTGTGCTTATCCCCAGACAGTTCTGCTATACACCTTACCTCATGTGACGTGTCCAGAAGAACAGGGTACAAAGCTTCATATAACCTCATTTCAGTGATTACTTTAATTAATCACAATCACAAAGTGTCACACCATAACATTTTATGCAGTTTAGAACATGTTCATTCAGATCACGTGCTGCATTAATAAGTAGGTCTGCATGCTGCTAAAGCAAGACTAATAAATGCCCTATATCAATTATATTTATGATTTGCAGTTATCACATCAAAGCACAATCAGTACAAATGTATAGTAAAAGCTTACCCCACAAACAAATCACAAGATTTGGACTTTTTAAAATATTTGTGGATTTACTAAACATATACATACGGTCAAAATGAAAAATACAAATCAACCAGTTTAAAACTATAATGCACTCACAATTGCATACCTCCAAGTAAAGTTGTGTATGGCGTTATTTTATTAAGAGAAAATGAACAAAATACCCAAAATGCTCTGGCATGTGCCGGAACAAGACTTTATAAAACAAAACATAAAACTAGTAACTTAGTCCTTGGTCTGTAGCCCAACTGTTTACCATATTTAATCAAAATCTCCCCTACCTTTTTAATATGTCAAACAAATAAACATGACTGAGTATGTCACCTCATTTACTGCAATCAATATGATTATGAATTGAGTATGATCTGACTTTGTCTAGATTTATAATAATCACAATCTAAAAATTGAAAACAAATTGTGTGTAGAGTGTAGAGTCAGACTGATGTGCTGTGACTGCCAGGTGAGTTCCACGCTGCTCCATCTTCGGAGAACTTCTCAAGGCAGCAGGAGCAGTGAAGTCTTCAGTTATCTGGAGTGTCCTTCCCTCAGCAATACATACACTGGGGACGGAAACAATTGTTAGATCCCATTAGTGATGTTATAGTAAACACATGACGGATAATAGTTAGGACTGACTGTAGCTGCTCACTGTACAATGGCTTCTCCCTGACAGGATGGAAATCCCAGACACTTGTGCAGGCCTTGTGCAGGACAGCCAAGATGAGTCTGTGGAAAAGCAGATTGTGCCATTCAGATGTTAAGATAATGTTAAGATTTATAAAATAAATAAAATACATGTAGGTTCGAGTTGATGAAGAACACAAAGCTAAAAACTAATCAATATAGTTTATTATAACAGCCCTGCAATTCATTCTCTTCGTGGGGGGTATCTTGTCATTAGTGACTTTTAAAATTAGTTGTAAATGTTTTTTTTCAGGCTGGAAAAACAGATATAAAATATGATTTAAACACGATGGAGCTGCACAATTAAAAAAAAAATCCTTTGCATAATGGGACGCTTGTCTACCTGTTTTTATTCAGAAACAGCAACATGATGTTGAGACGGGCTGAGCAGAATAGTATACTGCTCACATGTGTTTATTTGGATCTTCATAGCCACTATTAAGACAGAAAACGCTCTATATGAGGTCGACACATGCTAACATTACATCCTGATGTAAAACTAGTAGGCTATGTATGAAGGTGCCGATGTCCCAGAAAAGCAGACATACAGACACGCTGATTATTATTATAGCAACAAGACTCCAGTATTCAGCTGACTCATATTTCCCTGGCTAGCGCCGGGATTATTTTAACTGATTAACGGAAGGATTCATTGGTCAGCCTTCTTATTTTACGTTAACAGTTAATTATTAACATCCTTAGAAGTGACCAAATGCCTTAAAAAACGGTACATCCTTTAAAAGAATATGCTAACGAACATTAGCTGTTATACCCATTATGACTTGTTAGCTAGTGGTTAGCTATGCTGCCTGCAATACATTATAACCACACGTTGCTTCTCATCATTGAACGTATTATACCAGGGGTGTCAAACTCATTTTGGTTCGAGGGCCACATACAGCCTCTCTGATCTCAAGTGGGCCGGACCAGTAAAATAATGGCAAAATAACGTACATATGTCAACTCCAAATCTCTAGCTTTGTTTTTCAGTAATATGCTTTATCACTCAGCCTACATTTGTAACCTACATTATCATGGATCACAAGGGATCTCTGTACCCCCCAGGAATGTCTTAGTAAAGGTTGCTGCTGGCCATGGGAACAGGAGGTGCGGCGCGCAGCGCCGCAGCAAAAATTTTGGGGGTATTTTGCTCAAAGATGCCAATATACGCACTAATGAAATAAACAACTGTTTATTTGAATACACAAATACAACAGGCACTGACCTTACAGTTGTCCAATTTTGTTTACTATATGTCCAGGGACACATTTTGTGCAAACATGCAGACAGTACAAAATTAAATTAAATAAAAGTGCAACTTCTACTGTTTTGATTTATTTTTAAATACAGAGGTTATTGGTTGTTTTGGAATTCGTTTTTCCCAATTTAAAACATAAAAATAAAGCAGCATGGAAAATTAGGAAATAAATCTTGTAGGCCTACACTAGCATGCTCCTGCTCGTTTCGCGCGTGCAGAGCCGCGGACACATCGCGCTTGCTAGTACATTAATTGTTCAGCACTAAAAATATATATATATATTTTTTTTTTGGTTTTTACTTTGCCATAAAGCACTGGAGGAAACATTAATAGCGGTGAAGCAAGATTGCCATTTACCATTTCCCACGTTGCTAAAATGTGCTTTTTAAAATTTTGGCTGCCCCCTAGCGGCTGGAGTGAGCATTTTGGTTATTTCTTTAAAAATTCATATCTCCTCACAGGAATGGGCTAGAGACTTACTTTTTTTTTTGAAATGCTCATAAATGTGTGCTCTACAAATCGCGGGCCGGATTAAATCATCTCGCGGGCCGGATCCGGCCCGCGGGCCGTATGTTTGACACCACTGTATTATACCGACCAACTTTGAAGTTTAAAAACATAAGAAAACCAGACTTACAGTTCATAGTTTCCGTGGGATGGCTCCGTGTCCTGTAGGCTCTAGCTAAACCCTAGGTCTGTGTCCGACCGTGTGTCCGTGACCGTCAGTCCAGACACTGCTGCGGCTCCGGACAGAGATTGTGAAGCAGCTCAATTGTTTATTAAACCACCGCAGGTCCTGGTGTTTAATGGGTATCCCCTCCTCAACTTCACCGTGTCACATAATAAGCCTCCTGTCCTGTCTAAAATGATCGGGAAACCACCTCAAAGCTAGCTAACGCGGCTTATTTACTGTTACAGACACCTTGCACTACTTTTCCTCAAAGGCTGGAGTACATATAATGTAATTCTCCATTACTTAAAAAATGCAATGTAAAACTACAGAAAAAGAGTTCAATTCACTACTACCTACTACTTCGCATTAGTTTGATAGTTGTTGTTGCTCATTTAGTCATTTCCTACAATTTCTGGTGAAAAGGGACGAAGGAAAAAGGCTTTTCCTCCGTTTGTTCACATGCTGACGTCACGGGTCCCAACCGGCGCTTTCATTGGATGATGCGACAATGTTGTCCCGCCCACCTTCTACGGATACAAATCTGTTCTACGCATACGAAACACTTTTGCACCACATTTACCACCTGGGACTTGGTGCAAATCTACCTGCAAAAAAACCCACAGCCGAGACTTGCAGGAGCAGATTCGAGCAGAGAAAACCCTCAGCTGAGACTTGTAGGAACAGATTTGAGCAGTTGTATCATCGATTTGTGCTCGCTCATTAAAATGCTGTGCTCGATATCATTTTATTTGAGAGGACATTTTTCACAGATGTGCAACTTCTGATGCGTTAGTTCACATTTGGGTTTACGAATGCACAAATTGGGGGCATGTTCTCACATTATAAAACACGGGTGTGCAAATGTGTTTTGCACCAACTGTGCTGCAATGATTGTAGCAAAAGTGTCAAGCGCATGACTCTTTGAAGTTGCGATGCACAGGATAGGATTTGTGCACCCGTAACAACGATTTGTGAACTCGTAGCCCCTCAATGGTAGAAAAAATATTTACGACTTCAAATTTACTGTTACACATTTGTGACTTTGGAGTACACATGCAAAACAAATATTTACGACTTCAAATCTACTGTTACACATTTGTGACTTCAGTTTACGCATTCGAAATCTGCAGTTACATGTGCTAAAGACTTATGCACCACATATACCTTCATAAGGGGGGGCACACCAGTTTGTTAACGCCGCCATACTGATAAAATACAGAGAGTTTTGTGGCGCTGATAGGCTTAATCAACTTTGTGTCAACTCGTTGGGCGATGGCTCGAATGTAACCGACATTCATTTATATGAAAAAGTTACGCACTATAGCTTTTAAAGCAAATGTGGAAAATAGCACAAAGCTCCGTGAAAATGTCTGCATAAATACACTTCAGGTACTTTGCAAAGGCTGCAAGGATTCCCCGTCTATTCTGCCTTTTTGATGATTGATGGTCATTATTGCGTTTTGGTTCTTATCATACCAAATGCCAGAAAGAAGTCAGGCTGGCTCAGACCCACATTTCAAATGTCAACACATGCACAGGTCAGCCCCGTAACATTTGTCGAGAGCAGCCGTGCTGTACGTTCTAAAGATACAGTAGTATGCCTGTTTCTTTGTCCCTTTTCTTTCTTTTATCCATCACCATTTTAGCTCTTTTATGCTACTGTTTGCATCCTTTCCCTGGGTTTGCAGCCTCCAGGGAGTGTGAATGTGGAGCTGTGAGATAATGTAGATTAGAATCATCCTTTTTTTGCAAGGATTTGCTTCATCTGCTGTGCTGATGGAGATAGCGGAGAGAGAGAGCCCTTAGATTGGTGTGTGATTCATTTTGCGATGATGGCTCTTTCCGGGACAATTATTGAGTTGAGATTATGAACATTGTCTGATCGACGTCATTGCCTGTGCTGCAGAAGAGAAGAGAGGCCTTGCATGTCTGATTGTTCTCTTTGGTAAAATTTTATGGATTATTTATTTGCTCCACTCTTTGGAATTGGATAAAAGTGAGACCTGCTGCTTGTCCACTTTGTCTACTTCTAGAGATAAAGCTTGCTTACATTTGATCCTTTTTACTGTCTTTTCCTTGCTCATTTATTTCTCTTTTATCCTCTTATTCTTTGCCTTCCAACCTAATGTAAACCCAGTTATTACCTCGACTGTTACATTCAGGGTTAAAGTTAAAGCTCCCATATTATACACTTTTCGGTACTATTATACACCAAATTATATGGTCTTAGTGGTCCCTAATACGTTTTTCTTTAATTGTTTGCTGAAAAAAACTTTCAGATAATTTATTGTACTATGCTGATGTTCAGCTAATCTCACAATGGCCTATTTTTTAAAAAGAGTTGCAGCTCCCCTCGTAAATATACAATCTTTGAGCTGCCCCCGCCCCCTGTCCGGAAGCGAAGCCAGATACGCCTCGCCCTCTGTCTGTCAGGGCTGTGGACCAATAAGAAATAGGGGTGTGGGCTGCACAGTGGAAGCTTCTGGCTTTCCAGTTTGTGAGGTCAGAAAAGGGGAAAATTCTGACTGGAGTATATTGGGGGGGGGGGAGGGTTAGGGGTTTCAGAAAGGGGGAGAGTGAGAACAGGAGAGATTGTTATTTTTTTTATATTTTGGCAGTCTCTAGGCACACCGTGGACCTATGGATATGTTAGAACACATTTAAAAAGTGCATTTAGCATAATATGTGACCTTTAAATGCTAAATGTAAAATGCTAAGGTTATTTTGAGCGTACGGATCTATATAAAGCCGTGATATTTTCTCCCCAGTGATTCATTATAATGAACCAGACCACCTGATGCTTGCTAGCAAATAGCCTGAATGAAACGCATGGGGGAACCTTTTTGCAACCTATTTCTGTTACAAATGTTGAAGGAGCTTTTCAGAAGTAATCGTTAAGCCAACAAAGCAACAAAGTAAAAAAATAAAACCCTGGTTGTGTAGTTTTCGTGATCCTAAATAGATACCTCCCTCCCTCCCCTCCCCTGTCTATAGGTACATGTTGGGTCTGTCTGTGCTACCGGCCTTGATCCAGTTCATTGGGTTCCTGTTCCTGCCGGAGAGTCCTCGCTGGTTGATCCAACGCGGCCTTACCCAGAAGGCCCGGCGTGTGCTCAGTCAGATCAGAGGCAACCAGAACATCGACGAGGAGTACGACAGCATCAAGAACAGCATCGACGAAGAGGAGAGCGGTGGAGGTAAGGGGAGGGAAGATATAGCATTAAACGTTGCTGGCCTTTGTATTTACAACTGGACAGGTATCCATGTAGTTGGGTGGCTGATGTTTGGGGAAGGCGTGTTAGTTTAAATGCCTTAATTTAAGGTGGATTCAGCGATACTCGAGAATGATTGTTGTCAAGATCAACTTTTGTCAAAAGCATATCTCCTAACGATCCGCAACCTGTTCTTACTGTGTAAGAAATCAGGTGTTAATACACAGCCTAAGCTATGTGAACTGGTATCTAAGCAAAGGGTATGTAAACAAAGAGAGCCCACCGTAGCTAGTACATGCCCGTTTACAGAGCATAGGCTATAAAAAACGCATGTTGCATCATTTTGCACCTTTACACTTTAATTTCCATTAGTTGCTAAACTCAATAGCTTAAGAGTATTACAGGTTTTACAATGGTTGCAACGTTTTCTCAAGGCATTTTATTGACGCAGAGGTAAGTGCTACAGTACAGGTCAGGGATAATTCAACATTCTTTATTAGGTACAAGGAACAATAGAAGACGTCCATTGAAATCAAGGCATAGAGGAGGAAACATGTCTGCAAGGGACTTATTTCTTCTAGCTAATTCTTTAGCTTATATTCTTAGCATCTCTGAGCTGACAGTCAAGACTGTGAGCCTCGAAGGCAGCCCCCTCCTTTCCAATCACTGTCTGAAGTCCTCCTCAGTGAGGCTGATGAGACAGTTCATGCTTTGCCCCCTGCTGTGTGATGAAGCACTTCCCATTGAAGCAACATTCGGCCGCCAATCAAACGGTGCTATCGGTAAAGTGGCATCCTTTCTCTTGATTTCTTAAGTAGATGGGGTTTGAGCTTCCATCTCTTCATCTGACTTTGTAGTTCTTATTTTTATAGAAAACAACACTTATGGCTGCCAGAAACTTAAAGCAAATCACTTCCTTTACAACAAAGAATGTTTTTTTCTCACCAAGCCACAGGTGTTGAAGCTTTAATGAACTTGGTGTGAATTGGAATATCCTGTTGGAAATAGGTTGAGATATTTCAGTTTTAGACTCCCATTGTTTTTCGACAAGCGTAAGTAGAGATCCTTGGTTGAAAGGCTACTAAATACTCTGTCTGTAGAAAATACTTTCTTAATTGAGAACTGTTTCTGCTGTTTGTGATGAGGCTTTGCCAGTGTGAGCTGACAGTACTGAACGAGGTTGTCACAACGGTAGCTGAATGAGCCAGCACATTAGCTCATATTGCTGTTTCATAACGGCGCTTTGGCACAATCGGGAAGTTTTCCTCTTTTATTTTTTAAAGGTTGGCTACCTCTGATCGCTTTTTTAATCCTTGCTCTAACGAGTCCCAAGAAAACACCCTTGAAGACAAATGCATGCACGCACACACACACACACGCGCATACACGCACGCACACACACACACACACACACACACACACACACACACACACACACACACACACACTCACTAAGATAAGCCCACATTGTAAGATTCCCTTTCTCTGCCATCTGCATAATGCATGTGTGAGAGAGAGCAAGAGTGAACTGGTATTAAATCCACAAAAGAGAGACGCTATGCCCAATCACACACACAGAGCATATGGTGTCATAATTGCTGCAGTGATGGGAATTTGAATCCGATCCCAGTGGCTGATGTCTTTGTATGAGTTTCATTCATTACCAGCTCCACGTTCCTTCCTTGAGCTCTTTAATCAAAGCTAGTGTTATTTTTATTTGACTTTCGTTTTATTTGTTTCCTGGGACAGTGCATATCGAGAGAAAAAATCACTGTAAGCCATGAGGCTCATTTTGAACAGTTTTAACCTTTGCCAGATGTTAGATTAGCTATTAAAGTAACAATAAAGTAAACAAAATATGAAATCATAACAGTAGAAGATGGGAGGGGAAATCATTCAATAAATATGGAGGATAAAAAGCTTAAAAAAAGAGTATGGCAACCAACATGCATACTAAGACATGTTTGGAAGGTGCTTTGTTGTAGCCTTTCTAAAACCAAAACCCTAAAGCCCAAGTGTAGGGAATAGAAATAATTGTATCACATTGATTTTGTATGAACCGTAGCATAAGCCCTGCAAATGTAGCATGTATCATGATACTTACTAGTATCGTAACCCAGTGGTATGTCCAAAGTCATGGACCATTTCGTAATGATTACATTTTGTGTGGTTAAATATTTGTATCCAATTTTTTATCATAGGGAGCGTTGCATTCATACGGCACGATAGTTTTTATTCTAAAAGGATTTTTTTCTTGTGTAAATGACAGATTAAACAAACAAGCATTTATTATGTTAAAATGAATAGCATGATAATATGACAATGACTACTTAGCTGTACAGCATTGTTTCATTATCTTCATCTTGTAAGGATTCCGAGGATTTTTATCCTGGGTGCTGTGAGCTTTAGCCTCGTAGCTATCGAGAGCCTATTTAACAAGATTTTGGGAAAATTGAATATTAAACAAGCATTGTTGACTAAAGACCATATCTGAGAAGTGTAGTGATGTTTGGATTTAGTTTGACTTTTTCAAGGACCTTCAGTAGCTTACAGATTGCAAAGGTTGTGTTATTGTATCAGTTGTCAGATACTGAGTGGATTCATATTGTCTATAAAAATGTGGATGCAATATTCTAATTTCCCCAGTAATCTATTGGTTGGGAAAGCCTTGACAGTGGTCGCTTGTGGACAGTTAAAGTGTTTTGTTTGTTTTCTGTACAGAGGTTATTGTTTGTCTGCGCCTGTCCGCAATGAGAAGGGCCTGGAGAGTAATGAGGGGGGGAGTGGAGATAGGAGAGTCGATTAAGAGGACGAAGTGGGATGAAAGAGCGGAAAAAGACGGGGAGAATGAGGAAAGAGAGGCAGGAGTGAAGGGTGAATTGGATTCAGCCTGTTCGCAACTAATCAACTTTGACAACATAGAACACCATGTCGCTGGAAGGATTAACATCCATGGTTTCCTCTTGGTCAAAGTGGCCTGCAGTAAAGAGGTGTCTCAGTCACACACACACGAACACAGACACACACACACACACTCACTCAAATAAACACACAAACACACACGCACACACGCAAGCGCACACACACACACGAACACACACACACACACACGTTTGTATGGCTTTACTGAGGACATGCATTTACATCATGCATTCCATAGCCTCTTACCCTAACCTTATCCATCAGAACTTAATGCCTAACCCCAACCCTACTACTAACACTAACCTCAACCTAATTCATACCTGAACCTTAACCCTAACATAAACATAACCCTCAAAAAGGCATTTGAAGAAGTAGAAGCACCAGGCTAAACGTCTTCACTTTCCCAAAATGTCCTCACTATCGTTAAAAGTTTACATTGGTCCTCACAAAGCTGCACTTACAAGTACACACGCACACACACACACACACACACACACCCACACACACACACACACACACACACACACACACACACACACACACACACACACACACACACACACACACACACACACACACGTTTGTATGGCTTTACTGAGGACATGCATTTACATCATGCATTCCATAGCCTCTTACCCTAACCTTATCCATCAGAACTTAATGCCTAACCCTACTACTAACACTAACCTCAACCTAATTCATACCTTAACCCTAACATAAACATAACCCTCAAAAAGGCATTTGAAGAAGTAGAAGCACCAGGCTAAATGTCTTCACTTTCCCAAAATGTCCTCACTATCGTTAAAAGTTTACATTGGTCCTCACAAAGCTGCACTTACAAGTACACACGCACACACACACACACACACACACACACACACCCACACATAATCCCACACTGATGTATAAAATCAAACACTCTCTCAGGCATCAGAGTGTCCCTCTTGTGGGACTCAGTGTGTGTCCAGCAGTTTTATGTTTTTCTTTGCAGTGTAAGCCATCCCTAGAGTCATCAGCAGTCCCTGTGTCAGAGCAGAGACCCAGCAGGAAGGCTCCTCACACTGCCTGCTTGTTATCTTGTAGCCAGCGGTTAACACTTTGATTTGGTGTGAACTGTGAGCAATGAACCCAATGTACACATTTATCTAGGAAAGTTGTTGAATTGGTTCCAAATATTGTCCTGTCTGTTATTCCAATTCGTGTGGTAACAAATTAAAGGAAAATTTTGGTTTTCCTGCAAAGACGTAAGACGATTCGACTGAAATAAACTGCATATTTCATTTGCTTTTTTTCAAATGGGTTCTGTGATAGCGTATGAAAGCCACCTTCCAAGCACTTTGAACTTAAAACTTTGATGGAATATCTTGTGCACTCTGCAGCCTAATTGCAACATGTTTATGCTGAGGGATTTCTGTCTTACATCTGGTTGTGAAATACAGAATACACACTGATCAAGTTCAGATCAATGAGGGTCGCCTGTAGCCGCATATTCTTCTGTACTGGCTCTTAGTTTTGATCAACTGAAACTATTGAAATCAAGCCAGACTAAAGTGAATAATTTCCAACATGTGCAACTAGTTGCTTTGCAGAAGATAAAGCTCTTCAAATGCATCGTCTCATTTTTAATAAGGTCCTGAAAAGTCATGTCTACTAGCCACTATTCCTTGTATAGTGCATCTTATACAAAATAACATGCACATAGAAACACAGAGAAAATAAAACAAAGATACAAGCAGTACAGAAAAAGTCAATGTTGTCGCATTCGTCCATAATTATAAAAGTGATCATTATAAGTAAGAGCAACACACTCTCAAAATGTGTTATGTTCCTTCCTATATCACATCACAATGATGGACCTGATTTTTCAAAATAAATCTGTATAAACTATCATAAAAAAACATTTAAAGGTTAAACATTTGACTCAGTAGCATTATGACACACTATATCAGCATAATACACTATATAACAACAATAGTTTTTTCACATAAAAAATACAAAAAATATTTGGACTATTAATTAATGCCCAGACCTGGGCTTATGAGAACAGTGGAGGTTGGAAAAAAGCTCAGAATCAATAATAATACCAAGGTATTTTATTTTCAAATTGTGATATTGAAGATCCATCAATCCAAGTAATTGAAAGTGTAAATGACTTTTCGCTATCTGGTGTCTATAGAAGCATACTACAAAGATTTATTAAAATGCAGCATCTCTCGCTCTCTCTTTTATTTTGAAAAGCAAACTTTGCAAAGAATCAGGTTTAAAGGGCAGACAGGCACTTCTTGACACAACATTATTTGACCTTTATCATTCACTTCCACCTTTCGGCAGAACAAAACAACAATGTTACTCTTCATCACAAGATTCATTCTAGCAAAAAACAAACACACAAAAATAAATAGTCTTTATTGTTGAAGAATATTTTAATGTCCCACTGCCATCTGTGCCATATTATCTCATTCCTGCACTGCTAGTACGTTTTGCAATTTACATGCTCCCTTTAGGGCTGACATGCGACCCGGAGACCAGCTGTCACCTAGCAACCAGACAGACAGATAGGCAGATGGAGAGAAAACTACCAAGGGGAGAAACTCACACTTTCACATGTTCTGAACTATTTCCTTTGGTGACTGAGTCTCCTGGTGGGCTCAGTCAGGGCAGGTGACATCACACATGCAACAGGATTGATCCAGGAGCAAGAAGTTCTTGTAGAGTGGGGCGTTAAAATAAGAGCAGCTGAGGTCGGTTGCTGCCGTAGGCATCGGTCTAAATAGTGTGAAGAACCAATGTACCATTTCCTTGATTTCAATCATAAGGTGATAGGAATATGTCAGATGTCGGAAATGTTTGGTCTTGTAAAAACAGTTGAAAAGCCCAAGGGGTTCTGTCTCCAACATGATGACCAGTTTAATACGGCAAAGTACAAAGTGAGTGATGTATTTTCTCGACATGCATTGCAAGGCAGTTAATGTAAAGCATTACTGTAACACTAAAGGTTGTAAGGCAATGTGAAGGCCATGGTGTGGGCGTTCTGTCCGTTTATATTTGTTGGCCTTTAGAGGGCTCATTAAGTCTGCTGTTACACTTCAATACAGGATTCTCACAGGAGAAAACCATGCCCAGCCCTCAAACCCCCCATAATTAACCTTTTTACTCTGAAACAGGCCATTTGAAATACTTCACCGTGATTGTGCCCTTGGCCCTTTCTAACTTTCGGTCAGAGGCTCTTCTCAGAGGATTTTTTATAGCATCTTGCACGTGTGTGTGTGTGTGTGTGTGTGTGTGTGTGTGTGTGTGTGTGTGTGTGTGTGTGTGTGTGTGTGTGTGTGTGTGTGTGTGTGTGTGTGTGTGTGTGTGTGTGTGTGTGTGTGTGTTTGTGTCTTCACCTGGAAAAAAACACAAGCATACACCATGCCCCTTTGCTGACATGCCAGTTACCATGGAAACAACACTTCTCACTTCCCTATTCCTCTCACCTCAGATGAAGATGATATTGTAGTGTGTATAAGCCACACACATGCACGCACATGCACACACACACCCACACACATACACACACACACACACACTCACACACAAACACACTTGCACACGCACACATTTAACACATCAGGGATTGTGTAAAAGTCCCAGAGGTCAAAAGCTGATCATTTTAGGATAATTATTGAACTACAATAGCAGTATGCATAGCTGTCTCCATGTAGCCACCATCACATCCTTTCAAGGCCTAATTAGTTTTCTATTGAGGAAATTGTTTCTGTGTATGCAATTCAATTTCCAAAAGTGTGTGCGCTGACATTTGCTAAATCAACTCCACCCAAAAGGACTTTATGTTTATTAAAATGCACATTTAAGAGGCCTCAAATGTTGCTAGATAAAAGCAAACGGGTCCTATTATCCTTTAAAAGATTCAGTAATTATACTTTTTTAAGCCAAGACTTTCTGTTAGTTGAAGTTGGTGAAATTCACAAAGAAAACGTTTAATCTTATCTCCAAGCTGTGGGTTTCATTTGAGTTCTTTGTCTTGATCAATGCTGCTTATTTTCTAAAGAAGAAGAGGAGAAGGAGAGGAGGGGAGAGGAGAAGAGAGGTCGATCACGAAGAGAAAGTGAAGTGTAAAATGGATGTGTTGGGGGCAGCACTTATGATCGGAGAAGCAATATTGTGGCAATATTGCAGGCCAATTCAGCCAATATAGTGCCATTCTTCATGAAGGGGCCTTCATAGTGCACTGTATTGAACACGCAGGTTTATTTGTAGCACTTGTTCATAACAACGGGGCAGTTTCAAGCAGCAGATCTGATAAGTGACATTTTTCTGCTAGGAAAAGCCAATAAAAGTCAATGGAAAATTACATTTAGTTTAGTTTATGAAAGTAGAGTATTGGTTATTATTAGAGTTTTCATTAGACTGGTAGGGAGAATCCGTTTTCTATGTCAAACAGATGGCTCATTTTGAAGTGATAGTTTGCCCAGTATCTGTTTCTGGAGTATGAAATACTTTAGACTTGAAAGCTTGCTGTTCAAAGTCGCTCGCCAGCTTCCTTGTGTGGGAAACGGAGGCTATGGTCAGCTTTGATTCAGGAAGGTTATGATTGTAGCCACTTTACTTTGTTTGCACCATTGCAAGACTGTTTATATATTGGCTTCATCACAGTGGAAGTCAGAACCACTCTATGGTAGGTCTTTGTCAGTACCCCACACTGTCGATGGCAAACTGTTTCACAGCAGACATTTCACTTGAAGTAGCCGGATAAGCGCAGGTAGAATTAAAAGCATCAACAAATACCAGGACTCTGACAAACAGCAATATTGAGTGAGACAGCATGAGCTTAACAAAGGCTTGCTAACCCAACAACATTGACTGGATAGATTAAGAAAGTGGAACAATTTACAGCTACATTTCGTGTCTACCGGTGGGGAGACTTAAAGTTTAACACAGCAATAATTTATTTTTGGGGCAACTTAAAGGCAGTGGAACAAGCTGTTTCAAACCTTGGCCTATTATCACACAATTAGTCTAGATGGAAGAATAGGTCCACGCGCATAGGGTGGCTTTTTTTTTGCAACCTGTTTTTTTCTAATCCTTGAAGTGTCTATTTTAAGTTTCTGCCAGGTAACAGGCTGAACTAAGGGGTTTTGTGGTTTATTTTTAAGAGTGTATTACACATTTACCAATTTCGAAAATGAAAACAGCTAAATTAAAGAAAGCATAACTTTTGAAGAAAAAAACATACAGAGGCAAATTAACAAATTTTTCCATTTAATTCTGACTCAGGGAATCCAGTAAAGTGGTTATTTTTAACATTCAAGTACATTTTCCCTGTTTTTCTGGACAAAAACAGCAAAAAACAGCAAAAGAAATGTATTACATCTATATTTTCTTTTTTTTATTATTAAATAAACTAATAAATGTAGTAAAGATTTAACTGTTTAGCAGTACCTAACTATTAAACTAACTAACTAACCTAGAATTTTGATAAGAACTACATATTCCTACTCCCTACAGTCCAGGGAATAGGTATATGTAGTTTAAATTTAGAGTCTTGGGCCTGCCATATAGTCCAGCAGATAGGTGCAATATATAAAGGAATTGTGCTTTTGATGATACAAATATGAGCTTTGGCACACTGTTAGAGCATACCTTAAGGAAGATTTTTCTCTATAGGGCCATCACCAATTTTTCCTATGTCACCAGTGGCGGCCATTTTAAAAATGGCCACCGACGGTCGTTATTTTACATGTAGGCCTAGTTTAGGTTCTAGACCACCTAGGATCTTGGTTCTGGTGGCTAATCCTATATTTTTAAGGATGAGGAAGACAGTGGCACTATTTAAAACATGCTGGAAACTACTGAACTGAACTACTGTACATGTACATGGCATTCAGGGAACAAAATTATGTTAAAACCATCGAATATTAGCAGAATTTTACATATTTTCCAGTATCAGGCAAGGTAAGTCGCGAGCAGAAACCTTTACTCACATAAAGTTTTAGGTAACACCCCCAAATACATTTGCATAAATACTTTTACAAGAATGAGGAATGCAGAGGTTCTATGGACAATATGCTAATAACTACATACGAACATATATCTGGCAAACAAGGAATTCAATAACTATACAGTAATTGACAGATTTATAATTATTTTTGAAAAAACAGCCCACGTCTGTGGCAGAGGCAATTGCGCTGTCCACTGCACCAGTTTGTGAATCCACAGCAGAGGAGTTCACAACAGGTCTGTATCGATCCTGGTAGTGCGGCCCAGTGAAGTTCCCATCCACTTCCACTCCCAGTCAACTGGTGATGGGAGATCAGGGGCTGCAACCATCATCTGTCCCAAGCTTTGGCTAGCTTGGTAGGCACTGGCAGCCCTCTTTCTGTGTTGAATCAGTGCTGCTTGTGTTGTACCTTTCTGGGTGAAGAGCTGCTCGTGTGCCTGATTACTGACTGCTAGTGCAGTCATACAGCAATAACAAAAATCAAGAGGCTCCATCCAGTTGTCTAGGAGCCAAGACACAGAAGGGTCTCTTGATGTCATTAAAGTTCTCCATGTATCCCACCTTGTCTTCTACTCCCTGCCACTAAAAGATGATGGTGTCACAACCAGTAAATGCTTTGAACACTAGTAAGGCTACACATCGATCTGGACCTAGTGCCCTCACCATCTCCTTCAAATATTGAAAATTTTTCCCAGCTCCAAAGGAAACACACAGCTCATTTATGTTGAGGGATTTGGCTGCTGTCACTGCCAGTAATGGCAAATCCATCTCAACTGTATGTATTGACACCTTGGTATACCCTTCCTTCACATCATCTCCCAGGTGCAGTAAGGTGTTTTTCAGTGTTGAGGACTGTCACACCAGTTACCAGGAAGGAGAACAGTTCAGTGTAACACTTTGGCCAATTTTCAAGAAAGGCACTTGATGCCTCATCGCGTTTACAGACACATGTTAACAAGAGCAGCCCCTCCATGGATGATGACCTGTACAGTGGGGTTGGATATGTTTTTCGAGAAGAAATCCGTGGATATGCCTGGTTTTCATGCTCATAGAACTGATCCAGACTTCCGTCACTTATAGGCCTTTCACACCGCAGCAAAATCGGAGCTGGTTCCGGGCTAGTTCGGAGCTAGAGCCAGTGTTTTGGTTTCACAACGCCAGAGAACCGCCTCCGGCCTGTAAAAACCGGTTCAACTCAAACCCCAGGATTGAATAAATAGGCTAAAGCTGGTGTGGCTAACGTGTTAGCAAACCGTTAACCTTCACATTTGTGTTTCTAGCAAATGCAGGTCTGTTATTCACTCTCTTTTTAGCTTTGTTTTGCTATCCACCAAATCTTAAGTGAGTTACAAGTGGATCTTTAGCTGCTATATGCTTAGATATGTTCACAAGCTAATTGCTAACTTTGTCTTTTAGCACTTTGGTGTTCAGTAATGTAGTGTACAATGGGTTTATCAGAACATTCCAGATGCAGCAGACAGCTGTTGAGAAAGCAGTTAGACCCGACGACTAAAGTTACAGTCTGCAAATCAAAAGCAATGAAGATAAAAAAAAACACTTAAACGCTTCAAAGGGCTGAGGGAAAGAGTTGTGTGATAATTCTCTAAGGGCACATTACTGTACGTCACCCTATTCAAATTACATGCCGTTTCTTGGTCCATTGTTAATGAAAGAATGTGAATTAGTGCAGCTTCAAAGAGATACATACCCTTGAGGTGCAGTATCCATTCATAGAAAGTTTGCTGTCACTCTGCTTATCCAGTCTAAATGAGTCAGATTTGATTTGAAGAGGAGGAGGAATAAAAGAAAAATCGCTCAATGTCAACCACTTTTGACACCAATTTAGCACACTACAATCACCTCATTACATAAGACGTCTCGGTGGTAAAACAGGCCCCTGTCAGCAATCAAGATGAATGGGGTAAATTGTTTTGCTGATGAATATGGCTTAATTTGAAAGCTGTTAAAGCGGAGAATGTTCAGACTGTATTAAAGTAGAGACCCCTTACATTACCCACACAATAACAACAGTCAGTCAAGAGGCGGAAATTGAATTGGTGTTATTCGGAGGCTATTTTATATTTATTTATTCATATCAGTTTGAAGATGAGTGTTTTGTCCCTGGTCCAAAGCAATCTCTCCGTGGCTCATGCTTGTTGTTAACCATCTGTTTCCAGGTAATTGAATGGTAGGCCTACACCGTGTTAGCTATCAACAAAAGCTTGCAGCACCTCCTAAATTATTAATTTTATGCAATCATAATCGCTTTTTATTCACAAGAACTCACACAGGCACAAAAACAGGTTGCACACATGCCTGATAGATGTCTGAGGGAGTTTGAGCGTCTATACCGTCTAATTCTCCCACTGATCATCAATAATGCAGGATATTTGAACATTTGATGGAGCTCCATTGCTGCTCTGGGTCTGTTTAAATCCACGAGGAAATCATAATAAGACAAGGGCTACATACTGAGGGAAAAAGTGTTTGGAGTCACTGAACAACAGCATCTTAAGTATATTAAATGTGATCGTGATCCATCCGTTTAAAGCTATAGTGCGTAATTTTCCCATGTAAATGAATGTTGATTACACCCGAGCCATTGCCAATTGAGTGTACATAAAGTTGATTACAAAACTCTCGCTATATTTCTCAGTATAGCAGTGTTTACCAACTGGTGTCGCCCCCCGACACTCGCGCAGGAGCTCAAGAGAAATCAGTTTCAGTTGTTGATTCTACTGTTAAAAAAAACCCTGGACGTACAGCAGATGGAATGAAATCCCTGCGCAATCACCAAAGGTTTATCTCATGTAGATGCGCCGCCAGTGTTGTAATTACTCAGAATTCCTCATGGGGGCGACAGAAGTTACGCAATATAGCTTTAAAATGAAGTGTATGGATTAAATAATCAGTCCAACTGATTCAGGAATACATATGTGTATGTATTGTGTAAATCCAAGTGGTTTCAATAGTTGGTATCATTCAGTTCACATCCGAGCGTCACTGTTTCCTGACGTAAACTGGGTTTGCAGCCTTGCTCTCAAATGAGACTTAATTGGATCCACCCCGCTAGAGGCGTTGTCTTCTTTTTGCTAATCTACTTTTTCAATCAAAAAATGCTTTCTGCTCTAATGCTTTTAATTCCCACATCTTATTCCACCTCCCGTGCTCCTCTGTTAACACAAATGGGCTTCCTTACCAAGGTTCATATGAACAAATATTTTGATACGAGATGCTTGGAAAATTACTGTTGTCATCAGTTTGAACAACACCCAGCTGATCCCGGCAGGGGGGGGGGGGTGCAGGGTAGAGTGGGAAAATGGTGGAGGCTGCTGCATTAGCAGAGGATGCAAAGCAAGGCAAGCTGCTTCCGATGATGGCAATGAGGGGAGATTAGAGAATTATCTCTCTTTACTTCATTACTTGGTTTCTACCTAAGGGCTTCTTAGTTCTTGTACAGCAAGTCCAAAAACAAAAATTGTGAATGTGATCCCTGAATCGTGTTGTCCAAATATTTTAGCGCTGTTTTGAGCTGCAGGATTTCATTGATCTTTCGCTCATTAGGAGGCATTTGTTAGGGTTCAGTGTTCATTACTTTTGTGTTGAAAAATCAATACACGCATTGAAGAGCTTGGGGAATTGCTTTTTTATTTTCAGCTGAAGTAGATAAGTACAAATCAGCACACACATTTAAAAGTCAATAGTCATAAATAAGTTGCTGATAACATTAATAATGCATAGCTCTGCCAATTCTGTCTTTTAAATAAAACAATTATGATGATCTTGATCCTGTTACAACACAGCCACAACGGCAAGGAAAATAAAGGCTAAATGAATAGTTCAAAATGTTGGGGACTATGCATATTCACTTTCTTGTAAAGAGTGAGATATAGTAGCGCCTCACTGTTAACAAAAGGGTTGTTAGCACATTTCAGCTGTTAATAGGGAACAAAAAGAAGCATAGGGTGATGTTCAGTTGTCTGCATCTGGGACTTTGTAGAGGTGTATTCAGTATAGTGCAATTTTTCAGCCTTGGATAATCGTTAATCTTTTCAACTCACAAAATACAGGAACAAATTAAAGTGGATAATAGAACCACTAGGGCTGGTTTTGAGTCTCAATACAAAAACATGCAGCAGTGTTCTTCGGTGGTTTGACGACAGCAAACCTGTGACTCATGCAGAGATGCCTTCCTCAATTCAAATGCGCCTGTCAAATTGGTATGTGTTAGGGAGGGAACCCAATGGGCCCCAAGTGAAACTATTAAGCACTTTAATGGTTATGACTCAAATGTTCCATCCATAAAGGTGGCGTTAATAGGTCAGTAAATGATATCTGGCTAAACTATTATCCAAATAGGGTTTAATGGGAAAATTAGAAATTTAGAAGATATAGGTTGCGTTCCGAATCGCATACTTTCTACTATATAGTATGTAGAAAAAAGATTTAGGATGTCCCGATTCTTGTGGCCAGATTTAGGATGGTTAGAAGTACCCGGATGTCCTACTTCATGCGGCCAAGATTGTTAGTGTTGAAAAGTGCATCCTATTTGGGCGATTCTGACCCACAATCCAGTGCGCACGTGAAGTGACGTAACATCGACGAAGCCTCCATATGAAAACAAACGGGGATGCGACGGATATAAAAGCAAGAGGCAAGATCAAGGCGCAATGTTATGATGAAATAAGAGAGAAAAGTATGTCCCAATAGTATGCCTACTGCATCCTAACTAGATTCTTTTTATCGTCGGATGTAGTATGTAGAATAGAAAAAAGAAAGAGTATGCGATTCGGAACGCAACCCTAGGTAACAATGCTTATGTCTCTGGTTTGCAACCAGCCTCGCTGTCTCTCTGTTTAATTTATTTCTGTGTGTGTGTGTGTGTGTGTGTGTGTATGTGTGTGTGTGTGTGGGGGGGGGAGGGTGCACGTCAGCCCCTTAGGAGGACACTTGTCATTAGGGCAGGTGTGCAGGTGGGAAGTCATGAATCTCAATCACTCAGCAGATTGATCACCAGCTGACTTCAAAGTGGCTCCAGAGATTATATTACGGGCCAATGGGAATGGATAGACAGATATGGTTACGTGTGTGTGTGTGTGTGTGTGTGTGTGTGTGCGTGTGCGTGTGTGTGCGCGCGCGTTTGTCTCACACCTTTGTGAATGCACATTAGCGGTAAACATTTTCAGCTAGGCTTCTTCAAACCTCTGAGCGTTTATACTCATTTAGAACAGTGGCGTGGCGTGGGGATTTTTTTTGAGGAAGCCAAGTGAGACAACACCTTTAATCTACATGTTTATTGGAAGGTGGGGGACAGAAAAGAGTAGGCGTCGCAGCTTGTATTTAATGTAACTACAAGAGCTATTATAGCGCCTGGTCACTTTACCAGGACTTGCACACGCCTGTAATCTGTCCGACACCGCTCGTTCGCTCTCTCTCTCACTCACTCACTCGCTCACACACTCACTCACTCACTCACTCACTCACTCACTCACTCACTCTCACACACCTCCTAATCGTTTTATTAAATTATACATTGTATTATAAATGCACCCCCCACCCCGACCGGAATGCACAACTAGCCGCTTAATGCCCAATACAGATTCGAATTCATTCACAATATAATTAGGGGACGTTTTATAGGCTATTTTAAGTTTCACGTTCACGTGAGACACGACTCACACAATCAGTTATGTGCTTGACATACACACATACTTTCTATACATCCTTTTCGTTTAGGAACTAGGCCAGATGTTCATTATACAACACTACTTAAGACAACCCAGAACAACTTCAGTGGATACCAATGCAACTTAATCAAGGCACAATTAGCAATAAAATAACACAAAACATAACATATAGCTACACGGACAGTAAAGGGAACAGTTAACCCGCGCCGGGAGAAGGTGTGTATTTTACTCACTATTTGTAGAGGAAGGCCATTAGCTGAAGTTTGCCGCTACCAGCTAGCCACTCGGTGCGGACATAGTTCTCCTCCCTGAAAGTGCGATAAACTTCTTTCTCTCCACACGCATTGGCCTGCCGTCAGATTTGATTTTTAATGGCTCCTCAATTGGCAGTTTGGTAAAATCATTTTTTACTAAATTCTCAAAATCTCCACCCTCCATAACTGTTCTTGCTAATATGATAACAATGCAAACATGCTAATCTCCCGCTATTGTTATTGTTGTTAAATTTCAGTGACGTTGATAATGATGCTTTGATTTGATTGGTGTGAAGCCAAGGGCTGAGTGGCTTCCCTTGGCACCCTCATGACACCCTCCTGACCAATCACAGGAGGGCAGTGTCAAGACAATAGCCTCACCTGATTGGTCAATCCTTCCTTCTTTTTTTCACCAAGGGATGCCAGCTCGGGCTGGCTTCCTCGCGGACATACAGTGTGCAGTATCGTGTTTCGCCGCGTCTTCAGAATCTAAATGTAAAGGGGCGCTGTTTCGCGCATTGTGAAATGCTCAATGAGAGGAGAAAAATGGGGAAGAAATGACAGCAACACAGCACCAAAGAATTACCGAAACTGTTAATATAAATGTTTTTATTGGATGACAACTACAGCCTAAAAAACAGGGAAGCCTGGCTTCCCTTGGCCTCCGGGAGAAAACGCCACTGATTTAGAACGCTTCATTTCACCTGCTCAGAGCGACATTTGAGCATCTATGAGCAAGCCAAGGCATCAGTGATGATTTCCTGAATGGCAAACATTTACTTTTGCTTCATGGTAAAAAAAAACACACCTGGACTGAAGCAGATACAATGAACACAGAGACCATCTCTGCTTCAGCCGTTGACTTTTTGATCACTATCACTGGCTACAGAAAACCCAAGTCAAAAGTATTTGTCCTGATCGGTTCCAATAGCCTACATTTGTGAGTTGGGATGCCGTTTTCAGTCATAAGGCCTGTCATACAGCCTGACGGTACCACATACCACTGCACATTTCAGATTTTAAAGTGCCTTAGTACAGTATTTACATTAGTTGTGCGATATAAACGGGTGTTATTAGCATCTGATGAGCGTTGATAAGACTGACATTGAAGGGGCTCTCTCATTGTCTTTCAATAGACACAAACCTACCTTTAAATCAAACCAAAATATCAATAGGGGAACACTTTGTTACTGTTGTACAAGAAACCAAAAGATGGCCCCCTCTCTTCGTATCCGTCATGTTACTACTATCCTGACACACACTCACATCGATTTCCAGCTTTATCACCCACAAAGTTAGAAGAGTGGGTACTAATAGTGTATTCAGTGTTTTCATCACGGCAGCACAGTTGACTCCAGGAGACAAATCTCATTAAGATCTCTACAACACACATTTGTTCCCCCCCCCCTTCAATATTTAAAAAAAAAGGCCTCAGGCTCTCACAAATCTCTGAGCCAGCACTTTAGAGGTGTGATAAGAGTGTTTCAAAGGAGTGTTTCATTCGGTAGTTATCTCGCTGTTACAAGCTTGTATCTTTCCCCCTGAAGCTAACTATTTCTGGCTTTTCCTCTTGAATCTTAATACGAAGTTTTTTTTGCTCCTCATCTGTTTCTATTTGTCACTTTATCTTTTTCCAATTGAGCGTTTCGGAATATTTGCTACGCTTGAGTGTATCCAGCAGACATTGATTTGTTTATTCAATCTTCCTTTTTTAGTGACTTTGTTTTGAGCGAGGCTGTCACGGCACATGGCAAACCACTGTCTCTTTTAATTGTTTTGGTACAATAGTTACCCGTACCCTCTCAGTGTGTCTTATGGCTGCTCTGACTAGTGCGAGTGACTCATACCCACACTTGAAAATATTTTGACGAGATGAAATGTGATTAGTTCTTCCCAAGCTCAACTCTTACTGCTTCCCGGTGAACATTTTGAAGCATGCACCATGAGACTGACAAATGAAGTTATTCCGATGCCAGTTCCTAGGTTCCCTAATGCTACTGCTATGTATGCAAATCTGCTCATTAAGATGCCACAGCAGTTAAAACACCTGCATAAATAAGGATGGATATGCTCCTGCTGCTGCTGTCTCCAATGACAACAGGTCCTTTTTTCCCTGCTGCGTGTATCTCTACTCAACTCTCCTTATGGTGAGACACTGCAAGCTTTATTTAAAATATAGATTGTCTTTTTCTTTAAGGAGACACAAATGTACTCATTAAAAGGTACTCCGAGGAACTTTCTTTTTTTGTTCATTCTTGCACCCCCTTTGGACAAAAGCGGTAGTCTTTTTACCACGCCAGCTGTAGTTCCTGGTTAAGCGTCAAATTTGAAAATATTACATTAAAAAAGACGTAATACAAAACATTTGCTTGAAGTAAGTAATCAACTGGCAAAGTTTCACAATGATCTCTTTAAGTTAAATGTTATCCTCTTCTGTTCTATCCTATCTACTCTGCAGTGTTAAGTCCTTGCCCTGATTCCTCTATGACTAAATTCCTTTTCTTTCCTTTCTTTCCCCTGTCACTCCTCTCCTCTCCTCTCTCATATGGAAACACATTTGATCCATTAAACTGATTCAGTGGAAGTACCAAATGAGATTCAGATAACAGCAGACATGAAGGTCATCTCTGCACCTTTTGAAATGCGGCTCACACTTTGCTCCCCTGCCTCTATAACAGACTCTTTTACAAATGACTCTCTTAAAAAAAAATCCCTAATGTCCTCGATCACTCTGCTTTTGCCAGTCAGGCCTGGTATTATGCGTGTTGTGCACAGAATAACAACAGATTGGACCCACTGTCTGCATTCACAATATGTGCCATCTGAATGGGACTGAGCAATCCTGTCCTCCTTTGCAGCAGACCTCACTGGAAGAAATCATTGTCAGGAGGATTCTCGTCCACCTATCATTTCAGTTATATTCCATTCACTTTCATTCTCTTGTGTTCAGCTTCGTTTAAACAGAAGCTCAGTGCTACACTGTGTGAACAACTCAGTTAGTAGAAAGTGCCATGGAACAAGCATCAATTGTAGAAATCTTGAAAGACGCCACCGGTGTTATACCACAACCAGCTGCTAAGCATTAAGGGCAGTGGGGTTAACAAGAATACTGACCACCTTATTCCAAAGTAAAAAAAAAATGAATATGAGCCTTCCATTAGCTTATAGGGACAATTTCCTAAAGGTCTATTACTGTAATGTGAATTTCTCTGACTGAAGTATTGCAGTGTCACTCAGTGAGTTGGACATATTCATAGCAGTGGTTTTGATCAAGTCTTAACAGGATCCCACTGTTTCTTTGGCACGTTTCACTGATTTCTGGCACACCAGTTTTGAGGAACCCAAGTACTCTAACAGGAACTAGGGTACTGTGACATGCAAACACCCCATGTCCTTATTTTCAGTTAGAAAACTCACGTTTAAAATGTTTTATTGGAGCAATTTATGGTTCGAGTTTGGCCCTATAGGTTACAGCCTCCAAACTCACTCGCATATTTATTTCCATACAATATTGAGTACTGATGTTCAAATATCTTTCCCCCCCGGAGCCTACAGATGGATGCTGGGGTATTGGTGGTGGTGGGGCTGAAAAGCAGGCAGCGAGAGGTAGAGCGGAGCAGAGCAATGATGCAAGAGCAACGGCAAAGACAAGGCAGAGGGAGTGAAGGGAAATCTTGCAGCTTAAATAGACTGCCAATAGACTTGGGGAATGCGTTTGGTTGGTGGTATAGAGGGGTATGGTGAGTCACCTGTATATGAAGCAGCATAAATCTAGTTGAACGTCTAAACTAGCTTGCAGGCCCCCTTGCCATTTACACACGTGCTGTTGTCAACTTAACAGAAAATACGATGGAAAAAGGGTGATATGCATGCTGAAAATCAAACTAATAATGTCGAGTTAAGTTGTGTTGAGGATATTTATCGCGTGTGTGTGTGTGTGTGTTTGTGTGTGTGTGTGCCATGTGTGTTTTATCATGTCTGGAGCAAGGGTGGGGCGGGCATAGCACTGCACCCCTGTATGCATTAGAAAGGACATAAGGATATAATCTACTGATTGGACTTATTTGTCTGAGTGGATTCAAACGCTGAGCAGCGACTCAAAAATGAATTCATGAGTTTTGTCTGGTGAAGTAGAAAGAAAACCCACCCCTCTCACAGTGCAATACCAAGAACATTTCATAACAGTTTGCTGCCACAACCATGTGCGTCAGCAGCAGTCTCAAAACTAACTCTGAAGACTTTGTGTGGGGTCGCTGGGGGAAAGCAACCGTGATCTCTCTCTCCGAACTCCCCCGCTCCCCTGTAGGGTTTTTAGCAGCATTATTAATAATTGAGCGAGGGAGCCGGTTGTGCAATGGCAGATCTATCATGATTCCCCCTCTGCGCCTGTCACAAGACCCGCATGGATAGATGGATATTGAACTAGCCTCTATTACACTCCTGAACACAGTATTTTTGTGCGAGCGTGTGTGTGTGTGTGTGTGTGTGCGTGTGTGTGTGTGTGCGCTTGTGCGGGTGGGCTTTCGTGTGTGTATTTAAAAATGTGATAATGAATTTTTGTCGCCGCTCAAGTTTCTGGCTCAGACTGCAGGAGCAAATCCCCACATGCCAGATAAGACAGGGTGTGCGAAGAAAAGGGGATACAGTATTTGAATTTGTAACTTGTCTGTATATTAAATTGAAAGCAGTCATTTTCGCATGTGTTGTGATTCATTATAAAGATGCACAACACAGTATGTGTGTGTGTGTGTGTGTGTGTGTCTCTCTCTCTCTCTGTCTCTCTCTACTTCAGAATAATAAGATATGAAATGGAAACTATGTGCATAGGGGCCGCTCCGGTGGCGTAGTGGATAGAGCGCGTACCATAATGGCTCCGGCCTTCGTTGCAGTGGTCGCGGGTTTGAATCCGACCTGTGGACCTTTACTGTACTCTGTCTCCCCATTTCAACTCTGTACTATCTAATAAAAAGCTTGAAAATGCCCAAAAATAATCTTTAAAAGACTATTTGCATAGTTTTTAGTGGTGAATGTGTGTGCGTGCTTGCTTGTTTGTGTGTGTGTGTGTGTGTGTGTGTGTGTGTGTGTGTGTGTGTGTGTGTGTGTGTGTGTGTGTGTGTGTGTGTGTGTGTGTGTGTGTGTGTGTGTTCTTTCCCTCAGGACTTACTTCCCACCCATTTGTGAGTCAAACTGGCGTTAGCAGCTTGTACTGGATATGGTAGAGTTTACCTACTGAGCTGCAATCCAGACCCAGAGAATAACCTGTGCTCACGGAATGGAAACAAGCTCACGGTTGAACTTTTTTTTTGCTTTGCATGTGATGCCAGACAGTGTGTCTGCAGGGGGAAAGCTGCCTCACATGCTGAATAATAGAAAAATCTCAGCTAGCAAATCAGACAGAGTTTAAAAATGAATGTGTCTCTCTCTCTATGCTGTGTACCCCTCATCGTGTCTCCTCTGGTGTATGATCTGGTTCTGGGTTATACATAACCCGGCCGGAGTTGACTTTTCAACACATTTCAAAGCCAAAAAGAAAAGACTGGCACTGTCAAGCCTTATCACTGCATTTTCCTGTATCTTTCTTTTTTTTCTATATCCCCTCTTTCTTAAGCCACCAAGCTTGCAGAGATGTAGAGAAAACACGGAAGTCTGAAGGCAAACCTGAAAGCCGTCCTCCTGCGCTCTATTGATTGATTCCTTTGACGTGATCAGCTTCAAACTGGAGAGATTTGATGGTTTTGTTGACACTCGTGCAGAGATTGCAAAAAAGCTATTAAGAAACACTGTGAGCTTCAGTCTCAGACAGCATCTTCCCTTGATTGGAAATGTTACTCTGTGTGTTATTCTGTTGGGCCACAGGGAACAATGTTATGATGAAATATAATGTCCCCATTGCATGCATGCAAACGACGTACTTTTCAAGGTGCAGCTGCGATATGTATTTTAGGAAAAAGGAAACGGTAGGCGATTTAGAATGCAGGGGAATATGCATCACTGTTCTTCCTTTTTTTTGTGCAGCACTGACACGATAAAATATGACATCCACTCAGATTTAAGCTTCAAAGATTTCCCACGAGAGAAAGGGGAATGTAGAATCATGCCTCGTTCTTAGTAAGTAATTACTGAAACAGGTGGAGATCACTGAAGTATTTAGGCAGATTTGGATATCGGGCTTAGGACAAATCCAGTACGTCTTTAGAATGATTTGTGATAACTATATCTGTTCGGATGGGACTGAGTGGGGAATTTTTTTGGCAAGAAAACAGATATAGGCTACAAAGATTACATTTTCCGAAACCTACTGCATCTGTTCAGTAATAGAAATTCTATTTGCTAGTGTTATATTAACGCTGAATGAGTACAAGATCCAGTGCGTGTGTGGTGTGTGTTTAGCTCTGTCAGTTACTGTGTGTGTGTGTGTGTGTGTGTGTGTGTGTGTGTGTGTGTGTGTGTGTGTTTGTGTGTGTGTGTTTGTGTGTGATACTGCATTCATTCATCCGTCCATTTTTCTGTCAGGGTGCTGGGCTCAGGTGCCCTCTCAGATAAACACAGCTGCTCCCCCAGCATCTGCAGTCTTGTCTTGGGCTACACTGACAAGATTTGATCAACTCCACTTAGAATGCTGTTTCTACCCCTAACGCTGCTACACATGTCCGAAGTGATTCTCAATTATACAGAAGACAAACCAATCACAAGCTTTCACATATAGGCTCCAGGCGTCTCTCTCTTAGGTCAAGCAGACACAAACAATCGCCCTCTCTCTCTCTTATACAAGTACTTGACATAATCTCCTTGGGCTGATTTGATTTTCTAAGTCCTCTCAACATACCATGCCTCCACTTGATGTCAGGGTGGTCCGATGGGGTCAGAGTAGAGAAATAAAAGGCGGCTTGCCAGTGAGCGCCTCATTTGCATTTAAATGAAATGAATGTATTTTTAGTCGCCTGGCAAAATAATTAGGTGAACATGTGCTGCGTTTAAAGCATGTAATTCAATTGTTAGCAATAGAAAAATATAACTCAAACTGAGCTGTATTACATTGATAGAATGTATTTTCTGGTAAGTTTAACAAACACTTTGTCACAATAATCAAATTTATTTTTCCATAAGTTAATTATACCAAAATGAGATAGATCCAAATGCATTTTTCTACTGATCTTATAGTTGCTTGTGTAATCCATTTTTCTCTTCAAGTAGTTGCATTGTGAGTGCACTTTGCCACAAAAACAACAGCAGGATGGCTCATTATCTCTATCCCAGATAGAAGCTGGGGAACAGCAGTTCACGGTGATATGACCTCAATTTAGTTCATTAAGAAAAGTTTTTAAAAGAAACCAAAATCTTTCTTGGCACAGAGTCTACACAGCCTGCTCGAATATATTTAACAGTAATTGGACAGTTTGAACGTGGAGATCTTCTGCTAGCAGTGTAATTACCCGAGTGTGCCTGTAATTAAAACTGTCTCAAACAGGGCTACTGAAGGAAAGTAAAGTAGCACATGCATATATTATTATTAAATGAGGGAATTAAGACAGAATTTGTAAAGAGCTGTCCGTCTCATTGACAGAGCCCCATCTGTTTCTCCAAATGAAAATGTGAGATGTAGTCACCGTCACTGTAAATGGAGAAGCAAAACTTGATCACAAGAATGATAAACATTCATTCTTAAGCAAAAGATTTGATAGAAAGTTTCAGAAGTGAAACAGTAGATTTTTGTGTTATAATGAATCTAAACTATATGAAAGTTTCCCTTTTTGAATTCAATTACAGGAAAAAATTTACTTTTCTTTTTTCTTTACTTTTTTTAGATGCACCTGCAGTCCAGCGCATAACCCCACTGTGAAAGCACAATTTGGGGTTTTAAGTTCCATTCAGTGGCATCATATTTAGCGTAATGTAACTCTGAAGCTAAAAGTATACTATGCAACATTTACGAAAAACTTCATATATTGCCTATGGGTCAATAGGTTAACTTGAAAAATTAGACTCTCTCCATTGCCTAAGACATGTAGTACACTTATTTCTATGAAGGGAAACCTTTTGGTGCGTGCCACTGGCGCCACTATTGAGAAGGAATTTCAACACGATTTTAAGGAGAGATTGAGCTCGATTACATGGTAGCCATTTTGTTTTAAAAATAAAATTTTCTTTGCAAATGACTGAAATGGGCTTCACATGGTGTTCAATAAACAACCTGTTTGCAGTGATATAGAACTCATTTCTATTCTCTTATCAGGCCTTACACTCTGGTCCTCATCTTGACAGTGGAGAGTGTGAGGTGTCATAGGATAGGAAGGACAGAAGACAGCAAGTGTGTGTCACAGGAATAATGAGAGTGGAGATGGTTTTTAGGCAGGAGGGTTGCAGATTGCCTATTTAGGTCTTGGCTCCTTGATTGCAGCCCGCTCGGTTATGTTTAGTGAAGCCCGGACCAGCCACTTACTTCCTAAAGACATGGTGATTGGATAGATAGAATTTGGTCCATGAAAAAATAGCTCTTTTCTATTTCTTTATAATTCCTCCTGTGCTTCATCGGGCCTGTTTCTATCCTTGATTGTCCATTCCATTGTACAACACCATCCCCCCTTCTACCCTTAATAGATTTGACCACGTATTGACCCATGCCATGGATAGATAAAAGCTTTGACTGATTTATGAATCAATCAATATTGGAGTCTGTGGATGGATGCGCGCCAGTGTTCCTGGAAAGCGAGCCACCATCTGACTCTTTGTTCCCAGTTCTTCTCCTCCTTCCCCCCTCGCCGATGTATGCATCATTAAGCTGGCCGCGGCACATGTTGAAAGCGTGAATATAAAAACATAGCGTACGCCAGGCCAGTCTAATTGGCCAATGGGAGAGGTTGCAGTGTTTCCCTAAAAGCAGGAAGTCGAGGGTAGGACGCCTAATTGGAGATTCCTTCTGTGAATATCTAGTAGGAAGGAGAAGAAGAGGGGACCCGTTCTCATTAAAAACACATCCCAGGATCTCCCCCCTTTTCACTGTACAAACAAATCGTATTAAGCTCTTAGAGGGAGGATACGAGTATTTGCTGAAATGAATGCTGATGAGATTACATATAAAAGGGGATCTGTGCATGCAGCCATGGCAGTGGAATGATCACAGAGCCCAGGATGGCTAGATTGACATGAGAGAAGAAAGTAATGCCTTTGTAGAGAGCTTGTGTGTGTGTGTGTGTGTGTGTGTGTGTGTGTGTGTGTGTGTGTGTGTGTGTGTGTGTGTGTGTGTGTGTGTGTGTGTGTGTGTGTGTGTGTGTGTGTGTGTGTGTGTGTGTGTGTGTGTGTGTGTGTGTGTGTGATCTTAAGAAAATCTTGTATTTGTGCACATTTAACCATTATTTGCACCTGAATGCATCCCATTTAAAGTTTGCTAGTTTAAAAAATTAAGCACATGTTGATCGAAAAGTTTCCATGTAAAATACTGACTGCAAGGCAAAACTTTTAATGAAAATGTGGAGAGATAGGTGAACGTTTAAAAAAAAGAGCAAGTGTCAGCATTTCAAGAGTGATGATCTAAGACGTTTTTTTGTGTTATTTGGTTGGGTGCCTCCTTTACAGCGTCTCGTCTGCTTGTCCAACAGCTAAAGGAGATGTTCCCCCGGTCCCAGATTCCTCCCACACACACCTGCCGCTCCCAAATAATTAGCCTGTGTGTGTGTGTGTGTGTGTGTGTGTGTGTGTGTGTGTGTGTGTGTGTGTGTGTGTGTGTGTGTGTGTGTGTGTGTGTGTGTGTGTGTGTGTGTGTGTGTGTGTGTGTGTGTCATTTCAGGTATTTTTGTAAGTGCTTGCGTTTGCACATTCGCTTGGCACACACTTGTACATGTTACCTGTGTTTTTCTTTGCACATGCCTGTATGTGTGCTAGTGTTCAGACCTTCAGACTTGTTTGTCTGAACTCTTGGCACTGTGTGTGTGTGTGTGTGTGTGTGTGTGTGTGTGTGTGTGTGTGTGTGTGTGTGTGTGTGTGTGTGTGTGTGTGTGTGTGTGTGTGTGTGTGTGTGTGTGTGTGTGTGTGTGTGTGTGTGTGTGTGTGTGTGTGTGTGTGTGTGTGTGTGTGTGTGTGTGTGTGTGTGTGTGTGTGTGTTTCTCCTGCCCGACAGCTCCATGCCTGTCCGGCCGCTCTCTCATCCTATTAAGACATCTCCTCCCAAGGGGGGATCGGCTTGTCCGTGTGTGTTGGAGATCACAGTCTATTTGCTGAGCCCGGCGGGACTCCACAAGGCCACAGTCAGCATCAATACAAATACTTGTTTCATCACAAAACTGAGATATACACCACTGGAAAAAAGAAGGGGGTGAAAAGGGCAGCCACTGTGCTACGCTGATCCATCTCTCTTTCTATTTACACACATTCTGAAATGATAAAGAGGTCGTAAAAGGTCGGAGCTATAAGAGTTGTATCCTTAGAGCTGACAAAGCCTCATAGTGTTTTGCAAATAAATTGCCATAATGGTTGTTGACACAGAGGTTGTACTTCAAATGTACATATACTGTAACTCCGGCAACAAAGCGAACAAGTGTATTTCCCAAAATGTAATTTTTTTTTAAATGGTCGTCTTGTTCTCTCCAGCAAAAGATGCATTATGTAATTGTCTTAGAAGAATGTCTTGTTCCTCATTCTGTAAAGTGTCAGACCGTATTTCACTCACTCAATGTAATGAATGTTCCAGTAAAATGTAGCCAATTCTCTTTGATGGATTTTTTTTGTTGCAACACCAATTAGTTTAAGCCGTTTAATGTCACCCATACTAGCGTTGCACCGGGGGTCTTGTTTCTTCCAATGCTGGCTTTTGCGATTAAGCTCTATTACTGTAATGCCCTTTTCCAGCGAAAATCCTGCCGCGATTTAAAATTAATTTCTGCTGTGCCTTTGCCTGTGTGTTTCTCCAGATGGGCCGGTGATCTGGCGGATGCTGACCTACCCCCCCACACGACGAGCCCTCCTGGTGGGCTGCGGTCTTCAGATGTTCCAGCAGCTCTCTGGAATCAACACGGTCATGTGAGTGGAACCATCATTGGCCATTTTTTTTATGTCTTTCACAGCAGACCTTTCAACAAAGTCAGTAATGGTCAGTTAATAATTTCCATAATGGACCAGGGTCACTATTTGTAGTTACAATAGCAATTCATTTTAGCAGCTTTCTATTAAAGCTATAGTGCGTAACTTCATTTAATGATAAATTGGATTTATATAGCGCTTTTCAAGGCACTTAAAGTGCTTAACAGGGTTTCGGGTTCCATTCATTCACACAGTCATACTGGTGGTGTTAAACACAGCTGCCCTGGGGCAGACTGACGGAAGCGTGCCATTCAGCACCTACGACCACCACCTCAAACATACAGCAGTCATACACATTCACACCAGGCAAGGTGGGTAAAGTGTCTTGCCCAAGGACACAACAACCATGACACAGGTGGCAGAGCGGGGATCGAACCGCCAACCCTTGGATCATTGGCCAACCCGCTCTACCACCTGAGCCACGGTTGTCCCTTTATATTAAAAAGCACAAATGATATTGGTTCTATTGTATGTACCCAAACAAAGAAATGATCAGTTTAAAATGTGGAGAGATAGTTTTCAGGGTATATTCAATTATGTAATTATTATGGACAGCCAGATAACGAAACGGTTGCCAGATTGCTTATGTGGAAGGTCAGGGTTTTCAAATGTTTTATGAGGGAGCTCAAGTGAATCCATGAAACAGTGAAGGATTGATTGCTTGACTTTCATTCCGCGCTCAGATAGCATGTCAAAATGCAGCCCACTCGTTCCTTCCATAATGAACCAAGCAACAAAGTTTAATTTAGCTTGCCTCCTGCCTCCAAAACAAAATAATCTGCTTTTATTTTTTATTTTTTTTTAAACTATCATTGGATTAAATGATTGTTGCCATGATACATTTCCAGAGTCACTCCAGTCTACCTTCCTGGATTGTATTTCATCGTTTTACTTGGAGATGAAACCACACACGCACGCACACGCACACACACACACACACACTAAACATCGCAGCCCCTTGCAGCAATCTTAGCCACCAGTAATGAACACCTAACTATGAAAAAAACACATAAAACATTGGCAATCCATCTTAACACACTCAAATATATATAAATGTGTTTGCCTAGCTGGTAACTTTAACGTGTGGAGTCACAATAAATGTACCTGTGTGTGCGGCCTCACGGGGTCTGTGTGATTTTACCATAGATCAAACAGCAGAGAGTGTTCTCTTACTAGATCATGTTGCCATTGAAAAAGGGAAAAGTTAAAGTGTGTTTTTATCTCTTCTACCCTCAGGGCTAATCAAAACAGTGACGATACATCACTCTGAATCTCTGTGTGTCACCCGCCGTCCCTTTTCCAACGCGCAGAGAGATCTAGACGCTCTCATTCGGAAAACACTCAAGCACACTATAAAAAAATCCCCCCAAACACTTTCTTTCATCTTTCATAACACTTCATACGCCTGGGACATCCATTGCATTACTGGCCCGCTTGCCTGCGGAGTGGACGGACTAGCACCTTTCCACTTTCGTTCCCTTTCATCTCTCCATACGAGGAGAGATTGCGTCATCCGTCTCTGTCTCACAACGCCTTTTTCCAGATGAACTACATCTCAATCTCTGTAAACAATCTGCGGATATGTGCTGTTGCTTAGCGACCGCCGGAGGTGAGAGCAAAAGAGAAGTGTGTGTGGTGTGGTGCTGTTATGGCTTGGTGTCTGCACGCGTGTGGGATTTAATGTACAAAATGTGACACTTATGGACTGACGTGTGTGTGTGTGTGTGTGTGTGTGTGTGTGTGTGTGTGTGTGTGTGTGTGTGTGTGTGTGTGTGTGTGTGTGTGTGTGTGTGTGTGTGTGTGTGTGTGTGTGTGTGTGTGTGTGTGTGTTCAGGGCAAAGTATGTGAATGCAGGTATGCACACTTGCAGATGTGTGCTTGCATCTCAAATGGAGAGAATGTCAAGGAGGAGAGAGGGTGAGAAGGAAAACAGATTCGGCTTTGGTTAGCAGAGGTGACACACTGGCTGTGTCACAAATCTCTTTTAATACCCGTGTCTGCCAATCTCTCTCTCTGAATGTCTGTCTGTCTGTCGACTCTCTGCCTCCCTTACTGTACATTTGTCTTCACTTACAGCAGAAGAGACAAACTAGATCTGTCACAGCTCTGTCCCTATCTGCCTGTCTCTCTCCCCGACTAGTGTAATCTGCCAGTCTTTCTGAAAAGGTCTACCTGCTAGTGTGTCCGTGTGCAGCAGCAGTAGCCCTGTTTACACCTGCCATTACAAATGTGTTTCCCGTCTTACCATTTAAATCTGATTGCCCTTTCATTTGCAGAAACATCCACTGTAGCATCCTATGGTGATAATTACATCCTTCAAAATTGGCATAAAGGACCTCATCCTGCTGGCAATCAATTTTCTTTCTTGTCAGTTTGAGTTGTTTGCTGTTTGTTTGCCTTGCACCAGTTCCTGAGTTGAATCTATCCAATCCAATCCAATTATCTATCCAATGCTAAGTGTAATAGAGAGTGTATCAGAATAATGTCTAAGGAACTGCACACTTTAGATAAAACGAGATTAGAATTAAATTCTTACTCCATCCAGGGTGTATTTCTACTGAATTAAGTTATATACTCATACCTACTTAACAAGCTGTGTATCATTCTCCCTGTCATGCACAGCTCCACCTCATTGTGCTGGTGCTCTCATTGTCTGCTGCTTTGAGCCTGTATTAGTTATATAAGCCTATCTAGAAATAAAGTCTCCTACACATTGTTATGCCTGCGATAGCCGAGGGCCGGAGGCATTATGTTTTTGGGTTGTGAAAATGTTAAATCTCTTACTCCATGTATGAGGTTTAAAAAAAGTTTTAATTCCGAGTGTGTAGTCAACAGGGAATGGGAGAAGTGGGTGCGAAAAATACCACACCAATGCCAACATTTTGATAATGAATATTTCACAACAATCTGAAATATTGAACTATTTTCAAAGTTTGTTGGCATGGTTGTCTGTTTTTGTGCCTCCAGCGTACTTTCTGCATCTTTCATCCGTGTTGACTGTATGTTTCAGTCATCCTGGACAGCTCTCTGTTTATTTTTCTTCCAGCCATGATGTCACTCATCCTTTGGGATTCTTACCTCTGTGTATACTTTGCCAGCCTGTCTGTTTACCACCTGCCTATTTTGGTTCCTCCGTGTGAAGCTGCCAGGCCAAGCCCCATTAGCCTGAGAGATATATAAAGGAAGCCGGTCTGGGGGAGCCAGTAAATCAGCCTGGGCTTAGAGACAAGCGGTCGCTCTGCCTGTCCCCAGCTGCTTTCCCCTGATTAAAACCGCCGGGGCTGGCACACAGGAAGACGGGGAAAGGGCACTGATGGAAGATGGCAGACAGAATGGCAAAAAAGAAAGAAAGAAAATAAATATAAAGAAAAAGAAAAAGCCAAACCAAAAGCACTGCACATACTGTCTGTCACTCTGTTGACAGAACAGTCCGCTCTGTCAAGTTGAGGACGTCAAAGAAACAGATTGATGGAGTTCACAGTTTGTTTGTTTTTTTCGGACGTGAAATGTTCCAACACAGAAAGGGAGTTCATATTAGCACATTGTCTGATTGGAAGTCCACGCTTCCAAGTAAAACTGTTCAAGAAGAAGTGAGCCTGTTGTAGCCAATAATGAAAATAAACTGTCTTGAAAATAGTGTAATAAAAAATGTACTCAAGTCCATAATTATTAGTGCCAATAATGTGATAATACACCTATATCACCTAGCTTGATTTATAAGCAAGTATCAGACTTTAACAACACATACCTTTACTGTTGCTCCTTATACAGTACATACTCAAACCTGGCAAATCCTGAGCACTGAATCACTCTCTCTCTCTAACACACGCTCTATCTCTCTTTGACTATTTTTCTTTGTTTGACTTATCTCTATCCCTACTTTACTCCTTCACCATTTGAGTACCTAATGAAGTGGTGGCACATATATTTGCAAACACGGACTATTCCGCTTCCATATGTTGTGTAAAATGAAATCCATACCCATTTCTAAATGCTTAGTTTCTTTCCTTTGTTTTAAGAATGGAAAAATGATTACAATATTGTCATCATTGGCTGCTTAAGAGACCCACTGGTTGTCTGCAAAGGTCCAGGGACCAAGGATTATCTG